>NC_090334.1:4110148-4410148 GCF_035084215.1 Heptranchias perlo | reverse complement strand
TTGCTGGTCCGGGAGCCAATGTAGGTCAGCGAATGATGGATGAACAAGACTTGGTGCGAGTTAGGAAACGGGCAGCAGAGTTTTGGATGTGCTCAACTTTACAGAGGGTGCAAGATGGGAGGCTGGCCAGGGGAGCATTGGAATACTAGAGTTAAGAGGTTACAAATATATGGATGAGGGTTACAGCAGCAGAAGAGCTCAGGCTGGGGCGGAGTCAGGCGATGTTACGGAGGTGTAAGTAGTCGGTCTTGGTGATGGAGAGAATATAGAGTTGGAAGCTCAGCTCAAATAGGACGCCACGGTTGTGAACCGTCTGGTTCAGCCTCAGACAGTGGCCAGGCAGAGGAATGGAGTCGGTGGCTAAGGAATGGAGTTTGTGGCAGGGACCAAAGACAATGGCTTTGTCTTCCCAATATTTAATTGGAGGAAATTTCTGCTCATCCAATACGGGATGTCGGACAAGCAGCAAGACAAATCAGAGACAATGGAGAGGTCGAGAGGGGTGGCGGTGAGGTAGAGCTGGGTATTGCCAGCGTACATGTGGAACCTGACGTGTTTGCAGATGATGTTACAGAGGAATAGCATCTAAATGAGAAATAGGAGGGGACCAAGGATAGATCGTTGGGGGACTCCAGAGTTAACAGTGTGGGAGTGGGAAGAGAAGCCATTGCAAGTGACTCTCTGGCTACGGCTGGATAAATAGGAATGGAACCAAAGGGCAGTCCCACCCAGATGGACAACAGAGGAGAAGCATTGGAGGTGGATGGTGTGGTCAACCTCGTCAAAGGCTGCAGACAGCCCGAGAAGGATGAGGAGGGAAAGTTTCCCACAGTCACATCGGATGTCATTTGTGACTTTGTTAAGAGCCGTTTCAGTGGTATGGTAGGGGTGGAAATCTGATTGGAGGGGTTCAAACATGGCATTGCGGGAAAGATGAGCATGGATTTGGGAGGCGACAACACGTTCAAGGACTTGAGAGGAAAGGGAGGTTGTAGGTTGGTACTTTGCAAGGACAGAGTGGATTGTTTTTTTTTTTTGAGGGGGGTGATAAAGGCAGATTTGAAGGAGAGGGGAACAGTACCTGAGGAGAGGGAACCGTTAACAATATCAGCTAACACTGGGGCCAGAAAGGGAATTTGGATGGTCAACAGTTTGGTGGTAATAGGATTGAGGGAGCAGGAGATGGGTCTCATGGATAAAATGAACTCAGAGGACATATGGGGAGATAGGAGAGAAACTAGAGAAAGTTCAGGGTTAGGGCAGGGGAAACTTTAGGGGAAGTTTAACTTGGTAGGCTAGAAGGGAGGGAAACGGCAGAGGCAGCTGAACAGATGGTCTCAATCTTAGTGACAAAATAGTCCATGAGCTCCTCACACTTGTTGGAGGTGAGGGTGGAGGGGGCAGTTGAGAGGGGTTTAAGGAGGCGGTCTGTAGTGGAGAAGAGAAGCCGGGGTTATCTTTGCATTCCAGGATGATCCTGGAATAGTGAGCAGTTTCGGCAGAGGACAGCAGGACCCAATAATGCTTTATGTGGTCCAGCCAGATCAGGCAATGAATGGCTAAACCAGTTGTCCACCATAAACCTTCAAGTCTGTGTTCCTTGGATTCAAAGGAGTGGAGATGGGGGCTGTACCAGGGGGGAACGAACAGGGTGTGAGAGTGTAATGGTTTTAATGGGGACAAAGGCATTAAAGATGGAGGTGAGGGTGTGATTGAGCAGATCAGTAGCTGCAGAAATGTTAAGGTGAATAGAGGGCCAACGGCTAGAGAGTTGGGAATTTGAAAGTGCCTCCTTGAGCAAGCTTCTGGTCACCTGTCCTAATACCTGTATGTGGCTCGATATCAAATTATGTCTGATAACGCTCCTTTGAAGTGCCTTGGGATGTTTTTGCTACGTTAAAGACACTATTTAACGTAGTAATTGTTGTTGATGATTACTTCCTCAGCCATATGCTAGAATAGCGAAGGACAGGAAGATTAGGAAAATCAATGCATGACTAAAGGAGTGGTGTCAGCAAGAGGAAATCCTCTTTGCTGGGCATTGACACCAGTTCTGGGACGAATGGGAGCTATTCTACAATGATGGAATACATCTGAACAGGAAGGGTGATAACGTACTGGCAAAATGGTTAAATGGGAAAGAGATGATCTTTTTAAACTGGGATGGGGGCTGGCTTGTAAAATAAAACCAACCAGGATCAGGTAAGAGAGAAGGGAGAAATAGATAAGGCTAATATTCACACAGAAAGCAATTTAGCAAGGGGGATATCAAATAGATGAATAAAATCAAACTGACTAAATATAAACAGGAAAAAGACTGAAATAAAGGTGGGAGTAGCTTAGACAAAAAAAATCATGGGAAAAGTAGTGGTGTTAAAGTTGAAAATGTTTGTATTGCAATACGAGAGTGTGGGAAATAAACTGAGGGAACTGGAAGCAACTATTTTACAGGAAGGTCTAGCTTCAAGAGAAACCTGGCTGCAAATTGGACAAGGAAAACAAACATATCAGAATAATATTTAGGAGGGATAGAAAAGATGAGAAAGAAGGCAGTGTTAACATCAGCAAAAAACAGAATACAGACTGTAGAAAGGGTTGATGTAGACAGAGGTACAGACAGTAAATATGGTTGGCGAACAAAGATTAAAAATGGTTTTGTTACATTAGTAGGAGTGTATTACAGACCACTAAATTATGACTAGGCAATTGAAGAGGAAATCTATAGTCAGATGAGAGAGCAAAGTGGGAACAAAATGTATTGTTCTGGGAGATTTTAATTATCCACTTATAAACTGAGACAGAGAGGGGGTAAATGGAGAAAAGGGACTGGAATTCCTAAAATGCGTACACGGGTCCTTCCTGAAGGGCGGATGCGTTGCTAGATCAAAAAAGATGACCTACTTTCCTTGCTTCTTTCACTGCATACATCTTATTGCCTTCTCACACTGTGAATGAGCTGTTCGTTCTGATTTTAAGGGAAAGAAATAGATCAGGTAGATGAACAAAATTTCTGAAGTGGTTGAGAGCGAGATGAGTAATATTTAAAAACAGAAAATGCTGAAAGCACTCAGCAAGTGAGGCAGCATCTGTGAAGAAAGAATCAGTGTTAACGTTTCTGGTCGAAGAATTTCAGATTTCAAGCAGCCGCAGTATTTTGCTTTTGATGAATAATATGATTGATAAAAGGAAAATTTGATAGAAGTTAGTTGTTAAATGAATGCAAATGCCAAGGTCCAACAAGACACATCCTAGGATCCTAAGGGAGAGGAGGGAGGAAATTGCCATGGCCCTAGAAATATTTCAGGACTCTATTGAGTGTGGATGTGTACCAGAGTCTGGCCAACGTTATACCCATTTTTAAAAAGGGAAACAGCGCTAACCCAGGTAAGTACAGTTCAGTCAGTTTAACATTAGTTGTAGGGAAACATCTTGGAATCCCTAATGAAGGATGAAATTACCACATATCTAGATGGAGAGAAAATAGTTAGAAGCAGCCAACATGGATTGCAAAAGGGACGAATCGCGCTTGACAAACCTCAAGGTATTCTTTGAAGAGGTAACAGACATGCAAGGTAAAAGGGAGAGACATGCAGTGTACATGAACTTTAGGAAAGCCTTTGACAAGGTATCACACGGAAAATTACCAGAGAAGATTAAGGGGTTTAGAATTAGGTGGAGGATAGCAAATTAGATGAAAAGTTGGTTAGAAGAGTGAAAACAGCATAGGAGTTAAAAGCAGTTTCAGAGTGGTTTGAAGTGGGTTCAGTTCTGGGGCCACTTCAGTTCACTGTGTGCATCAACAATTTTGATATAGGTCAAGAGAGAATGCTACCAAAATTTGCAGATACCTAAATAGGAAGTATAGTTAAAGCTTTACAATACCAAAGCAATGGGATATTGATATGATGGGGGATTGGGCTAAAATGGTAGATGGAATTCAATGTCAGTTAAGTGAGATGATGCATCTTGGTAAGAAAAACAGTAATTATACTCTGAATGGAAGTAGGCTTGGTGCTATGGAAAAGCACATTAAAAGGTAGGACCTCAGGTTAATAAAATGGTAAAAAAACTAATGAAATTCTAGATTTTAATTGTGAAGTATAGAATATAAAAGCCAAGAGGTAATGAAGAAAAAACTTGAAAAATTGGGACTTTTTTTTTATTAGGACAACACAGATTACAGGGTGATGCGACAGAAGTGTTTAAAGAATGGGATTTGGTTGCTAGAAGCAGGCTGTTTCCAGTAGTTGAGTTTAGAACGAGGGATCATAGGAACAGGAGTAGGCCATTTGACCCCTCGAGCCTGTTCCGCCATTCAGTGAGATTATGGCTGATCTGTATCCTAACTTCATTTACCCGCCTTGGCTCCATATTCCTTAATACCCTTGGCTAGAAAAAAAAACTATCGATCTGAGATCTAAAATTATTAATTGAGCTAGCATCTACTGCTTTTTATGGGAGAGTTCCACACTTCTACCACCCTTAGCGTGAAGAAGTGTTTCCTAAATTTTCTCCTGAATGGCCTGGCTCATATTTTAAGGTTATGTCTCTTGTTCTAGACTCCACCAGCAGAAAAAGTTTCTCTCTATCCACCCTATCAATTCCTTTCAAAATCCTAAAAACCTCAATCAAATCATCCCTTAACTTTCTATAGTCCAGGGAATACAAGCCTAGTTTACGTAATCTCTCCTCATAATTTAACCCTTGGAGCCCTAGTAACATTCTGGTGAATCTGCACTGCACTCCTTCAAAGGCCAATATATCCTTTCTAAGGTGTGGAGCCCAGAACTGTACACAGTACTCCAGATGTGGTCTAACCACGGCTTTGTATAGCTGAGGCAAAACTTCCTCCACTTTATATTCCAGCCCTCTAGGTATAGCTGTTGATTTTTTTTGTACCTGACCACTACATTTTAGTGATCTGTGTACATGGACCCCTAAATCTCTTTGGACCTCCACTGTTCCTAGCTTATCACCATTTAAAAAAAATTGAATCTATCCTTTTTTAGTCCAAAATGGATGACCTCACACTTACTTGCAATGAAATCCATCTGCCACAGTTTTGCCTACTCACTTAATCTATCAATGTCTCTTTATAATTTTATGCTCCTGTCTACACTAGTTACTGTGCCACCAATCTCAGCATCATTGGCAAATTTGAATATATGGCTCTCTATTGTGTTATCTAGGTCATTAATAAATAGTGAATAGTTGTGGTCCCAACACAGACCTTGTGGGACACCACTAGTCACTTCCTTCCAATTTGAATACATACCGATTATCCCTACTCTCTGTTTTCTACTGCCTAACCAGGTCAATAATTTGCCTTCAATTCCATGAGCTTTAATTTTAGCTAACAGGAGGGGCTATAGATACAAGATTAAATGCAAGAGATTAAGAACAGAGGGCAGGAGAAACATCTTCTCACAGAGTGGTGAGGATGTGGGATTCACTTCCAGGGTTAGTGGTTGAGGCAGAAACTGTCAACATTCAAGATTAGATTGGATAGGAGGATGAAGGAGAAGGGGATAAATGGATATAGGAACAGGGCGGGTAAATGTGATTAGGATTATTTGCTGGAGAGTAAACGCCAACACAGACTGATTGAGCTGGATGGCCCGTTTCTGTGGTATAATTTCTATGCATTTGCATGTAAAGCAAGGTTTATACCAAACCCAACAAACAGAATACAGTCGGAGACACAGCTCATTTGCTTAAGATAGCATTAACATTTCTCTCAACATTTGAGTTATCAGGCCTCTTGGTCATAAAATAAGTTGGATATTCCACTGTTTCATGTTGTCATCCACATTTACAGCCTACGCAAAACATTCTGTGGCTCCCCATTCTCTTTCCTCCTATTTCACTTCACCACATAACATCCCTCTCGTAACAAGTTTGAAGTGATGTGCCTGGGGAATACTCAGGATCCACATGGTAATTTTTCTCTTTTTGAAGAATAGCGAGATTGGTTTGTGGCAAAGCTATAAATTAATTCAATGTCAATTTCTTCTCACACATCCAGTGCCTTTTCCCCAAAAAATTATATAGTGCCCTGTACTCGGTCAAATGGAAAATTATTGGATGCACCCATTTACATTATCGTACCTGCATCTTCTTTACATTGGGAAAATCACCAGCCGAGATATTGTGTTCCTGCTGGAGGATTACATATATCTCTGGAAGTCTACTTATCATTTCCTTTTTCTTTAGGTCTTTCCCAAACACTGCTGGCATCTCCCTCTTCAAGTAACTGATGATGTAGGCATGAACCTGGAAAGCAATGCAGATAATGTTAGACAACACATTAAACATCCAGTATTTTCTTTTTAATATACATATCTCTATATCGTAGTATAATAAAAAAAACATCTGTACACACTTCCTGTCTACAAAGCTTAATTTCTGTGTTCATGTTTTTGTCATCCTTTTGACTCAACTTTTCTATTATAAATTCTCTTGACCCATTTACAGTGGAAACTGCCTATGTAAACTTGTCACATAACTACACCCTCCCACCTGTGGTTGCACTGTAGCACCTCAGTTCTGCTTCTCCCAACTCTACTTCAGAGAAATTCCTCCCTTCCAACCAAGTCTCTTTCTCTGCTTCCAAATTACTCTTAAGCTTTTCGATTTAACTATAAATAATTAAAATAATCAACATTTGTATTATGCAAAAGGACACAATACATAACTTTAAAATGCTGGCTGAATTATGTCTCCATGCTCTGGTTCAACTACCCCCCTGCCCTATAACCCCACTTCATCTGAAGACTACACTTGGTTTTCATTGCCCATGTGCAATGTCATAGGTGATCAATATTATTAAAGATCTTGCTGAGGTCACACACTTGCTATCAACAAACCTTAACAGCATTTGTCACAATTTTTGCAATGTCAACATTTACAGCTGAAACTGCCTACGACTACATGTCAATAATACTTCAATGGCTGTAAAGCACTTTGGAGCGCCCCGAGTTTGTGAAAGGCGCTATATAACTGCAAGCCCCTTCCTTTATGTAAGCATCTACAGTAGGAATTTCCCCATGTACACAGTTCCCATCACTGAGTAGTTGCAGATCTCCTGTTACTAGCTGGTGCGGTAATGCCTCCTGTTCCTATATTGCAGTTGCTGAGAGGCACCCGTGGCGGCAGACCTGAGCGGCAGGCCCATAAAGAGCGGGGGAGGAGGCCTAGAGACCGGGGGCACCAGCGGCGGGCCCATAAAGAGCGGAGGAGGAGGCCTCGAGACCGGGGCACCAGCGGCGGGCCCATGAAGAGCGGGGGAGGAGGCCTCGAGACCAGGGGCACCAGCAGCGGGCCCATAAAGAGCGCGGGAGGAGGCCGAGACCAGGGGCACCAGCAGCGGGCCCATAAAGAGCGCGGGAGGAGGCAGAGACCAGGGGCACCTGCAGCGGGCCCATAAAGAGCGCGGGAGGAGGCAGAGACCAGGGGCACCAGCAGCGGGCCCATAAAGAGCGCGGGAGGAGGCAGAGACCAGAGGCACCAGCAGCGGGTCCATAAAGAGCGCGGGAGGAGGCAGAGACCAGGGGCACCTGCAGCGGGCCCATAAAGAGCGCGGGAGGAGGCAGAGACCAGGGGCACCAGCAGCGGGCCCATAAAGAGCGCGGGAGGAGGCAGAGACCAGGGGCACCAGCAGCGGGCCCATAAAGAGCGCGGGAGGAGGCAGAGACCAGAGGCACCAGCAGCGGGCCCATAAAGAGCGCGGGAGGAGGCAGAGACCAGGGGCACCAGCAGCGGGCCCATAAAGAGCGCGGGGGGAGGCAGAGACCAGGGGCACCAGCAGCGGGCCCATAAAGAGCGCTGGAGGAGGCAGAGACCAGGGGCACCAGCAGCGGGCCCATAAAGAGCGCGGGAGGAGGCAGAGACCAGAGGCACCAGCAGCGGGCCCATAAAGAGCGCGGGGGGAGGCAGAGACCAGGGGCACCAGCAGCGGGCCCATAAAGAGCGCGGGAGGAGGCAGAGACCAGGGGCACCAGCAGCGGGCCCATAAAGAGCGCGGGAGGAGGCAGAGACCAGGGGCACCAGCAGCGGGCCCATAAAGAGCGCGGGGGGAGGCAGAGACCAGGGGCACCAGCAGCGGGCCCATAAAGAGAGCGGGAGGAGGCAGAGACCAGGGGCACCAGCAGCGGGCCCATAAAGAGCGCGGGAGGAGGCAGAGACCAGGGGCACCAGCAGCGGGCCCATGAAGAGCGGGGGAGGAGGCCGCGAGACCAGGGCACCAGCGGCGGGCCCATGAAGAGCGAGGGAGGAGGCCGCGAGACCGGGGCACCAGCGGCGGGCCCATGAAGAGCGGGGGAGGAGGCCTCGAGTCCAGGGGCACCAGCAGCGGGTCCATAAAGAGCGCGGGAGGAGGCCGAGACCAGGGGCACCAGCAGCGGGCCCATAAAGAGCGCGGGAGGAGGCCGAGACCAGGGGCACCAGCAGCGGGCCCATAAAGAGCGCGGGAGGAGGCAGAGACCAGGGGTACCTGCAGCGGGCCCATAAAGAGCGCGGGAGGAGGCAGAGACCAGGGGCACCAGCAGCAGGCCCATAAAGAGCGCGGGAGGAGGCAGAGACCAGGGGCACCAGCAGCGGGCCCATAAAGAGCGCGGGAGGAGGCAGAGACCAGGGGCACCAGCAGCGGGCCCATAAAGAGCGCGGGAGGAGGCAGAGACCAGGGGCACCAGCAGCGGGCCCATAAAGAGCGCGGGGGGAGGCAGAGACCAGGGGCACCAGCAGCGGGCCCATAAAGAGCGCGGGAGGAGGCAGAGACCAGGGGCACCAGCAGCGGGCCCATAAAGAGCGCGGGAGGAGGCAGAGACCAGGGGCACCAGCAGCGGGCCCATAAAGAGCGCGGGAGGAGGCAGAGACCAGGGGCACCAGCAGCGGGCCCATGAAGAGCGGGGGAGGAGGCCGCGAGACCAGGGCACCAGCGGCGGGCCCATGAAGAGCGAGGGAGGAGGCCGCGAGACCGGGGCACCAGCGGCGGGCCCATGAAGAGCGGGGGAGGAGGCCTCGAGTCCAGGGGCACCAGCAGCGGGCCCATAAAGAGCGCGGGAGGAGGCCGAGACCAGGGGCACCAGCAGCGGGCCCATAAAGAGCGCGGGAGGAGGCAGAGACCAGGGGTACCTGCAGCGGGCCCATAAAGAGCGCGGGAGGAGGCAGAGACCAGGGGCACCAGCAGCGGGCCCATAAAGAGCGCGGGAGGAGGCAGAGGCCAGAGGCACCAGCAGCGGGCCCATAAAGAGCGCGGGAGGAGGCAGAGACCAGGGGCACCAGCAGCGGGCCCATAAAGAGCGCGGGGGGAGGCAGAGACCAGGGGCACCAGCAGCGGGCCCATAAAGAGCGCTGGAGGAGGCAGAGACCAGGGGCACCAGCAGCGGGCCCATAAAGAGCGCGGGAGGAGGCAGAGACCAGAGGCACCAGCAGCGGGCCCATAAAGAGCGCGGGGGGAGGCAGAGACCAGGGGCACCAGCAGCGGGCCCATAAAGAGCGCGGGAGGAGGCAGAGACCAGGGGCACCAGCAGCGGGCCCATAAAGAGCGCGGGAGGAGGCAGAGACCAGGGGCACCAGCAGCGGGCCCATAAAGAGCGCGGGGGGAGGCAGAGACCAGGGGCACCAGCAGCGGGCCCATAAAGAGCGCGGGAGGAGGCAGAGACCAGGGGCACCAGCAGCGGGCCCATAAAGAGCGCGGGAGGAGGCAGTGACCAGGGGCACCAGCAGCAGGCCCATAAAGAGCGCGGGAGGAGGCAGAGACCAGGGGCACCAGCAGCGGGCCCATAAAGAGCGCGGGAGGAGGCAGAGACCAGGGGCACCAGCAGCGGGCCCATAAAGAGCGCGGGAGGAGGCAGAGACCAGGGGCACCAGCAGCGGGCCCATAAATAGCGCGGGAGGAGGCAGAGACCAGGGGCACCAGCAGCGGGCCCATAAAGAGCGCGGGAGGAGGCAGAGACCAGGGGCACCAGCAGCGGGCCCATAAAGAGCGCGGGAGGAGGCAGAGACCAGGGGCACCAGCAGCGGGCCCATAAAGAGCGCGGGAGGAGGCAGAGACCAGGGGCACCAGCAGCGGGCCCATAAAGAGCGCGGGAGGAGGCAGAGACCAGGGGCACCAGCAGCGGGCCCATAAAGAGCGCGGGAGGAGGGCCTCGAGTATTCAGTGAAATCAAAAACAAAAACAAAAAAAATCAAGGAGTGACGTCACAGGACGGCAGGTAGGTGATTGGTTGGTGAGTATTTTTTGTTGGCTCTCCAAGCTTGGGCAGTGAGTTTAAACTAAGAGCTGGGAAACTATAAATTGCTATTACTTTATTAAATGAATAACAAAGTAGATAAACTAATTAGTTAATAAAACTAAAAAAAATGAATAAAAACTTTAACTAATGAAACATATAAAACAAGGTTAGATTGGGAGGGCGGGTGGTGTGTCGTAATTGCAGCATGTGGGAGTTTGTAGAGACCAGCGAGATCCCGAGTGACCACATCTGCCGTAAGTGTCTGCAGCTCAAGGAAGTTCGGTTCAGAGTTTTTGAGCTGGAGTCCAAGCAGCAGACATTGCGATGCATCAGGGAGGGCGTGAGTTATCTGGACACTTCGATCCAGAAGCCAGTCACACCCCTTAGGTTAAGTAGTTTAGATTTGGTTAGTGGTCAGGGACAGGAAGGTGTGATTGCGAGTCAGGCAGGTATGGGGACCCAGGATGCAGTGATGGAGGAGCCTAGCCCTTGACCTTCTCCAATAGATACAAGCTACTTGCTACCTGTATGGATGAGAACAAGGACTGCAGGGAGGATAGGCAAACTGACTATGGCATCATGGTACAGGTGGCCATTCAAGTGGGGGGAGTAAAAAGGAATGTGGGAGTGGCAGGGATCAGTATAATCAGGGGGATAGATACTGTTCTCTGCAGCTGTGAGCGGGAGTCCCGAAGGCTGTGCTGCCTGCCCTGTGCCAGGGTTAAGAATATCTCCTCGTGGATGGAAAAGAACTTGGAACATGAGGGGTAGGATCCAGTTGCCGTGGTCCACATAGTTTTACCTATGTCGTTGGTTCCTAAGAATGAGGTTCTGCTAAGGCAGTTTGAGGAACTAGGGTCTAAATTAATAAGCAGAACCTCAAAGATAATAATCTCTGGATTACTACCTGAGCCACATGCAAATTGGCATAGGGTCAAGCAGATCAAAAAGAGTGGTGTGAGACACGGGTTTCGATTCATGGGGCACTGGCACCAGTACTGGGGAAAGAAGGGGTTGTTCCCCTGGGACGGGCTCCACTTGAACCGGGCTGGGACCAGTGTTCTGGCAAATTGAATAACTAGGGCTGTAAATACGGCTTTAAGCTAAAAAGGGGGGGTGGACAGTGAGGGGAAATTTAGAAATCTGAAGAGAAAAGTCAAGGCAGCATAGCAGTATTAAAGACAATTTCCTAGAATGATACATTGTGGAACCAACCAGAGAACAGACTATTTTAGATCTTGTATTGTGTAATGAGACAGGGTTAATTAGTAATCTCATAGTAAAGGATCCTCTGGGGAAGAGTGCTCATAATATGATGAATTTCATATTGAGTTTGAGAGTGACATACATAAGTCAGAAGCTAGAGTCTTAAACTTAAATAAAGCCAATTACTCAGATATGAGGGGCAAGTTGGCGACGGTAGATTGGGAAATTAGATTAAAAAGGTAGGACAGTAGATAAGCAATGGCAAACATTTAAAGAAATATTTCAAAATTCTCTGCGAATATACATTCCATTGAGAAATAAAAAGCCCACGGGAAAAGTGATCCATCCTTGGCTAACTAAAGAAGTTAAGATAGTATTAGATTAAAAGAGGCTTATAATGTTGCCACGAGTATTAAGCCTGAGGATTGGGAGAGTTCTAGAAACCAGCAACAGAAGACCAAAAAATTTATTTTCTCTTTTTTTAAAAAAAAGTGAGTAAACTAGCAAGAAATATAAAAATAGACTATCAGAGCTTCCACAAGTATGTAAAAAAGAGTAGCAAAAGTAAACACGGGTCGCTTAGAGGCTGAGACAGCAGAAATTATAATGGGAAATAAGGAAAAGGCAGAGATGTTAAACAAATATTTTGTATCTATCCTCACAATAGAAGATACAAAAAGTATACCATAAATAGCAGGGAACCAAGGGGCTAATGAGAGTGAGGAACTTAAAGTTATTAATATCAAGAGAAAAAATACTAGAGAAACATTTTGGAACTAAAAGCCAACAAATCCCCTGGACCTGAGGACCTGATGGCCTACATCTTAGGGTTCCAAAAGAGGTGGTTGCAGAGATACTGGATGCATTGGTGATCTTCCAAAATTCACTAGATTCTAGAACAGTCCCAGCAGATTGGAAGGTAGCAAATGTAACACTGCTATTCAAGAAAGGAGGGAGAGAGAAAACAAGGAACTAGAAGCCAGTCAGCCTGATATCAGTTGTCGGGAAAATGCTGGAATCTATTATTCAAGGAAGTGGTAACAGGGCACTTAGAAAATCATAATATGATTAGGCAGAGTCAGCATGGTTTTATGAAAGGGAAATAGTGTTTGACAAATTTATTAGAGGTTTTTGTGAGGATGTAACTAGCAGGGTAGATAAAGGGGAACCAGTGGATGGAGTATATTTGGATTTTCAAAAGGCATTCAATTAGGTGCCACATAAAGGTTGTTACGCAAGATAAGGGCTCATGGGGTTGGGGGTAACATATTAGCATGGATAGAGGATTGATTAACGGACAGAAAACAGACAGCAGGGATAAACGGGTCATTTTCAGGTTGGCAGGCTGTAACTAGTGAGGTGCCACAAGGATCAGTGCTTGGGCCTTTGTTATTTAAAATCTATACTAATGACTTAGATGAAGGGACCGAGTGTAATGTATCCAAGTTTGCTGACGATACAAAGTTAGGTGGGAAAGTAAGCTGTGAGGAGGACACAGTCTGCAAAGAGATATGGACAGGGTAAATGGGTGGGCAAGGTGACAAATGGAGTATAATGTGGGGAAATGTGAGGTTATTCATCTTGGTAGGAAGAATAGAAAAACAATATTTTTTAAATGGTGGGAAACTATTAAATGTTGGCAGAGAGATTTAGGTGTCCTCATACAAGAAACACAAAAAGTTAGCATGCAATAAGGAAGGCAAATGGCATGTTGGCCTTTATTGCAAGCGGGTTAGAGTACAAGAGTAAGGAAGTCTTGCTGCATTTGTACAGGGCTTTGGTGAGACCACACCTGGAGTACTGTGTACAGTTTTGGTCTCTTTATCTAAGGAAGGATATACTTGCCTTAGAGGCGGTGCAACAAAGGTTCACTTGATTCATTCCAGGAATGAGAGGGTTGTCTTATGAGGAGAGATTGAGTAGAATGAGCCTATACTCTCTGGAGTTTAGAAGAGTGAGAAGTGATATCATTGAACCATAAGATTCTGAGGGGGCTTGACAGGGTAGATGCTGAGAGGTTGTTTCCCCTGGCTGGATAGTCAAGAACTAGGGGACATAGTCTCAGGATAAGGGGTCGGCCATTGAAGACTGAGATGAGAAGGAATTTCTTCACTCAGAGGGTTTGAATCTTTGGAATTCTCTAGCCGCAGAGGGCTGTGGATGCTGAGTCGTTGAGTATATTCAAGGCTAAGATAGATAGATTTTTGGACTCTAGGGGAATCAAGGGATATGGGGATCAGGCGGGAAAGTGAAGTTGAGGTCGAAGATCAGCCGTGATCTTACTGAATGGCGGAGCAGGCTCGAGGGGTCGTATGGCCTACTCCTATTTATGTTATGAGCCCTGGTTCTTCACATTTAGGTTTAATGTCTGCAAGACTTCCCATAAGGTTTAAATGATTATGTTTCTCAACTTTTATGCTAGTGTGCCTGTTAAACTTTGTACCACTGGCCCCAACGCACCATATCAATTTTAAAAATATGGTTCCCTTCAGCTCTGGCCCCATTCTTTCTGTTTCTTTCACTCTGTGGGCCAGTTTCAATACGTTGCTAGTGTTCCCTTCAGCCCTGTGGGGGGGTGGAGAAAGAGAGGGGGAGAATATCATGCAGATTAAAAGACAGATAGGACAGAATGAGAGAGATCATGACAGAATATGGATGTAGAGGACAGATATATACCACACTGCAAAACTGACATACACCACATTATGCAGATAGCAGTGATATCAGGTTTTATTTTCTTTCAGACGAGAAAAGCACTAAAACTTGTAGGTAACAAATGTACTGAGACTTGTAGCTGTGTAAAATACATTGTATTCTACACAAGGATATTAACTTAGTATAAAGCACATTATTTCTCCGTAGAACACTTGCTTCCTTATATCTAATGTTTACACCCAACATCATACAGTAAAACACACCATCTACCTTTCAGTAATGCAGTTGTTCTGGCCTCAGACACAAAAACTCCAAAAAAGCAACCGAAACTAAAGCAAACAATACACGGGAGTGTACAATATTCAGGGACAGCAAGGTATAATAAGGTGAGCTGTAATATGCAGCACACAGAATAGTTATGAACTGCTGGTTCACTCATGTCTCATGCTCAGTCAAGTCATACCACTGTGAGGAAACAAGCTCTTCCCTCAGATTCACATCTACAGAATCAGGACTGAACTGAGCTGATCACGGGAAATATGATTACACAATTTGGGTAACAATGCTTAAAAGAACAATTTTACAGCAACCAAGCTAACCCCGAGACAGGATCCACCAACAGGAAAAAGCACAAATAAAATGTTAGTTTTTAAAAAAAACTTATTCACAATGAAATACAACTTAATTCAATTGGTCAGAAAAATGAACATTGCGCTCACAGCTAGTTACACAGATGCAGGCCAAAGACTGGCCAGGTCAGGATAAAATGTCGATTTGATCCCTTTCACACAGTAACACGAACTGTGGATTATCAGTCTCTGAACGTCTCACAGCAAATCCCCAATTGTATTAAGTCACCACATTTTCTGGGAAACAATTCCACAAATGAGTGTGTGTTACTGGACCTTCAGTTTACAGTTGAAGCACTTTCATGTTATAGGCTGAAGGGACGAAGGCCTTCAATATAGTAAATGATAGGATCACCTCCTAACTGGATCACAAACATTGTGGGGTCTAAAATGGGCCACGTAGCGCCCATTGGGTAGGAGCTACGCGGAACTCCTAAGGACCCAAAAATGGCGTCCGTGATGCACGCGCAAACTTCCGGCGTGACGTGCGCAGGACGCCATATTAGTAAAGGCGTTTGTGCACACGCACCCAACGATTGCCAGCAGCATGTAAAGTAGGGAGATTATGTGGTAGATCAGTGTGCATCGCTGATTTAAAGGGACAGATGTGATTTTGGAACTCGATGCTCCAGCCAATGCACTGTCTTAACCTTGCACAGCTGAACAAGTCTTAAACGGCATGGAGGACCGCAAACTTTGAGCGGCCAAGTGGTTGCTCATTAAAAATTCCAGAGTTCCTATCATCACCATGCTTCACTACATTGCAACATAGATTCACTTTACCATTGACTTCCACCATTTCCTGCAGCCACAGTGCATCATCCCTTTAAGAGGTGCTAGCCACTCCAGATATCTGGGCCCCCTGTTGGTGAGCAGCTATTCAACAGCGCACGTAGCGCTGATTGCATGCAGCAATCATAGAAATCACCAGGCAGCACGAATGTTACGTGCTGCCTGCATCTCAACGACCGGGCGCAGGTTAATCACGCACCGCGATCTCAGTGCCCGTTTTCGGGGGTTAACCAATTTAACCATTATGTATTCATGTCACTTATTAAATATTGCTGAAACATGAGGATCCAATGGGATAGTTACTATTGTACACCTTCCACATGTACTAGATTAATTTACTTTAGCTCGTGCTTTCAGGAAAACCTTGCAGATTGTATGAGTAGAATGAGCTGACGTTTAATATTGGATTGAGGCATGGGTAGACTCCAACCTCAATGGCTTTCCAAAGCGGCAGCAGGCGCATGGGAACACTGCACATTCCCCTCCAATTCACACACCATCCTGACTTGGAAATATATTGCCGTTTTGTCATCATCGCTGGGTCAAAATCCTGGAACTCCCTACCTAACAGCACTGTGGGAGAACCTTCACCACACGGACTGCAGCAGTTAAAGGAGGCAGCTCACCACCACCTTTTCAAGGGCAATTAGGGATGGGCAATAAATGCTGGCCTTTCCCACATCCTATGAATATGAAAACAACAAAATCTGCCATAAGTCTATACCGGAACAAACACGTCTCATCAGGATCGCCACCTATTGCATCTGAAATTTACTTTGGTGATAACAGCATGTCAATTCTGTCCATTTACACGTAAGCTTTCCTTTAACCTTAAATTAAGCCCTTCAAATATTTCTGCAGTCAGAATTTTAAAGTAGGTTTCACTTCAGACAAAGTCAAGTTGTACTTGTCAATTACACAGGGCTCCAAGATGTCAGCTGCATCCTACTCTCATCACATGCTCTGCTACAATGCTAAATTGAGGTGCTTTTATATATGGAAGAGTGCCATGGACAACACTCTGTGTAAAGCTGGGGACCTCCTGAGACCCTACAGCATTAAAGACCTGATTTTCACAAGTTGTGCGCTGTCATTTAATCTCCACATACCTCCAAACATAGAGCTGGAGACATTTTTCTGCAATTTACAAAATTACCAGCTACTTGGTGCTCAACACTCAGCAGTCAACTCCAGTTTTAAGCGACATGACAATTTTTTCTATGCTGGATAAATATTGCTCACCTGTGCCTTTTTTATTTGCAGGGGAGTGAGAAGGGAGAACAACAGCCATGAAACCTAGCTATACATGAAACATCACTTTTATTGGTGCATGTACACATTTTATATACGTGCACACAAGCACACACACATAGTAGGTACAGCACAGGGTGAGGCCATTCGGCCATCGTGCCTGCTCTTCGAAAGAGCTATCAATTAGTCCCATTCCCCTGCTCTTTCCCCATAGCCCTGTAAATTTTTTCCCTTTTAATTCCCTTTAAAAGTTACCATTGAATCTGCTTCCACCACCCTTTCAGGCAGTGCATTCCAGGTCATTTTAACTCGCTGTGTAAAAAAATGTTTCCTCATGTCGCCTCTGGCTCTTTTGCCGATCATCGTAAATCTGTGTTCTCTGGTTACCGACCCTTCTGCCACTGGAAACAGTTTCTCCTTATTTACTCTGTCAAAACCCATCATGATTTTGAACACCTATCAAATCTCCCCTTACCCTTCTCTGTTCGAAGGAGAACAACCCCAGCTTCTCCACATAACTGAAGTCCCTCATCTCTGGTACCATTCTAGTAAATCTCTTCTGCACACTCTAAGCGGCCTTGACATCCTTCCTAAAGTGTGGTGCCCAGAATTGAACACAATAATCCAGCTGAGGCCTAACCAGTGTTTTATAAAGGACATGTAAATCTGACTGTACATATTTGTTACACTTTTGGGAACACCTTCCAGTTACCTTATCAGTCAATTTCTCTACAAGTGTCAACTTGACTCAGTGATAGCACTCTCAATCGTGTCATCAGGTTGTGGTTCAAACCCCACTCCATAACTTCAGCCTGTAATCTAGGCAGGCACTTTAATGCAGTAATGAAGTGCTGCATTGTTGGAGGTGCCATTTTTCAGAGGAGATGTTAAACTGAGGTCCAAACTGTCTATTCGGTTAGAGACAAAAGATTCCATGTCACTTTCTGAAGACCAGGGGAGTTTTTCCTGTGTACTGGCCAACATTCATCGCTCGACAAGTATCACCACCATTCACCTCGCTGTTTGTGAGACCTTGCTGTACACAAACTTGCTGTACACAAACTTGCTGTAGACTGCACTTCAAAACTAATTCTTTGTCCATGAAGTACTTTGGGGCATCCTGAGCATGTGAAAGGCACTTTGCAAATGCAAGTTCTTGCTTTCACTTACACAACTTCAATAGAGGATAGGGCAGGAAAATGGAGTTGAGGTAGATGATCAGCCATGATCTTATTGAATGGCAAAGCAGGCTCGTGGGGGCGTTTGGCCTACTCCTGCTCCTATTTCTTATGTAATAAAGTCAAATGTTGCATGTTCATTGTTTCTGCATTACTTCACACTTAAAGCTCATTAATAGTGGCTTAGCGAGCACTTTTCAATAACAGTATTGATGCAGGCAGGCAGTCGTGATCTAGCATTTCATGATGTACTCTAGTTATGGTTCTGTCAGACTAATATAACTCAAACATAAGGATTTGTCACCAGAAAACGTTTAGGGAGGGTGTAATGACTCATTAACTCAACACTGCACTGACTGTAAACTATTAAAATGAAGATGGAGTGCAAATTGTATTGGAAATATACATGCTGCACCACATACAAGACCTACTGCAGTGAGAACCTAGCGCGGTATCGTCTGCCAGAGTTTCAGAACAGGTTTTGAAACTCCTAGCATAGGTGATGATTTATATTTGAAAATTAATTTTAAAAAGTGAGAGCTCCATATTAAAAAATGCTACCTTGATTCACGTGTGTTACCTGTTTTAATTTCAGTTCTGCTGCATTTGCCTCATTGTCCATCTTGACTGGATGTGGTAGGGCTACAAATCTTTACTCTGACCCAGTGGTTGTGGGTCTGCTTAGTTCAATATATAGTCTGCTGTTTTTGGTGTTTAGCATACAAGTAGCCCTGTGCAGTCACTAGGTTCGCACCTCTTTCTGAAGTATGCCTGGTACTGCCCCTGGTATGTCAAATCATAGATAACAAATCATAGAATGTCCTTCTACATTCCCATTGAACCAGGGTTGGTCTCCAGGTTTGATGGTGATCAAGGAGCGAGGGATGTGCTGGGCCATGAGGTTACAGGTTGTGATAGTATACAATTCTGTTACTGTTGATTGCCCACAGTCCCTCGTGGATGCCCAGTTTTGGGCTGTTAGATCTGTCCCACTTAGCATGATGTTAAAATCACAATGTAATAAAAGATGTCCTCACAGTGGAGACAAGACTTTATCTTCACAAGGACTGTACAGTGGAAACTGCTACAGGTAGGTTGGTGAGGACGAGGTCAAGTCAGATACTTCTGTTTCCTCAAGGTTTGCTCACCACCTGACACAGACCAAGGCGAGCAGCAATCTCTTTCAGGACTTGGCCAGTTCGGGCAGTGGTGGTACTACCAAGCCACTCTTGCACATTTAAGTCCCCCACCCAGAAAAAAGTGTCCTTGCTTCTTTGAGCTTATTCCAAGTGCTATTCAACATGGAAGAGTGCCTATTCATCAGCTGAATTAGGAGAAATGTATTTATTTCAGCAGGTTGTTGGAGTATGAAATGCATTGCTGCAGGGAGTGGAATTTTTCTTGTAAAGAAAAATTCTTGTAAAGAAAAATTGGATAAATATTTGAAGCAGAGGAACATAGAGCTATGGGGAGAGTGTGAGGCAGTGGGATTAGCTTTGGATTGCTCAAGCATAGAACCTGCATAGACACAACGGGCCGAATAACTATCTTTTGTGCTGTAAGCTTCTTTGGTTCTAATAGCAACAGTTAAACTTCAGGCACAGAAGGAAAAGAACGTCCATTGGTGGATTCTTAGGAATGGTGGACGGAGTTTGTGGCCAGGAGTCTGCTGTGGTATGTTGTACCAGGTTCAGCCAGGTCAGAGGGTCCAAAGTCAGCCTGAGAGCACAGATGAGGATACAGACCATAATTTAGGAGTGCACTTCGAAAGATTATATTCAACCCAGAGTAATACTCATTCTCAGCTGAAAGCAACAAGGTCTACAGTGCAAACTGACAGGAAAATTAATTAGATAATCCCCGCACAATTCACATCAGAATAGGCAGCTCCCTAGGAATTCTGAGCAGAAATTAAAGAGGTTTCATAACGTGATCTATTTGCATTCAGCAACACCAAACTATTTTTCATACAATTAAAAAAGGAAATAAAATGCAAAAGAACACCCACGATGCAAATAGTTTGAGTTCAAGGTTCTCATTTCCAAATCAAACGTAGCACTATTGCTGTTCAGACCATCTGTACCTAGCTGTTTACTAGAACACTAAAAAAGTGCACTTCTGAACCCAGTGTTTAAAAGCCTGTGCGAGGACATTTTATCATTCCAGAAAACTGTAGAAAAACAATGCATTAAAAAAAACCACCAACTGGTCACTGGAAATGATACATTAAATTACCAGGCTGTACATGACCTTGTAGTTCAAGATTTTCAAAAGTTTCCATCATGACTGCAGAGCACATCCTCAGGATACAAGTTATATAAATATAACACACCCTTCATCTTAGGTCATAGTGAGGGTAGCGTTTCATATGTGTGCGGTTTCTATTGGACTGATGCAATAAACAATGTGTACTGTTATAGGCTATAGTACATCCAAGAGTGTAACACTAAAGGATAGATGTAATGTATATATTTGGAACAGGCAATTACTCATTTATATAGAGGTTTGCTTTGGAGCTATATTTGCAGAACGGAGCTGCAGCAAGGACTACAATTGGAATTATAAAGTCAATCCTATATGCTTTAATAGTCCATCCCACCTAGCTAACTGAGATCAGTTCATGAATGGAACAGGAATCGTCCACATGCAGTTCTGACACAAGTCCATGACAAAGTCTTCCTTCACAACTGAAATAAACTCGGTGCTGTTGAGAATGTCTAAGGGTGCCCCCTCTAATGAAAATGCATATGTGGTAAGCTTTCAGTAGTTCAGTGAGATACCTCCACAGCAAGTAGCAGTGTGGCAAACCAAGGGTTAATTAAGTAGCTTGTTTTGCTAGCTAGAATTAGAAACAAGGAGCTTTTCTTTGACCACCTGCTTACATTATTAATTTCCTTTATGTATAAGCATGCCTTGTGTTAATCAAGTGAAGAGATAAGATAAAGCTGAATTCTGGTGTAGGGGTCTTGTGCAGCTGTATCAATGAATGAGTCCCCTTTTCAGACAAGGCCGAAAAACATACCAAGCCAAAGATAAGGAAGCCTCCCTTTTCCTTGGAGTACGCAAGTACGGGTATTACCTGTGAGTGGTCGGCCATTATGTCACTCAGCCTGGCTTGCCCAGAACTCAGCTTATGATTGGTGTTAACCCTTTGATAATCATGTTCCTCCCTTATCTGTAAAAGTATAACTGGAAGAATTTCTGTATGTAACTTAGGCTTGCTCTGAGTGTCGACATGACTCTGTAAAGAGTTCAAATCGATACTATAGAATAAGTCCGCTGCAGCTAATAAAATTGTATTGAACTTTAAAGGTGTATTCGACTCAGTGTTTGCTGAACCAGACTAAGGGTAAAAGAATCCAGTTCGTCATTGTACTAGTGTGATGTTCAATCCTGCAATGCTTCAGTTACTGTTTAATAGATAGAAAACAATGGCAAAATGTCAAACTTCATTGAACTACTTTCCAATTGAAAAGCACTGCTGTGGTGGATGCCATGGTAACCATGCTTCAGGATCAGTTCCACTTCTGTCATTCCTTTGATCAGGATCTATATAGGAAATAGCTCTGTGACATGAGTAGACTGTACTAAGCAAGCTTTCACCTCTATGTCATTTTTAATTTTGCTTGCATAAAATGTCAACAAATGTGTGCATAAAATTCACTTTGGTGGGAAATCTCCCTCCCCCAAAATCCCCCAGTTAGAATTCTGGTATTAACAAAGGGAACAGTATGGCACTCAATCATATAATCCTAACTGTTATAAAGGGAAATATCTAAATTCAGCATCCCTACATTAGCCCCCATGATACCACATTTCATACTTCCACCAGTAAAACAAGAGGCAGCACTCGACCCACTAGGGTTATTATGCCATCTTGTTAGCCTCAGTAGCCTTGTTAGCCGCATTCCGAGGTAAACCCTTAATATCCTTGGAGGTCTTCTGTTTCCATCCCAATTCCTCACTATTTTTCCATATCCATTAACGCTCTTACTTCCCAAGTATCTATTTCTGTTTTAGGCACCTCAATAGAAAGCATCTATGGCCTTCTGGGACAGTATGTATCACATTCTCACAATCATTTGTGTAAGAGGTTTCTCCTGGATTCACTTTTAAACAACTTAGCCTGAATTCCCCTTGTTTGAGATTATCCTGCAAAAGAGAAGTCGTTCCTATCCATCTTCATTAATTCATACACCTCAATCAAATCACCTCTTAACCTCAACGCCAGGGAAGATAATCCAAGTTTATCCAGGCTCCCATCATAAGGGTCCCTTTATCGCAGGTATCATCCTGGTGAATCATCTTTCCCAAAGGACAATCCATCTTTCCTAAGGTAGGGCAACCAAAGCTGAACAACTATCTTAAATGCAGTCAGACCAGCGCTCTGTATAACTGCAACATGCATATTCTATACCTCGTGGTGAAGCCATGCATCCCATAGTCTTTTATATCAATTTTTACATCTGAAAGCTGGCTTTAATAACTTATGCACTTGGGCCCCATAATCTCTGTTCATCTACCCCCTCAGCATTTATTAATTTAATGATACTCCCATCTGCTATTCTTACATTCCAAGTCTGCTACCTCACAAAGTGCTCCAGATTGTGTAACCCACAATTTCCAAACACAGAAAACACGACCAGGGCAGCAGATACGAAGTTTACAGATACTTTCCTTGAGGATCCAAAAGAATTGAAAATTTATATCTTCAGTTGGGAGAGTTAGACTGATTATAAAAGCAACAACCAATGAAATCTACTGGCAGGAGGGAATGAGAATGCATACATTTTGGGGTTTTACTGTGCCAATAATAGTTTTAACAAGAGGTGAAGCCAAGTGTTGAATCAATCACACCTTCTATCCAATACATGCAGTCCAGCAGCACATACAAATAAAATAAAACCTAACCATCTCAATAGCTGACAACAACAGAAGATGTTGGAAGCACTCAGCCGGTTTCTCTCTCCACGGATGCTGCCTGACCTGAGTGTTTCCAGCATTTTCTGTTTTATTTCAGATTTCCAGCATCTGCAGTATTTTGCTTTTGTTGTAAATAGCTGACAATACCATTTTTAAACTGATCCAGTACCACCCTGTACTGAACCAGATTTAAAGAATCCTTTAAATTCATACCTTTGCAAGTCTGGCTCGTTTGATGAGATCATTGAGTTTGCGCAGTGCAGCATTTCGAGGTAAACCCTTAATATCCTTGAAGAGGTCTTCTGTTTCCATCTCAAAAAGTTTCCGATTCTCTGTAATCTGGAGGGGTTTGGACCAGAAGGAGCCTATGTAGACACGTACAACCTCTGGGGTGTCAATCACTTTGCCGAGGGACCACATCAACGCACCATACACCCTCATTAGTTGCTGTGTATCAACTTGGTCTGCCTTGTTCAGGACAACTCGAATTTTGTCATCTTGGCCTCTCAGTGCCTTGATAGCCTCTGAAAACTCATCAGATATATCCAACTTATGAGCATCAAACAGCAGGATGATGCGATCAACTCTTTCAGCAAACCATCGCAAAACTTCTGAAAAGTCATAACCTAAAAATGCAGACAGAAGACGCGGTTATATATTTCTTTCACCTAGAACATCAGAAACACCTCAGTAGAGGAACCCCCCAAATTAAAAAAACACCCTCAGGACCAGCATTTAATACCTTGCGTTCCTGGCAACATACCCCAAGTCAGCTCTATATAGAGCCTTCTGCAGATCACTTTCTCAGTTTTCCTTCAATTGGAGGAGGCTGCAAGTGCATCACACATGGAACACAAAACATGCTCATTTAAATCCCAATCTATTATGTGCAACAAAGAGCGAGGCCAGCTATATCCAAGATGCATAAGCCAACCATTCTTCAGTTATCAATCTGCACAAACAGCAGTATAACAGAGGCACCACTCTACTGAACTGAACTCAAAGCGATATTTGATGCAATGATGCATGAACAGTTCCAGAAAATTCCAGAGAGGGGCCAGGGAGGGGGACCAGGGCCGGGATCAAAAACAACAAAAGTCAAGGAGTGACATCACAGGACAGCAGGTAAGTGATTAGTTAGAGGGTGTTACTGTTATTTTTCTCTCTAAACCAAGGCATTGTTTAAACAGAGCTGGGAAACTAAAATGGGGTAGGTGAACGGTGAGTAAATTAACGATGAGTATTTTAAGTCCAGTTTATTTCTGTTAAGTTCCGTTAGTGATCTGAAGTTGAGTTAGTAATAGCAGGGCACCTCAGTCCTGTCAAATGCACATCTTGTGCCATAAGAGAACTCCAGGATGCTTCCTGTGTCCTGGACAACCACAGGTGCAGGAAGGGTCATCAGCTGGAGGAGCTCGAGCTCTGGGTTTCGGAGCTTAAGCAGCAGCTGGTGTCACGGCAGTGTATCCGCGAGGCTGAGAGCCATGTGGATAGTATGTTTCAGGAGGTGGTCACCCCATAGCTGAAGAGAGTGCAGGCAGAGAGGGACTGGGTGACCGCCAGACAGACAAGGAGGAACAGGCAGGTAGTGCAGGAGTCCCGAGTGCATCTCACTCTCTAACTGGTATGGTGAGGGCGATGGTTCCTCTGGGGAATACAGCAAAAGCCAAGTCCACTGCACCACAGGGGGCTCAGCTGTACGGCTGGAGGTGGGGGGGGGGGGAAAAGAGAGAAAAAAGAGAAGATCATCTGGAAAGTAATAGGGGATTCAATAGATTGGGGAACAGACAGGCGTTTCTGCAGCCGCAGACATGATTCCAGGATGATACGTCGCCTACCTGGTCAAGGATATCACTGATCGGTTGTAAAACATTCTGAAGGGGCAGCCTGAACAGCCAGAGGTCGTGGTCCATATCAGTACCAACGACATAGGTAGAAAGAGGGATGAGGTCCTACAGCAGATTTTAGACAGCTAGGAAAGAGATTAATAAGCAGGACCTCAAAAAGGTAGTAATCTCCGGATTACTCCCGGTGCCACGCCCTAGTGAGTATAGAAATAGGAGGATAGAGCAGATGAATGGGTAGCTGGAGAGATGGTGCAGGAGGGAGGGCTTTAGATTCCTGGGGCATTGGGATCGGTTCTAGGGGAGGTGGGACCTGTAGAGGCCCGGTTGCACTTCAACAGAGCTCGCGGGGTGGCTCAGTAATGCAGTGGGGGAGGGTTTAAACTAATTCGGCAGGGGGATGGGCACCAGAATGTAGCATTGGAAAGGAGAAACAAGGATTGGGAGAGACAGATAGCGTGAGAGTAAGAAATAGTATGGTATTAGGTGGGATCAGACTAAGAGAATACAAGAAGGTTTAAGATATGTTTACACACATGCCCTGTAAACCTACGAAGCATAGTAAACAAGGTTGATGAGCTGCAGACACAAACAGCCACATGGGAACATGATGTTGATGTGATAACAGAGACCTGGCTCAAAAGAGGGCAGAATTTGGTACTAAGTAATCCTGGATACAAGGTATTCGGGAAAGATAGGGAAGGAGGGTTTTTTTTTTTGGGGGGGGGCGGTGGAGGGAGGAGGAGTGGCAGTATTGATTAAGGAGAATATTGCAGTGCTGGAGAGAGAGGATGTCCTGGAGGTGGCAAGGACAGAATCTATTTGGTTAGAGTTAGGAAAAAAGAGCTGCCATTATACTACTGGGTGTATTCTATAGGCCACCAATTAGTGGGAAGGATATAGCGGAGCAAATTTGCAAAGAAATTACAGAGGTGCAAGAACCATACAGTAGTGATAATGGGGGACTTCAATTATCCTAATATAGACTGAGGTAATAATAGTGTAAAGGGCAGAGAGGGGGAAGAATTTCTAAACTGTGTTCAGGAGAACTTCCTTGATCAGTATGTTTCCAGCCCAACGTAGAAGGAAGCTTTGCTGGATCTGGTTCTGGAGAATGAGGAGGGTCAAGTGTCAATAGGGGAACATTTAGGGAATAGCGTATCATAAGGTTTAGATTAGCTATGAAAAAGGACACTGAGCAATCTGGAGTAAAATATACTTAATTGGAGCAGGGCCAATTTCAGTGGGTAGAGATCGGATCTGGCCTGGGTAAATTGGAACCAAAGATTAGCAGGCGAAACTGTAGTCGAACAATGGGCGGCCTTTAAAGAGGAGATGGTTCACGTAAAGTCTAGGTACATTCCCATGATGGGGAAAGGTAGGGCAACCAAAGCCAGAGCTCCCTGGATGACGAAAGAGATAGAGTGTAAGGTGAAGCAGAAAAAAGGGGAGTATGACAGATGTCAGGTTGATAATACAGGCGAGAACCAGGCTGAATATAGAAAGTTTAGAGGGGAAGTGAAAAATGAAATTAGGGGCAAAGAGTATGAAAATAGACTGGCAGCAAACATAAAAGGGAATCCAAAAGTCTTCTATAGGCATATAAATAGAAAACAGGTAGTAAGAGGAGGGGTGGGGCCAGTTAAGGACCAAAAAGGAGATCTACTCATGGAGGCAGAGGTACTAAATGATTACTTTGCATCTGTCTTTATCAAGGAAGAAGATGCTGCCAAAGTCACAGTAAAAGAGGAGGTTGTTGAGATACTGGATGGGCTCAAAATTGATGAAGAGGTGGTACTAGAAAGTCTAGCTGTACTTAAAGTAGATAAGTCACCAGGTCCAGAAGGGATACATCCGAGGTTGCTGAGGGAAGTAAGCATGGAAATTGCAGAGGTGCTGGTCATAATCTTCCAATCATCCTTAGATACAGGGGATGGTCCCAGAGGACTGGAGAATGTTACACGCTTGTTCAAAAAAGGATGTAAGGATAAACCCAGCAACTACAGGCCAGTCAGTTTAACCTCGGTGGTGGGAAAGCTTTTAGAAACGATAATCCGGGACAAAATTAACAATCACTTGGACAAGTGTTGATTAATTAAGGAAAGCCAGCTCGATTTGTTAAAGGCAAATCGTGTTTAACAATTTGATTGAGTTGTTTGATGAGGTAACAGAGAGGATAGATGAGGGCAATGCAGTTGATGTGGTGTATATGGACTTCCAAAAGGCGTTTGATAAAGTGCCACATAATAGACTCATCAGCAAAGATGAAGCCCATAGAATAAAAGGGGCAGTGGCACTATGGATACGAAATTGACTAAGTGACAGGAAACAGTAGTGGTGAACGGTTGTTTTTCGGACTGGAGGAAGGCATACAGTGGTGTTTGCCAGGGGTCGGCACTACTGCTTTTCTTGATATATATTAATGACTTGGACTTGGGTGTACAGGGCACAATTTCAAAATCTGTAGATGACACAAAACTTGTAAGTGCAGTAAACAATGAGGAGGATAGTGATGGACTCAAGAGGACATAGACAGGCTGTTGGAATGGGCGGACACATGGCAGATGAAATTTAATGCAGAGAAGTGTGAAGTGATACATTTTGGTAGTAAGAACGAGGAGAGGCAATATAAACTAAAGGGTACAATTCTAAAGGGGGTGCAGAAACAGAGAGACTTGGGGGTATGTGTGCACAGGTCGTTGAAGGTGGCAGGGCAGGTTGAGAAAACGATTAAAAAAGCATATGGGATCCTGGGCTCTATAAATAGAGGCATAGAGTACAAAAGCAAGGAGGTTATGATGAACCTTTATAAAACAATGGTTCGGCCACAATTGGAGTATTGTATCCAGTTCTGGGCACCGCACTTTAGAAAGGATGTGAAGGCCTTAGAGAGAGTGCAGAAACGATTTACTAGAATGATTCCAGGGATGAGAGACTTCAATTACCTGGATAGGCTGGAGAAGTTGGGGTGTTCTCCTTAGAGGAGAGAAGGTTGAGATGAGATTTAATAGAGATGTTCAAAATCATGAAGGGTCTAGACAGAGTAGAGAGAGAAACTGTTCCAATTGGCAGAAGGGTCGAGAATCAGAGGACACAGATTTAAGGTGAGTGGCAAAAGAACCAAAGGCGACATGAGGAAAAACTTGCAGTGAGTGGTTATGATCTGGAATGTACTGCCTGAAAGGTTGGTGGAGGCAGAATCAATCGTTGCTTTCAAAAGGGAATTGGGTAAGTACTTGAAGGGAAAAAATTTGCAGGGCTACGGGGATAGAGCTGGGGAGTGGGACTAGCTGGATTGCTCTTGCAGGGAGCTCGACAGGCCGAATGGCCTCCTTCTGTGCTGTAACCATTCTATATCATCATGTTGTCCTCTCCAGAATGGGCTATAACTTACAGTCTGTTAAGTCTGGCAAATACTCCTACTCCAAAAAGGAAGGGAACATAAACTTCCTTTCCATTAGATAGAACTGAAAACAAACTCAATTGTCTGGCCTCTGCTATTACAAAAAAAGACATCGCTGTAGGGTTTCCCAGAATTAGATCTGGAACCTGATCTGATGAATCTTAGACCCCTAAAAGACCCCAAAATATCTGGAATATACAGCTTACCATATAGCCATGGGTAGTACTGAAACATGTAGACCAGCAGGTTGCCCATAACCCATCTATTCAATGTCTTCAAGGGCACTGTATGAGATGACTGAAGCACATTTGATGCTTCTTTGTATGGTGCTGATGGACTTCTCTGGCTATTTGCTTCACACAGCTTCTTGCACAACAGGCTAATGAGCGTGATATAGTGGTAGACGGCAACATTCTAACTCAAACAGTACAATGCACTGAATCAAACTCCCGTGCTATAAATATGAGTCCATGCCATTTGTGGCCCACAGGGAATACTGTTAAGCATTAAAAATAGCCGGCTGTTATGCATAAAAGTTGCAAGCAGTGGGTTCCGAGCCCACAAAAATATTTCTCCACTGCGTCATTCATGGGGAGTACTGTTAGTATAGTTGATGTAAAAACCCATCAAAACTGCTTTCTTCTTCAAAATGAATAAAGTCAGGCCTTTCCGATGGTTCCTGAATTCTGTTCAGTCTGAAGAGCTCCGTGAACATTCATTGTATGTACTTCAAATGCACATCCCAACTGAGGGAGGCAAGAGGTTTTTTTATTTTAAAAAAATTCCAAGATACTAGATAGTTAACTGTTAAATCTGTAAGGACAGAAAGCAAAAGACCCAGATTTTAAAGCATAATGGAGACAGCAACATTGAAACTGTCTCTAGGCCTTCTGAACGGGAAGTATATTGTAACAACTAGCACGTTTTTTTTTGAGAGGAGGCAGCAAAGAAACCAACTTTATGTAAGGCAGTTTGACACTAAAATAGTAATCTTGGAGTTAAAGGTGGGTGAACTAGAAAGAATGAGGGAAAACCATATTTATAAAGTAAGTAATGTGACATTCTTCCCAATTTATCCTTCACGTACAAATTGAATTATGCCAAACCAGAACAGAAAACTGAGGTGGGAGCCTGTTGAGGCCACTTTGAAATACAGAAGCTCCAAAGCCCCAGTCATCCTGAGCTGTGAGATCAGTACTTCATGAGGACACATCAATCATGGTGAAAAGAGAAAGTCACTGCACATTAGCCCAGAAGGTAGCCACAACACAAGTAGAAGCCAGCTCAGAATACAGAAGCATCATTTCCTGCTGATTCTTAATCAGAGCAGCAAGAAAATGAAACATTTCTTGGCTACCTTCTGGGCTAATGTGCAGTGACTTTCTCTTTTCACCATGATTGATGTGTCCTCATGAAGTACTGATCTCACAGCTCAGGATGACTGGGGCTTTGGAGCTTCTGTATTTCAAAGTGGCCTCAACAGGCTCCCACCTCAGTTTTCCGTTCTGGTTTGGCATAATTCAATTTGTACGTGAAGGATAAATTGGGAAGAATGTCACATTACTTACTTTATAAATATGGTTTTCCTCATTCTTTCTAGTTCACCCACCTTTAACTCCAAGATTACTATTTTAGTGTCAAACTGCCTTATATAAAGTTGGTTTCTTTGCTGCCTCCTCAAAAAAATGTGCTAGTTGTTAGAACATACTTCCCGTTCAGAAGGCCTAGAGACAGTTTCAATGTTGCTGTCTCCTAAATTAGCAAATGTTCCTACTTCTATCGATATAAAATGGTACAGCTCTGAAGGAAAAAGAGAGGAAAAATAACATTTTAGCAAATGGAGTTCCGACACAGTATCACATCATTCCTTCAACTGAGGCAACAGCTCCTGACTGCACAGGATCCCAACAATTCAGAGAACCAAATGCTCTTCAGCAATTCAATATTATTGTTAGGACTCTATGAATGGTTCTAGATACCAGAGGAAATGATAACAAACCATTAGATTACAGTATCCCATTAGATTATAGTTTCCAGGATATTAGGAAACTCAATTTTTTTATCTCCTGCAGAATGTTGTGGCTTTTTGTTATAAAAAGTTGCTATCAGGTCTGAATAATCCCATTTGAAGATGAATTATTATGAGATAACTTAAAGGATCCCACACACACTGGCTTTATGCTCCATGTTCCTTTGCAAAAAACAATCTTGGGTACAAAACACATTGTCCCAGAATTTGTTGAAAAAAATAACGGCGTGTGACTGACGCATGCAGTTATTAATGTGCAAATTGGTCAGCAACTTTTGGCGAGGAAGAGCGATCTGCCACAGGATGAAAGTGTCACGAAAACGGCATCTCACGCTTAATCTCCCCGTGATTTTCATGAAGTTGCTACATTTGCACATTAATTGGCCATTAAATTTGCCACAGAAGTCAAGTCCAGTAATTAACATAAGTACTTTAATGATGTGATAATTATTAATGACAGCCAATCAACCTCTCTTGCCCAGGTGAATAATTAAAAGTGTGGCATCTCATTCCTTCAGGTTGTGAATTGTTGTTGATTTTTTTAAAATGTCAAATTTTACATTCTTACTTATACTTTGTCTCTTATCTCTCTCAATCCAATCTTTCTTTCCCGCTCTTTACTTCTCTTTCTGAACCTGATTTGACATTGAATTTACCCATTCTAATTCACTCCTTCTCAGTTCTTCCTCTGCTTATTTCTCAATCCTTTAATCTTATTGGTTAAGGAGGTACATTGTTTGTCCCATTGTTCACCAAGGTCTCAGGTGCCTTGTTTCCCTCACTGCACTGTTATCAGCTCACATCTTGAGCAACTTCGTGGGCAAAAATTTTAAAACCTAAATGTGCACGAACAAGTCTAACAGGGCACGTCGCGAGATGCCTCGCTCCAGCGAAATCTGGACCGTTGAAATCTTCCAATCTACAGAATCAAAAAAAGGGTAAAATCCCAAACTTTCCTCGTTAAATTGATTTTAATTCATAGCCTGAAAAATCAAACATATCTGTAATCATAAGGCAAAGCATCCTTTAGTAAGAGTAATTTAAGCGTCCTGAGAGTTATGCCGATTAACTTTGGGCATGAGAGTGTGACTTTGCTCAGTGATCTCCCTCACCCAATCATGCAGCTTCGTCACTGTGGATTGCTTTCAGGCTTTATGAGGCTTTTCTTAAAACTTTCCAGTATTACCTTCAACCAGTTCTTTTTTTAAAAAAAATCCCTAAATGCAAGATCTGCAACAGCTTTGTGCAAATACAGACAACGGCCTGATAAGGACATAATAATACATAGGCAAAGTGTTAGGTTGGATACCATTTTGTTGAAGGGATCACCCTCTGAATAAACTATCTGAACATGTAGCGAGTATAGATTAACTGCAATCTTTTAAAAGGGAATGTGACAGGGTCCTCAGTGAAGAGGACATTTCTAGTACAGGGCAACTTACTAGTTAGCTGAGATTGTGAGGAGTCATCGACTACCAGTGTCTCTTGGAACTTTGCTTGATTGCTTTAAGGAGTCAGAGAGGAATTACCCAGTTTTTCCTGACTTGACAGCTGGATTTTTGGCTCTGCGTAGTTGCACCATGTCTGGATGGGGTGGGCTTAATGGCCTTTTGCTGCCCTTCTTTTTGTATGTTTGTAAAGGAAGAGCCCAAGCAGATTTTCCAATTTTGACAAACTACTGATATGTACATGAAGAGAGAACATATTCCTCAGCTAGCGTACTAAATAAAAGTATGTTATGGGAATATTAGCCAAGTGAAAATAATGGGTATCCATGAATCCAGTATTAACAGCTTGCAAACTGGCGAGAAGCCAGCAGGATCCCTAATAAATAATCCTACTACTGGCCAAAAACCATCACAAAAGAGATTGTGAAATATAGGCGAGGAAGGAAAAGGATTGTAAATGGAAAACAAGCATACGTTGTTCAGTTTTCTCATGTCCTGCAATACATTTCACACTAGTCAAACAGAAATACCTATTCATTACACTGTAAACAATCTTAAAGCAACACAATAGCTCACAGTGTTTAAGTGAGAACCCTGACCACTGGATTTTTTCAGTTAAGGGAGCAAGGATCTCAACCAGGACTGTGGAAAAATCTCAGTGTTGTTAGGCTTATTTAGTGCACTGGTACCAATATTTTCCATATAAGAAAGAGTTAACCTACACACAAGGTGCAATGCTCTCAATTCCACTGCTCTCGGTATTAGGGTTAAGGTTAGTGCTGAACCTGCACACACACAAATGTTTGAATGTAGTAGGATAAGTTGAGAAGGCTGTTTAAAAAGCATATGGGATCCTGGGCTTTATTTAGAGGCATAGAATTCAAAAGCAAGGAAGTTATGCTAAACCACAGATTAGGCCTCAGCTGGAGTGTTGTGTTCATTTCTGGGCACCATACTGTAGGACGGATGTCAAGGCCCCTTAGAGAGGGTGCAGAAGAGATTTACTAGAATGGTACCAGGGATGAGGGACTTCAGTTACGTGGAGAGATTGGAGAAGCTGGGGTTGTTCTCCTTAGAACAGAGAAGGTTAAGGGGAGACTTGATAGAGGTGCTCAAAATCATGAACGGTTTTGATAGAGAAAATAAGGAGAAACTGTTTCCAGTGGCAGAACGGTCGATAACCAGAGGACACAGATTTAAGGTGATCGGCAAAAGAGCCAGAAAAGGAAACATTTTTTAATGTAGCGAGTTGTAATGATCTGGAATGCACGACCTGAAAGGTTGGTGGAAGCAGTTTCCATAGTAACTTCCAAAAGGGAATTAGATAAATACTTGACAGGAAAAAATTTACAGGGCTATGGGGAAAGAGCCAGGTAATGGGACTAATTGGATAGTTCTTCCAAAGAGCCGGCATAGGCACAATGGGCCAAATGGCCTCCTTCTGTGCTGTACCTATGATACTATGGTCCACAAGTTCTTCACCCTAGTGTATTACAGCTCCAATACGCACCCTGGACAGAGCCTAATTCTGGAAACAGAGGCACTGAGAGAGAACGCAGAATGGGATATTATAAGAAGCTTCAGCAGGCAAAGACATAACTACCAATGGAAATGGAAGTCATGGGTGTGATATGAAGGCATTCAAAAAGACCAGACACATGTAATTCAGGAAGGGGACTTTTGTTTTCTTTTTGTTCACCACCGCCCCCCACCACAAAAAAAATGACCTTATTTCTATTACCCCTAGAGCCCATTAAAATCTGTGAGCGTATTCCTGCTCCTAAGCCTCCACTCCTCTTGATGCAGTCACCAGGAGCCCTGCCAGTAACAATCTGACTTCATGCTTTTGGGATCAAATCCAGCTCTATGCCTTTTAACACCAGCACAACTGAATTGGCAGACCCAATCCCACATCTTATCACTCAAACTCATACACACTGCATCACAAGACTGTTGAGGAATGAAAAATAACAATACCATTAGCTACTATTTTCCTCAAAGGTAATTCCAGGATTCCAACAGTATCACATGCTGTTGGTTCATCTTCGTAAAGGGATTTAATTGAGAAAATTGTATGACAGCAATTTACAACAGCAAAGGCGTTAACTGAATTGAAAACTGGTTTAGTAATAGAAACTAGGTGACAAAGCTCAGTGGGACAAAGCTCAGTGAAAACTCACTATGTACATGTATTTATAAATTTTCCACAGATTATGGATAGTGGGATTGGACGCACCAAACTTCACTAAAATATTTGTAGCGCCTTCAGTGTTAGTAGATAGTCCACAGCTCTGGATAAGAAACAACCGCACAATGTTTGGGGGATAGGATACCTCCCCGGGTAGCAGCACACCCTTGCTCACTACACCACACTACTGTCCCAGGCGGTCATTGCAAGGTTCTCACTTGTTCCCCTCCCCCACTGCCCTAAAAACAGCAGGCAGGAATGTGAAGGTTGGCCCTGTGTAACTGCACGGGATTTTTTACCAGCTAGGGTGGGAAGAAATCACAAAACTCAGCAATATCCATTCTTCTATCCAAATATATCAGGCAGGGGAAACTCAAATGCTGACCAAGAAGAGTTGAGCAACTGGGAAGGAGGTGGTTTCTATAATCAATCAGTGCCTACTTGGGGAGTTCCCAAAATGTGCTGATCAACATAACACTGAGCAAGCAACATTGCAAATTGCTAAAATAAAGGCTGTCATCTGTTAGTACTTCAATATTTTCCACAGATTGCAGATGGTTTGAAACAGTTTATGCAAATATACCATATGTATATTGCTCATACCACAAGCATTAAGATACATTTGGATTTTATTGCACACTTCCTCAGTTGCCAGATTCATTTAGCTGTGAAGACCCAAAACTAGTTTCAACTTCTGCAATTTTCAATCTAAAAATATTTGGACAAGAAGGGATAGTGTACCATGGTTATAGAGAAAATTATTTGTGAATTTAGCCAGGGTAGCCTCAGTGCTGTGGCATGGACAAAAGTCAGACTGGAGAGACATTGAACAGGGAGTTTCAGGAGAGAGGGGTATGGAGGTTGGAATTGGGACCAAGGTTAAAAACAGATGGGTCAAAAGTGTTTTTTCTGAGTGGGGATCGTGATGATAGCAGTTTTGAAGGGGAGGGGGATGGTGCCGGAGGAAAGGGAACAGTTGACGATGTTGGCTGGTGTGTGGGCCAAGGGCTAGAAATCAGTGATGACTTCAATGGGACTTATGGAAAAGAAAATAGCACTTTAGGAAAGATATGAAGGCCTTGGAGACAGTGCACAAGAGATTTACTGGAATGATTCCAGGGATGAGGGACTTTAGTTACGTGGATAGACTGGAGAAGCTGGGGTTGTTCTCCTTGGAACAGAGAAGCTTGAGAGGAGATTTGATCGAGGTATTCAAAATCATGAAGGGTCTAGACAGAGTAGATAGAGAGAAATTGTTCCCATTGGCAAGGGGTCAAGAACCAGAGGACACAGATTTAAGGTGATTGACACGAGGAAAAACTTTTTTTTTTAAAAACACAGCGAGTGGTTAGGATCTGGAATGCACTGCCAGAGGGGGTGTGGAGGCAGATTCAATCATGGCCTTCAAAAAGGAAACTGGATAAGTACTTGAAAGGAAAAAATTTGCAGGGCTAAGGGGATAGGGCGGGGGAGTGGGACTAGCTGGATTGCTCTTGCATAGAGCTGGCATAGAGCTGGCATGAGCTCGAAGGGCCGAATGGCCTCCTTCCGTGCTGTAACCTATGATTCTAGTATGTTTTTGGTTTTTACTCCAGATATTCTACTCGGGTTCAGCATCACAGATCACTCTCACAAGCAGGCACCACATCCCCCCAAGCTCCTTTGCATGCCCAATATCTAGGTAAGTGATAGCAAGACCCGGAAATTGAACAGGCAACTTTACATCAGCTTACTGGAATGTACCATGTCGCTCTCACCTTCAGTAGCAAGGCTGAATATACATCAGACCAAGATTCAGGCTATAAACCAACAGAATTTATTCAACATGAACCAGGTAAATGCACAGTACTCAGTGTAAATCAGTTCATTTGCAGTAATTATCACAAATTTACTATAGGAACATAGGAACAGGAGTAGGCCATTCAGCCCCTCGTGCCTGCTCCGCCATTTGATAAGATCATGGCTGATCTGTGATCTAACTCCATATACCTGCCTTTGGCCCATATCCCTTAATACCTTTGGTTGCCAAAAAGCTATCTATCTCAGATTTAAATTTAGCAATTGAGCTAGTATCAATTGCCATTTGTGGAAGAGAGTTCCAAACTTCTACCACCCTTTGTGTGTAGAAATGTTTTCTAATCTCACTCCTGAAAGGTCTGGCTCTAATTTTTAGACTGTGCCCCCTACTCCTAAAATCCCCAACCAGCGGAAATAGTTTCTCTCTATCCACCCTATCTGTTCCCCTTAATATCTTATAAACTTCGATCAGATCACCCCTTAACCTTCGAAACTCCAGAGAATACAACCCCAATCGCTCCCCGTAACTTAACCCTTGAAGTCCGGGTATCATTCTAGTAAACCTGCGCTGCACTCCCTCCAAGGCCAATATGTCCTTCCGAAGGTGCGGTGCCCAGAACTGCTCACAGTACTCCAGGTGCGGTCTAACCAGGGTTTTGTACAGCTGCAGCATAACTTCTGCCCCCTTGTACTCTAGTCCTCTAGATATAAAGGCCAACATTCCATTTGCCTTCTTGATTATTTTCTGCACCTGTTCATGACACTTCAATGATCTATGTACCTGAACCCCTAAGTCCCTTTGGGCATCCACAGTTTTTAACTTTTTACCATTTAGAAAGTACCCTGTTCTATCCTTTTTTGATCCAAAGTGGATGACCACTATCCTCAATATATTGAAGATGCTTCCACTAGATCCCTGAAAACAGTTGCTCACTTATGTAGTGATATACAAGTCAAGCACAGAGTTAAACTGGTACACACCTTCTGCTGACAGTAGACTGATTACATAGGCTCAGGCAACTGCAGATAAATCCCCAACTGGAAGCTTCTGGCCACAACATTACCAGAAGAATTACAGCCAATCACTGACCCTGCCCCATCTCTCAGGCCCCAGGCATAGCCATCAATGAGAACCACCACCCCAGGATGATTGATCCTTCAATCTGATTCAAAATGAAAAGTTTGGCCATTTAAACTACATATAAAACACCCTATTATCCAACAAGAATCACCTACAGAATTACTAATTTAGATCTGCATATTCATCATGACCCATCACACAACTTGTCTTCTTAGCTGATGTATTTCAAAAGGGTTAGTCATGCTCTTATGTGAACTAAGTTATTAGTCCATGTGCTGTTACGAGCAATAAAGGAATTCAAATCAATATTGTGATATCCTACATTACAACAGTGACTACACTTCATTAGCTGTAAAGTGCTTTGGCATGTCCTGAGATCGTGAAAGCCGCTGTTTAAATACAAGTTCTTTTCTTTCTTTAATATGGACAAAATACACCTTTATTACACAGAGCTCAGGGCTGCAGTGGTTGGGATAAAGTGGTGGTCTTGAGCAGAGGAGGAGAGGAAGGGATGAGAGCAGCAGAGGCAGGAGAAAGGAGTTTGAGGAGACAGTAATGGAGAAAAGGAGCCTGGGGTTACCCTACTGAATTACTGATGGCATCCTGATTGCTAGCAGGCGTAGAGTCCGGAAGCAAGACACATTAACTATAAAAATAATTATCTATATATTAAATAACCAATGTACATTTTTGTCCAATGCTAACTTTTTTTTTTAAATAAATACTTCTGCACTTTTTTTTTTGCATTTCCTGCTTCTATTTCCAACTATTGATAATGTAGGAGCAACTGAATACTTTGTTTTGTACTTGCCAAATACTGTATTCATTTAACAGTTCTTAGGGTGACACTGTACTACAGACACATGCCTCCTTGAAAAAGCTTGGGGCTCTTTTTTCTAGAAAAGGGAAGGCTGAGGGGTGAGGTCTTTTAAGATAATGAAAGGATTTGATAGGGTAGACGTGGAGAAAATGTTTCCACTTGTGGGGAAGTTCAAAACTAGAAGTCGTAAATGTGATAGTCGCTAATAAATCCAATAGGGAATTCAGGAGAAATTTCTTTACCCAAGGAGTGGTAAGAATGTGGAATGCGCTACCATGAGTAGTTGAGGCAAGAATCATAGATGCTTTTAAGAGGAAGCTATATAAGCACACGAGGGAGAAAGTAATAGAAGAGTATGCTGATAGGGTTCGATGAAGTAGGGAGGGAGGAGGCTTGTGTTGCGTATAAAGGTTGGCCTAGACCAGTTGGGCCGAATGGGCTGTGTGTGCTGTAGGCTCGATGTAATTCAGTCAATGGAAGAAAATCTCGCCCACCTGTGCACAAGAATCAGTCTCATGGCAGTTACCAGTTCAGATTCTGTCGTCACACTTCTATTTGGGCATCCTCAGTTCATACTGGGTTGATTCAAGTCACCCATTATATTAACCACACAAACCCCTTCTAATCTTATACAAAATGCTCTCATCTTCTTTTAACCTGCTCCGAGAGCTGAAACAGACCCCAAATGTTAACTCAGTCCTCTGCCTTGTGATTTTTAGCTCCAGAAATTATTTTTTACCCTCTCCAATACCAAGATCCTTTCAACATCCAGATTATCTTATTGTAACAGAGTTACGTCTACTTCCCCATCATTTCTGAACAACTTACACCCCCATACATTGACTGCTTCTTGCATAGTCAACCATCGCCAGTTCCTCGCCTGCTCCCTGCATTAGTCCATCTACACATTCTGCAATCTTGGCACCTACTAAACTAGTCACTGCACTCTGAAGAAAGAATTGGCATTTTATATAGTGCCCTTCATGTCCCGAGGAAGCCCTTCATAGCAAATGTATTAATTTTGAAGTGGTGTTAGATCATCCTAGGATATTTTAAATGGCGGTAACATTTTGGAAATGCACTTAGAATCATAGAATGGTTACAGCACGGAAGGAGGCCAATCGGCCAGTCGAGTCAGTGTATACAAGAAACCTGCTATGCAGATAAAACAAAATCAGGTAACTATTCACAAGTAATCTCCAATTTCTTAAGCGGTAGACAAATGGTGAAAAAGGTTAGTGATATTTTTCGTTTCAACATCCTGCACGTTTTGCAAAAAATATTCTAGTTGTACTCAGGAGAACGGAGATATTCCTGATGGAAAAAATACCTGCTGCAAAGCCAAATCTTCAGCTACTAAGCAATCTGATGAAAGCAGTAGAGCTACAGAGTAAGTTTGGAAAAAGTGACCCTTTTCTGAACAGCTCTGGATTGTGGATGTAGTGAAACGACACTTCCCTTTGCCCGATAGTTTATTATCCGCAAGGCTGCGACAGAATGTACACAGAAGCTAATGTGCATTTAGAAACAATAGATCCAAGAAGAATTTTATATGTTGAAGAGAAATTGCCAGGGCTTGATAATTTATTTTTGTTACAAGACACATGGCCATGCAAGTGACTCCATTTGTTACAATACACTGTCCTCCCCCCCCCCGCTGTGAAACAGGAGTTGAATTTAGACCAGGGCTCATCTTAATATCCTAACTGTTCAGCCTCATCAAGGACTGTTAATGGAGGAAAAGCATGCAGGGGTACACAAGACTAAGCAGATTTCACGTACACTACTTTAATGAAGAATTTCCCCACTTACACCTAGCACCCGTGCAAATGATGAATTCCCTGGTGATTGATTTGTAGGAAATTTTAGCCCCTGATTTCAGGACAATTTCAGGACATGTGCAACGCATAGTTACTTACCTGGACTCTCCGTCTATTCTTTTAGGGACCTATTCCAGATAAGCAACTATTACTATGATTTATCAGCCCTACTTGTATATCATTATACCCTTACGGAAATTTAGTAATGATGCCAACTGATTCAACCTAAACACACTTGCCATTATCAGATTTCCAAGATAGCAAACTTCCACAGCATGGTTTCAGTGTGATTAAATGTGATGCATGTTTCATGTGCCAGAATTTGTACCCTTGCCAACATTTGGTTCCATTTATTTAATTTGCCAGGCTCCTATCCTTATAAAGTAAACTAGGACTCCAGTCACTACAACAAACATTAGGATAGTTCAATGGGCAGGGTGCCCTACGATCTGGAGTTTACAGACTCAAACTCAGTCTAAGTTCACTAAAGAGGGGACGGAGGAAATAGCTATTTTTAAAAAAAAGGGAGGAAGAGAAAAAAGGAAGAAATTAAATTTGCAAACAAAAATAACCTGCTAGCATGGGAAAAGTTAAACTTGAAAATGACAGTCACGGTCACTGTCAATAAAATATAACCGCCCAGGAGGAAACAGAGAGCAAAATACTCAGCTTTTCCTGTGCGTAATTCAGAAAAGGGATGTCTTATAGCCATCTAGCCTCCTTTTAAAGGAGCACACTCACCTCTGCTCATACGTTGCTTCTCCCCAGAGAGGATTCCAGGTGTGTCGATAACGGTAATGCTCTGTAGTACTTGGTTTGGGAGCTGAGCGCACATGAACCTGCAAAAGGAAAAGAACATGGCATCAGGAAGGCCCTGTACATGTACTTAGGAAAAACAAAAAGGCTGCACACTCTACCAGACGGATAGCTCCTTAAACTTTGAGAGACCAATCTATCTAAACGAAACCAAAAGCTTAAACAGAAAATTATATGAACAAGGACAGTTGCAGTACCAGTTAGTACCTAGGAAGGTTCCACATGTAACCTGCACTTGCACTACAAATGTCCTCAGCAACCAAAGGGGAATATGTTGAGAGAAATATGTCCACAATAGAACTGTCTGCAGCTAAACCAAATCATGATGTACAAGGTTACAGAAACTGCAGGACGAAGAGATTACATTACAGATACCATATAACAAGACTAATAAAACACTGCAGAGGTCTTGCTTGGCGACTTTCAATAATCAGCACCAACAGATTTTGGGAGCTTCCTGATGGATCAGTGAATAAATAACTGCCTGCACGAAGCTAAATCCAAGGTTCAATCAGTAGTCTGTACTGAATTGGGGTACCAAAATTGGCCTCAGCACCCTTGGGCTAAGGTGGGAGGGAGGGAAATCCAGGTTCCTGCTGCTGACTGCTATCCAGAAATTCCTGCTTGAAATGTAGATGCATTCACACAACAGGTTCAACAGTGATGCTCCCCACAGTCAAACAGCCTGTCAACATACGCTGCTCAGACTCATACATGAAAAATGTCCACTTGCATGAGGTACTGGAGGTCAGAAAGCATCTGTGAAACTGCATTCCAGCAAATCAGCAGTGTGAGGAGGAATGGAGGAAAGAAAATTAAAAAGAAATTAAAAGTGGAAACTTATTGACTTTAGTAGTTTGGGCTATATTATATTAAAATGTAGTGTGCTCCTAAACAATTTGCATCCCATTATGTAGGGGAGGAAGTAACCACTGCTTTTGGCCACCCAACTGTTATACTCTCCCTGCTCAAAACCAATCAGCAAGTGTGAAAGATGCTTTGACAAAAATTAAGTATTTTGCCTATTTTTGACTTGGTGGCTACTCCTTTAAATCCAATCACAAATACATCAGTTAAATTCCATGTCCCGACCCTAAATCAATGCAATGTTTTGAGGTATAGGCATTTGTCTCGAAGGTTACAGGCTTGAGAGAGAAACCAAGCAACTTAATTGAAACATAAACAATGCTGTGTGATTAGTTTAGCTATGTGCGTGACTGACTGTTCCTTTTTAAATTGTCAGTTGTGTAAATCCAGGGAGCTCCTGTTACTTAAATAGCTCTGAGACTGTAAGTTTAATTGTTCAAATCAAAACATCGGTTTGCAATTTAAGAATTAGGTCAGATCAGTGTGGTGATAAATAAGAGTCGCTGATCAGTGAAATATTACTAAAAATGTAATTTTGTACAGATTACGAATATTTATTTTTCCTTTGAAAAGCTACATAGTATCATTTCTATTGTAAATATGCACGTTATATTATTCATGCGTTTACAAATTAAGTATATTATCTTGTCAGTCAAGGTCCGATGAGGTGATGCTCCATCTTTTTCTGTAGACGGGGGAAAAGATCCCGTGCAGGCATAGGATAATTCCAATAGTTACAATAATTAAATTTGTTACCCTGTGCATGTTAGTGTAAGCTTGTGTAGATATCAGGGATAGCCAACATAAGAAACAGCGGCAGGAGGAGGCCATACGGCCCCTCAAGCCTGCACCACCATTCAATAAGATCATGGCTGATCTTCGACCTCAACTCCACTTTCCCGCTCGATCCCCATATCCCTTGATTCCCCTAGAGTCCAAAAATCTATTGATCTCAGCCTTGAATATACTCAACGACTGAGCTTCCACAGCCCTCTGGGGTAGAGCATTCCAAAGATTCACAATCCTGAGTGAAGAAATTTCTCATCTCAGTCCTAAATGGCCGACCCCTTATCCTGAGACTATGCCCCCTAGTTCACCAGCCAGGGTAAACAGCCTCTCAGCATCTACCCTGTCAAACCCCCTCAGAATCTTATGTTTCAATGAGATCACCTCTCATTCTTCTAAACGCCAGAGAGTATAGGCCCATTCTACTTAATCTCTCCTCAAAGGACAACCTCTCATCCCAGGAATCAATCTAGTGAACCTTCGTTGCAACGGCTCTAAGGCAAGTATATCCTTCCTTAGATAAGGAGACCAAAACTGTACACAGTACTCCAGGTGTGGTCTCACTAAAGCCTTGTACAATTGCTGCAAGGCTTCCTTACTCTTTGTACTCCAACCCACTTGCAATAAAGGCCAACATACAATTTGCTTTCCTAATTGCTTGCTGTACCTGAATGTTAACTTTTTGTGCTTGGTGTACAAGGACACCAAGTCTCTCTGAACACCAACATTTAATAGCTTCTCATCATTTAAAAAATATCCTGTTTTTCTATTCTTCCTACCAAGGTGAATAACCTCACATTTCCCCACATTATACTCCATCTGCCACCTTCTTGACCACTCACTTAACCTGTCTAAATCCCTTTGCAGTCTGTGCCCTCCTCACAGCTTACTTTCCCACCTAGCTTTGTATCGTCAGCAAATTTGGATACATTACACTCGGTCCCTTCATCTAAGTCATTAATATAGATTGTAAATAGATCAGGACCAAGCACCGATCCTTGCGGTACCCCACTAGTTAGAGCCTGCCAACCTGAAAATGACCTGTTTACTCCAACTCTCTGTTTTCTGTCCTTTAACCAATCCTCTATTCATGCTAATATATTACTCCCAACCCCATGAGCCCTTATCTTGTGTAACAATCTTTTGTGTGGTACCTTATAGAATGCCTTTTGAAAATCCAAATATACCCTGCTAGTTACATCCTCAAAAAACTCGTGTCAAACATGATTTCCCTTTCATAAAGGCACATGTCAGGAGTGTGATGGAATACTCTTCACTTGCCTAGATGAGTGCAGCTCCAACAACACTCGAAGCTCGACACCATCCAGAACAAAGCAGCCCGCTTGATTGGCACCCCCATCCACCACCTTAAACATTCAATCCCTCTACCACCAGCTCACCGTGGCTGCAGTGTGTACCATCCGCAGGATGCACTGCAGCAACTTGCCACGGCTTCTTCAACAGCGCCTCCCAAACCCGCGACCTCTACCACCTAGAAGAACAAGGGCAGCAGGCGCATGGGAACACCACCACCTGCACGTTACCCACTAAGTCACACACCAACCTGACTTGGAAAAATATAACCGTTCCTTCATCGTTGCTGGGTCAAAATCCTGGAATGCCCCAACAGCATTGTGAGAGTACCTTCACCACACGGACTGCAGCGATGCAAGGCGGCGGCTCACCAGCACTGTCTCAAGGGCAATTAGGAATGGGCAATAAATGCTGGCCTTGCCAGCGATGCCAACATCCCATGAATGAATAATTTTAAAAAACCATGTTGACTCTGCTTAGTCATATTATGATTTTCTAAGGGCCCCTTAACCATGTCCTTAATAACATTTTCCCCAACTATTGGTGTCAGGCTAATTGGCCTGTTTTCTCTCTCCCTCCTTTCTTTCTTGAATAGCGGGTATATTTGCTACCTTCCAATCCACTGGGACCATTCTAGAATCTAGGGAATTTTGGAAGATCACAACCATTGCATTCACTATCTCTGCAGCCCCCTCTTTTAGAACCCCAGGATATAGGCCATCAGGTCCAGTGGATTTGTCGGCTTTTAGTTCCATTAATTTCTCCAGTACTTTTTCTTTACTAATATTACTTTAAGTTTATTGATTTACAAGAATGTTACCAGGGCTTGAAAATTCCAGCTACAAGGAGGGATTGGATAGGCTGGGGTTGTTTCCCTTGGAGCAGAGGAGGTTGAGGGGAGACTTGATTGAGGTGTACAAAATTATGAGGGGCCTAGATAGAGTAGACAGGAAGTATCTGTTTCCCCTAGCAGAGAGTTCAAGAACTAGAGGACATAGATTTAAGCTGATTGGCGGAAGGATTAGAGGGGACATAAGGAAAAACTTTTTTACCCAGAGGGTGGTGTATGGACTTCGCTGCCCGAATTGGTGGTAGAGGCAGGGACCCTCAACTCTTTTAAAAAGTACCTGGACCTGCACCTAAAGTGCTGTAAACTGCAGGGCTACGGACCGGGTGCTGGAAGGTGGGATTAGAATGGCACCTGGTTGTTCTTCGAGCTGGCGCGGACATGATGGGCCGAATGGCCCCCTTCTGTGCTGTATCTTTTCTATGGTTCTAAGTTCCTCACTCTCGTTAGACCCTCGGTTCCCCATTATTTCTGGTATGTTTTTTGTGTCCTCTACTGTGAAGACAGATACAAAATATTTGTTTAATGTCTCTGCCATTTCCTTATTCCCCATTGTAATTTTTCCTGTCTCAGCCTCAAGATACTCTCGAGGGACTCGATGATGGATTTAAGATAGGAAGCAGGAAAAAAAAAAGTAGAATAAGTAGAAAAAAAAAACCCAAAACAGTGACCAAAGCACCACTTCTGCTACCTAATGGATTTTTGACAAAACCACAAGAATCACAATGATTGTACTAAATCTTATTTCCTTTCTATCGTTAATCCTAGCTGTAAACATCCAAGCAGCAGAAAATTGCAGTTATTTTGCTCAAAGGGAAAAAGGAATAAAACAAGGAAGCTTGCTACAAATAATTTTAAATGCTTAGGTCTTTTAATCTTAACTCAGCTTTTTTAAAAATTGTATGAAAAAAGGAACTGCACCCAGCTAGTACCAAATGTCATGATAAAGACTTCACAGCTGTGCTCTGAAAAACAAAAATAAATTGATGTTTTTTGAACCACATAGGCACAGATTGCTTTACACCTAAATCTTAGTCAATATCCCTTCGCAACGGACATCTAAAAAGTTATACAAGGGGTCAGGTGACAGTGTCCCATTTCCCTTCTGCTTAATGGTAACAGCTTAATTCGGCTTGGAAACTTTCCACGTAGGGAAATCACAGGCCCAGAACAATGCAGCACCACATACTGAGTCATCCTTAGCAAATGCAAGCTTAATTATTGCACAGAAGCACAAATTTTCTCAATTCCCTTCTGAGAGTTCATCTTTGAGCTGTGTGGATATACACTACATAATGATTTAGTACATAGGGGATTTTACCCAGAAAAGCAGAATCGATTCAGATACCGCAATTATTTTTATATGGTAATAGCTGCCTGGTCACTTCAAGTGAATACAAAGTGCTCTTTTTCTTATGTGTCAAAGACTGCTTCTGGGTGGAGGTTTCTGATTATTTAATCCTCCTTGCTCACAAACTTCAACTGCCCAAGTCACATAGCAGTCCAGTCAGTTTGAGAATAGACAGTCATTCAAGCAGCATTCCCAACACCTAGCATCATATAGGGCTGTACAGGCCAGAGGATCCCAGGTTCCAACCTTAGTCTGTGCTGAGTCAGTCTCAGCCAGGCCAGGTGGATGTTGACCAGTTTCTATGCCTTTCGGCTGAAGAGGGGGAGAAAAAAAAATCTAGTGACCCCATTCCTGATGGCTATTTAATGACCTCTGCTGGCACACATCTGATGAGGACGAGGCTAGAAGCAGGCATGATTCCCCCTCCACACTTCAATAGCCTGCTGACCGTCGCTGTTTAAGCTCGTGTGAGGACAACCACTTGGGCAAAATCCAGAGAAAACTGCTGGCAAGCGTAGAACTGTACCCCAACAAAAGTCCATGCTATTAAGAAAGGAAGAAAAATGGTGGAATATTTCTTTGCTGTGTGTTCTCTTCAGCTCACCCAACCAGATCAACTACCAATCGAGGACTATCACATACGATTCTTCCTCAGTGGCTATGTACATAATAGAGGTTGCCATAGAATGGTAGATTGTGGACAGCCTTATGCTATGAATGGGTAGACACCAATTGGATTAAAACTGCCCAAGCTCATTCCACACCAGAGCCTTACAACTAGCAAGGAGGCGTCTCCGCTGGACTACAACACTGACCCCAGGTGAAAGAACAGTTTTCTCAACCTAGTACATGATACTGTCATAGTACTGTGGAAACATTTTTTAAATCTTATCAACTGTGCAGGACTATAACTTTAGAATCACATTATTAAAATAAAAATGAACATGCAATGGTCATACATACCTGTTTAGGAAAGCATTTCCAAAGGAGTTCAGTTTTCGGAAGGGTTTTTTGGGATCTACCACAAGTGCATTGCCAGGAATGATCCCTTCCTCTTCTCCATACATCACAGCAATGAAGGAATCTGTTGTTGGTTCAGGTCCAATCCTCATCCCTGGGAAGTCCTGTTCCAGTAGGTATCTAACAGTATCAGAGGAAAATATTAATTAGACCTGGGATATTGCCACACTCTACAGCACATCAGCAAGAAAACACCTCTCTGACATGATTGCAGAATACAGCATCAGACTGATTTTTAAAAAAACAAGATACTCTGCACATCCCTTTTTTGAAACTGCTAATTTGGATGTAGATAGAGGCCTAGAGGGAGGGGTGTTGAAACTTGCAGATGATATTAAAATAGGAGGTACAGTTAATTCTTTAAGACCAAAGGAAGCTGCAAAGAGATATTGATAAGATGGGGGAATGGGCTAAAGTGACCGAATGAATTCAATGTCAATAAAAGCAGTAATTATACTCTGAATGATAGTAGGCTCTGTGGTGTGGAAGAGCAGACGGATTTGGAGGCACAGGTTTACAGGACATTAAAATAAGCACTTAAGGTTGACGAGGATATATAAAAAAAGCTAATGGAATTCTAGGTTTTATCACAAAATGTAGAATATAAAAGCCAAGAGGTAACGATGAGCTTATATAAAGCCTTAAGACCTCAAGCTAGAGTAGTGTGTGCAGTATTGAACTCCACACAATAGGAAGGATATTGAGGCTTTAGAAGAAGGTACAACACAGATTCAGGAGGATGCTGCCTTTTCTTTTATTCATACATGGGATGTGGGTGTCGCTGGCAAGGCCAGCATTTATTGTCCATCCCTAATTGCCCTCGAGAAGGTGGTGGTGAGCCGCTTTCTTGAACCGCTGCAGTGTGTGTAGTGAAGGTTCTCCCACAGTGCTGTTAGGTAGGGAGTTCCAGGATTTTGACCCAGCGACGATGAAGGAACAGCGATACCTCCTGACTCCCCAAAGCCTTTCCACCATCTACAAGGCACAAGTCAGGAGTGCGATGGAATACTCTCCACTTGCCTGGATGAGTGCAGCTCCAACAACACTCAAGAAGCTCGACACCATCCAGGACAAAGCAGCCTGCTTGATTGGCACCCCATCCACCACCCTAAACATTCACTCCCTTCACAACCGGCGCACAGTGGCTGCAATGTGTACCATCCACAGGATGCACTGAGGCAACTTGCCAAGGCTTCTTCGACAGCACCTCCCAAACCCTCGACCTCTACCACCTAGAAGGACAAGAGCAGCAGGCACATGGGAACAACACCACCTGCATGTTCCCCTCCAGATCACATACCATTCCGACTTGGAAATATATCGCCGTTCCTTCATCGTCGCTGGGTCAAAATCCTGGAGCTCCCTTCCTAACAGCACTGTGGGAGAACCTTCAACACACAGATTGCAACGGTTCAAGAAGGCGGCTCACCACTACCTTCTCAAGGGCAATTAGGGATGGGCAATAAATGCCGGCCTTGTCAGCGACGCCCACATCCCATGAACGAATAAAAAAAGTCAGGATGGTATGTGACTTGGAGGGGAACATGCAGGTGGTGGTGGTGGTCCCATGCGCCTGCTGCCCTTGTCCTTGTCCTTCTAGGTGTTGGATGTCACGGGTTTGGGATGTCGAAGAAGCCATGGCGAGTTGCTGCACTACATCTTGTAGATGGTACACACTGCAGCCACCGTGTGCCGGTGGTGGAGGGAGTGAATGGTTAGGGTGGTGGATGGGGTGCCAATCAAGCAGGCTGCTTTGTCCTGGATGGTGTCGAGCTTCTTGAATGTTGTTGGAGCTGCACTCATCCAGGCAAGTGGAGAGTATTCCATCACACTCCTGACTTGTGCCTTGTAGATGGTGGAAAGGCTTTGGGGAGTCAGGAGGTGAATCACTTGCCGCAGAATACCCCGCCTCTGACAGTATGCGTGTCGCTGATCCAATTAAGTTTCTGGTCAATGGTGTGGGATTCGGCGATGGTAATGCCGTTGAATGTCAAGGGGGAGGTGGTTAGACTCTCTCTTGTTGGAGAGGGTCATGGCTGGCACTTGCCTGGCATGAGGGAAAAAAAACTAAGACAGACTTTGTTTTCGTTCAAACAATGCAGACTATGGAGTGACACAAGTAGTTAAAATTATGAAAGGATGGGACAAGATAGGTAGAAGCAGATTTTTTCCAGCAGTAGAGGGGCCTACAATTAAGGGCCATAGATACAAGATTAAATTTAAGAGATTTACAACAGTGGGCAGTGGTTGAGGCAGAAACTAAGTCAACATTCAAGATTAAATTAGATAGGTAGAAGAAGAAGGGGATAAACGGATCTGGGAACAGAGTGGGTAAATGTGATTGGGATTATTTGCTCATGTGGAGGGTAAACGCCAACACGGACTGATTGGGCAGAATTCTGTATATTTCTATGCAATTTAAATTAAATGCAATAATCCTGTACATTCTGAAAAAGACAGGCTATCACACTAAACACTACAGATCAACACATAAAAAGGATCCTAAGATTTGCATTGCCTGTAACAGCACCCCAAAAGGCACTCTTTCTACATCTCTACTTTGGTTAAAAATCTTCTGAAAGAACTACCATGCTTTCATGCAGTGCAGCATTACTCCGAGTGCAATAGATCACTGATACCTCTTAGAATTACCCAAGGCAGTAACAGTGTCTCCAATGCTGGTTTCTAATCCACTTTTGGTTGAGCACCAAAGTTCTTTTCTTAGAACATAAATCAAACAGATGGTGGCCTGAGTAGCCCTTAACATTGTCCTTTCACCCCTCACCCCACAAGTTAATTTAGATGAAATGGCCAGAAAGGCTAAGGGAAAGGAGAAAAAACACCCAGTTCTTATTGGGTGGAGGTTCACAGCACAAAAAAACTATTCAGACACAAAATTAGTAAGACCACAAACACTGATGGTCTTTTGAAATAGGAATTAAGATGACATTATATGATGACAGAAGAGTTATTTAAACACTGGCACTGCACCTTCCAATGAAACCAATCCACATTATTAAAAATCTTGCACCTGTGAGAGGTAGCACTATTGCTTAAGTGTTGTAGAACCCCTTCGACCCATCGGATTGGAGAACCTCCCATCACAACATATTGAACACTGTCTACCAGCAGCTGTGGTGAAAGAAGAACCCAGTCCATGTTTATACTGCAAAACCAATTCCATAGGAAATAGGTCTTTTATGGGATATGGCTCTGAAATGTCTCCCACTGTAATGTGGATGAATTTCAGGCACAAGCAGCAATTACATAGTTGCAATCACATTTTTAAAGCAACTTTTTTTTTATTCGTTCACGGGATGTGGGCGTCGCTGGCGAGGCCAGCATTTATTGCCCATCCCTAATTGCCCTCGAGAAGGTGGTGGTGAGCCGCCTTCTTGAACCGCTGCAGTCCGTGTGGTGACGGTTCTCCCACAGTGCTGTTAGGAAGGGAGTTCCAGGATTTTGACCCAGCTACAATGAAGGAACGGCGATATATTTCCAAGTCGGGATGGTGTGTGACTTGGAGGGGAATGTGCAGGTGGTGTTGTTCCCATGTGCCTGCTGCTCTTGTCCTTCTAGGTGGTAGAGGTCGCGGGTTTGGGAGGTGCTGTCGAAGAAGCCTTGGCGAGTTGCTGCAGTGCATCCTGTGGATGGTACACACTGCAGCCACAGTGCGCCGGTGGTGAAGGGAGTGAATGTTTAGGGTGGTGGATGGGGTGCCAATCAAGCGGGCTGCTTTGTCCTGGATGGTGTCGAGCATCTTGAGTGTTGTTGGAGCTGCACTCATCCAAGCAAGTGGAGAGTATTCCATCACACTCCTGACTTGTGCCTTGTAGATGGTGGAAAGGCTTTGGGGAGTCAGGATGTGAGTCACTCGCCACAGAATACCCAGCCTCTGACCTGCTCTCATAGCCACAGTATTTATGTGGCTGGTCCAGTTAAGTTTCTGGTCAATGGTGACCCCCAGGATGTTGATGGTGGGGGATTCGTTGATGGTAATGCCATTGAATGTCATGGGAAGGTGGTTAGACTTTCTCTTGTTGGAGATGGTCATTGCCTGGCACTTATCTGGCGCGAATGTTACTTACCACTTATGAGCCCAAGCCTGGATGTTGTCCAGGTCTTGCTGCACGCGGGCTCGGACTGCTTCATTATTTGAGGGGTTGCGAATGGAACTGAACACTGTGCAGTCATCAGTGAACATCCCCATTTTTGACCGTATGATGGAGGGAAGGTCATTGATGAAGCAGCTGAAGATGGTTGGGCCTCGGACACTGCCCTGAGGAACTCCTGCAGCAATGTCCTGGGGCTGAGATGATTGGCCTCCAACAACCACTACCATCTTCCTTTGTGCTAGGTATGACTCCAGCCACTGGAGAGTTTTCCCCGATTCCCATTGACTTCAATTTTACTAGGGCTCCTTGGTGCCACACTCGGTCAAATGCTGCCTTGATGTCAAGGGCAGTCACTCTCACCTCACCTCTGGAATTCAGCTCGTTTGTCCATGTTTGGACCAACGCTGTAATGAGGTCTGGAGCCGAGTGGTCCTGGCGGAACCCAAACTGAGCATCGGTAAGCAGGTTATTGGTGAGTAAGTGCCGCTTGATAGCACAGTCGATGACACCTTCCATCACTTTGCTGATGATTGAGAGTAGACTGATGGGGCGGTAATTGGCCGGATTGGATTTGTCCTGCTTTTTGTGGACAGGACATACCTGGGCAATTTTCCACATTGTCGGGTACATGCCAGTGTTGTAGCTGTACTGGAACAGCTTGGCTGGAGGCACAGCTAGTTCTGGAGCACAAGTCTTCAGCACTACAGCTGGGATGTTGTCGGGGCCCATAGCCTTTGCTGTATCCAATGCACTCAGCCGTTTCTTGATATCACGTGGAGTGAATCGAATTGACGAAGACTGGCTTCTGTGATGGTGGGGATATCGGGAGGAGGCCGAGATGGATCATCCACTCGGCACTTCTGGCTGAAGATGGTTGCAAACGCTTCAGGCCTTGTCTTTTGCACTCACGTGCTGGACTCCGCCATCATTGAGGATGGGGATGTTTGCAGAGCCTCCTCCTCCCGTTAGTTGTTTAATTGTCCACCACCATTCACGACTGCATGTGGCAGGACTGCAGAGCTTTGATCTGATCCGTTGGTTGTGGAATCGCTTAGCTCTGTCTATAGCATGTTGCTTTCGCTGTTTAGCATGCATGTAGTCCTGAGTTGTAGCTTCACCAGGTTGGCACCTCATTTTTAGGTACACTTGGTGCTACTCCTGGCATGCTCTTCTACACTCCTCATTGAACCAGGGTTGATCCCCTGGCTTGTTGGTAATGGTAGAGTGAGGAATATGCCGGGCCATGAGGTTACAGATTGTGGTGGAATACAATTCTGCTGCTGCTGATGGCCCACAGCGCCTCATGGATGCCCAGTTTTGAGCTGCTAGATCTGTTCTGAATCTATCCCATTTAGCACGGTGGTAGTGCCACACAACACGTTGGATGGTGTCCTCAGTGCGAAGACGGGACTTCATCTCCACGAGGACTGTGCGGTGGTCACTCCTACCAATACTGTCATGGACAGATGCATTTGCAACAGGTCGATTGGTGAGGACGAGGTCAAGTAAGTTTTTCCCTCGTGTTGGTTCGCTCACCACCTGCCGCAGGCCCAGTCTAGCAGCTATGTCCTTCAGAACTCGGCCAGCTCGGTAAGTAGTGGTGCTACCGAGCCACTCTTGGTGATGGACATTGAAGTCCCCCACCCAGAGTACATTTTGTGCCCTTGCTACCCTCAGTGCTTCCTCCAAGTGGTGCTCAACATGGAGGAGGACTGCACATTTGTAACTTCAAGCTTCTAGCTGTGGATCTACCTTGGTGTAGGGGAGACTTGCATAGGTCAGGAAAAAAAACACATTACTAAGCAGAACAAAATGGCGCCACTATGCCTCCAAGGATGTGGGGAGAAGCCAATGTCTTGAACTGGGTCTCCATGACACTGGAGCAGAGCAGTCTCCAGCATAAACTCCTAACCACACAAATCTAGAGCAGTCATTTACAGAAGAGTTAATGCAATTAAATTCTAATCCCACAGGCAGTTCGAGGCCTTTCAAACAGAACATTTCTGGAAAATCACATGCAAATCTGCAGGCCTATAAAATGAAAAGCAATCACATGCCAATGTTTAACAAGTCTTTGTGCAAAACAGAACCCAATAGCTCAGAGACCAGCACAGAAAGTTTTCAAATATTTAAAAAAATTAAGTAATTTTCTGTACAAAGGAATGTACAGGCAGTCTCTTTAAAACCTACCTCTTTGACCAAGCTTTTAGTAACTCCCTCTAATATCTCCTTCTTGGCTCGGTGTCAAATTTTTGTCCGATATTACCTCTGTGAAGGGCCTTGATACATTTTCCTACTTTGAAGGCGCTATATAACTATGTTGTTGTCTGCTTCCTCCTCTACACAGAACATGTTTCAGCTTAGGTACTTTACCTCCACAAAAGGAAAATCCACAGTACCAAATAGGGGAGGCTTGGGCTAATCGTTTTAGGAGCAATAGGAATCCATCGCATTCTTTTGAGGAGGTAAATATGAGCTAACAGATATAATTCAATTTGATAAATTTGTCCATGGGAGATTTTCACGATTAAGGTACATAGAAAAGCACTTATCTGTGGAAAAGCTGTCTTGAAATCAGGATACAAGGAAAAAGGGAATCCGACAGCAATTAAAAAATGCCCAGTAGCCATCCAAACAATCTATATACACATTTAAATCAATGTGCCGGTCGTGACTTCTATTGAAAACGCCCATTAAGCAACTCCATGGTCAATTTCATATTTTAAATGTCTTTCCTGGGATGCCCTTCATTTTTTTTTAAAACAAGATTTTCCAATTAATGAGAGACTCTGAAGCTCAGATACTTAATTTAAAAGAACTGCTTTGAGTCTGCCTGCCGTCGCAGTCTCTGACCAGGGTGGTGCTGCAGAACAATCCTATTCCCCCATTACATGTGTAGTATTTTGAAAGCCTCGCGCACAGCACACGCTTCCTGCAATTACTGACACTTGCTTCTTGAAAGACTTTCCTTATTAGACTTTCTTGATAACAGCAAGATTATAATTAAACACATTTCGTAATTTGCAAATTCATTGCTGCAGCAGTTGTTATATCCTGTGCCATTTTTATAAAACATTCACACTCCTTGGGGGAATAAAACATTCACACTCCTTGGGGGAAAAAAACAGTATGTTCATCATGCTTCAAGAACTTTTCTTCCACTCTACTTTCATCCTTCAGAATTGATATTTTCTCCACCCCTTTCTTTTGCTGATGCAACCCTTGCTAAATATTTTTGTCCCTACCACTCATATCAAAACCATTTTTATGAGTCCTGTCCTTAACTACCTGTGTGCACCACCACTGGCATATTAGTAGAAAGGCTGTTCAGCCTCTAGATGTCAGCAGCACTTTCAGTAAATAGGTTGATAAAGTTTAACACTCTTCCCCACAGATGCTGCCTGACCAGCTGAATGTTTTCCACCATTTTCTGTTTTTATTTCAGATTTCCAGTATTCGCAGTATTTTGCTTTTGTTATAAAGTTTATAATAGGTATGTAAAGTGGAACATTACTGTAGCAGCTTTCTAAACCACAAACTTTGAATTGAATTGGAGTCAGGCTCAGAATCCCACAGATCTTTCTCTTAGTCCTCAATTATACTATTTTAGTTCCCTATGCGTTCATATTTGGGTTCAGGCCTAAAAAAATGTTCACTTGCTTCAATTCAGTGACTGCTCCGAAGATCTCAATAAAACTTGGAAAGTGGTATCTTTGGAAGCCATATGCTCCCAGGAAACAACTCAAAGGCTGCCTATTTAAATACACTTCCAAATTTAACCTGAAGTTTACTAACTGACATTTTCAATATAAAAATAGCCTCATGTAAATGAAACGAAGCATCTCACTGTTTGGTATCTTACTGCATGCTCTTGTTTACTTCTCTAACCGTAAGGGCACCAGTGCATTGTACAACAGTTAAATATACATAAGAATGCCAAAGCATAGAAAACATATCTAGAATCCACCTTTGTTCCACTACAGTGTTCTGCTCCAGAATATGACAAAAGAATGTGCTGCTTCTCCTTCCCACCAGAAAAAAGTGATGTATGCCTGGAGCAATTTTTCTGGTTCAACACATGCAGGAACTAAGTGGACCAACTAGACAACTGATGCATTACAGGCTTTGGCATCTCTTCGGCCTTACTTACATTATAAACTGAAAAACTCCTGACCACTTACTCCCAGGTACCAGTCTTAAAGCTGGAACTTTAGCTGAAATTATTTGCATTAAGTTGGCAGTGCTGGTACTGGACAATGGGAAAATACAAAAGCAAATAGAAATATCAGCCTATGTGGAACTGCCAACTCGATGTGTGGCGTCTAAAGGCTTATGGTAAACCTTTTAAACGGATTAGTTCTGGAATTTTCCAATGCCCATTGTATACATTAACCTAGAAACCTTAGTTTGCACTGTTTTCTCATTCAACAGACTGACTTAATTTCCATTATGAAGCCATGCCCCTTATGACCTAAAATGGTCTGTTTTCTGCCCTAACACAGAACGTAACTTGAGGATTAACAATTATTCCAGTTGCAATACTGCTACTGAATGAAGCACAGCAATTTGCTACACTCTCACATTTACAACAACTTCAGATAATAATTGACAATGAGCCAAAGAAGAACATATCAGGAAATGTGACTAAAAGCTTGATCAAAGATGTGTGCTTTAAGTAGGGTTTTAAAGGAGGAGGAGGTGGAGAGGTTTAGGGAGGGAATTCCAGAGCTTAGGGCCTAGAGGGGCCAATGGTGGAGCAAGGGGAGGGGGAATGAACAAGAGTCCAGCGTTAGAGTAACGCAGAGTTCGCCCCAAGGATTGTAGGGCTGGAAGAGGTTAGATAGATAGGGAGGGAGGGCGGGCAAAGGTTATGAAGGGATCTGAACACGAGAATGAGAATTTTTAATTGGAGGTGTTGGGGGACCAGGAGCCAATGTCACTGGCAAGGACAAGGTGGTGGCTGAGTGGGAGTTGATGCGGGTTAGGATACGAGCAGCAGAGTTTTGGGTGAGCAGATGTTTATGGAGGGGAGGCCAGCGAGGAGAGCACTACAATAGTCGAGTCCAGAGGTGATAAAGGCATGGATGAGGGTTTCAGCAGCAAACAGTGTGAGGCAGGGGCAGAGACAGGTGATTTTATGGATGTGGAAGTAGGCGGTCTAAGTGATGGAGAGGATGTGAAATTGGAAGTTCAGCTTAGGATATTTGCTTCAGATAAACAGAAAATATTGCACAAACCAGTGATTCAACAAGCCAAAAATCACAATTTATTTGCAAGATCAGGTACAGTGATAAAATACAAATTAAAATTGACCTCAGTTCAGCAGCCCTTCTACAGCTGTTAGAGCAATTTTTTAGAATTGAACGAAGTCTACAGCACCAACAGAGTGTGTAATAATGGGCCACTTTTCCCTTGTCTAAACACAAGGTGCGGAGTTTTACACAGAACACGCAAACCAATGCTCTAAATTCTATAGTCTGAACAGCCTTCAGATTCCAGTAACTAATCTGTAGATAGACTTTGCTTTTAACCACTGAATTTCTTTGAAGAACAAAAGCAGATGAGTTTTAAGCCATCGCTAACCCAAAAACCGAATAACACAGCGTGGCTTTAAAACAGTTCATGGCCACAAAAACAAAAAAAAACAATCCCCAAATTCAGAATTGAATGATTTATGGCAACTTGCAGAAAATTAGGTCAAGGGAGCACTTTTGATAATTTTCCCTATTAAAAAAAGACAGCTGCAAACTGTGCTTCAGAATATGTAGACTTAGACAGACTGATAGGTGAAGTACAAAGCATTGGTCACCACTTCAGCAGCATTTCCTTTGGCGAGAAGGAATGAGAGCTGCTTACTCCAAAGCTGCAACAAGTTAGCTGACTTCAGCCGGGCCTCAGAGCCCTTGGGGAGGGTGGCAGGGGAAACCAGTGGGATCCCTGTACCTGATTACTATCTGGCAAGTCTTGCTGGAAAGTGCATTTGTGGGTGTTAGCCTAGCTCAATGCTGCTGTAATATGTGAACCACAACACCAGCACCTACTTGATCTCATTGATGGGGAGGCACCATATGTCAGCTCCCTGAAATGCTGTCCTCTCTGTAGTAAACAATACCAAAAATATTCAACATGCAACTCGTTTAATAGTTGAAAGGCATACTGAGAATAACTTTGGTTAACTGCTATTCAAGTGGCTATTAGATAGCTGTTCCCAGGCCTCAGTGCCCAAAGCAAGAAATGAACTTGGTAAAACTATAAACAACATTTGGCTGCAAATTGCTGTCTACTTTTAACTAACTCAGCTGCAGAACATTAACCTTTGGGATAGTCTTCTATCCTCCTGCAATGGCTTTCCCGGGGAACTGATTCTCTACCACACGTCCATAGCATCTCAATTATAAACAAGCAGACTAAAATTCTGCTGAAATGTGCAGTCTGCAGGAGAGACTCAACAGTATTGCTCAAAAAAAAAATCTACTCGAGAGCTAATTTCATCTCAAATTAGGCAAAGGGTGTTTTTTTTATTCGTTCATGGGATGTGGGCGTCACTGGCGAGGCCGGCATTTATTGCCCATCCCTAATTGCCCTTGAGAAGGTGGTGGTGAGCCGCCTTCCGTGTGGTGAAGGTTCTCCCACAGTGCTGTTAGGAAGGGAGTTCCAGGATTTTGACCCAGCGGCAATGAAGGAACGGCGATATATTTCCAAGTCGGGAAGGTGTGTGACTTGGAGGGGAACGTGCAGGTGCTGGTGTTGTTCCCATGTACCTGCTGCTCTTGTCCTTCTTGTCCTGGATGGTGTCGAGCTTCTTGAGTGTTGTTGGAGCTGCACTCATCCAGGCAAGTGGAGAGTATTCCATCACGCACCTGACTTGTGCCTTGTAGATGGTGGAAAGGCTTTGGGGAGTCACCACAGAATACCCAGCCTCTGACCTGCTCTTGTAGCCACAGTATTTATATGGCTGGTCCAGTTAAGTTTCTGGTCAATGGTGACCCCCCAGGATGTTGATGGTGGGGGATCTGGCAATGGTAATGCCATTGAATGTCATGGGAAGGTGGTTAGACTCTCTCTTGTTGGAGATGGTCATTGCCTGGCACTTTTCTGGCACGAATGTTACTTGCCATTTATGAGCCCAAGCCTGGATGTTGTCCAGGTCTTGCTGCATGCGGGCACGGACTGCTTCATTATCTGAGGGGTTGCGAATGGAACTGAACACTGTGCAATCATCAGCGAACATCCCCATTTCTGACCTTATGATGGAGGGAAGGTCATTGATGAAGCAGCTGAAGATGGTTGGGCCTAGGACACTGCTCTGAGGAACTCCTGCAGCAATGTCCTGGGGCTGAGATGATTAGCCGCCAACAACCACTACCATCTTCCTTTGTGCTAGGTATGACTCCAGCCACTGGAGAGTTTTCCCCCTGATTCCCAATGACTTCAATTTTACTAGGGCTCCTTGGTGCCACACTCGGTCAAATGCTGCCTTGATGTCAAGGGCAGTCACTCTCACCTCACCTCTGGAATTCAGCTCGTTTGTCCATGTTTGGACCAAGGCTGTAATGAGGTCTGGAGCCGAGTGGTCCTGGCGGAACCCAAACTGAGCATCGGTGAGCAGGTTATTGGTGAGTAGGTGCCGCTTGATGGCACTGTCGACAACACCTTCCATCACTTTGCTGATGATCGAGAGTAGGCTGATGGGGCGGTAATTGGCCGGATTGGATTTGTCCTGCTTTTTGTGGACAGGACATACCTGGGCAATTTTCCACATTGTCGGGTACATGCCAGTGTTGTAGCTGTACTGGAACAGCTTGGCTAGAGGCGCAGCTAGTTCTGGAGCACAAGTCTTCAGCACTACAGCCGGGATGTTGTCGGGGCCCATAGCCTTTGCTGTATCCAGCCGTTTCTTGATATCACGTGGAGTGAATCGAACTGGCTGAAGACTGGCTTCTGTGATGGTGGGGATATCGGGAGGAGGCTGAGATGGATCATCCACTCGGCACTTCTGGCTGAAGATGGTTGCAAATGCTTCAGCCTTGTCTTTTGCACTTATGTGCTGGACTCCGCCATCATTGAGGATCAGGATGTTTACAGAGCCTCCTCCTCCCGCTAGTTGTTTAACTGTCCACCACCATTCACGACTGCATGTGGCAGGACTGCAGAGCTTTGATCTGATTCGTTGGTTGTAGAATCGCTTAGCTCTGTCTAGAGCATGTTGCTTCTGCTGTTTAGCATGCATGTAGTCCTGAGTTGTAGCTTCACCAGGTTGGCACCTCATTTTTAGGTACGCCTGGTGCTGCTCCTGGCATGCTCTTCTACACTCCTCATTGAACCAGGGCTGATCCCCTGGCTTGTTGGTAATGGTAGAGTGAGGAATATACCACGCCATGAGGTTACAGATTGTGCTGCAATACAATTCTGCTGCTGCTGATGGCCCACAGCGCCTCATGGATGCCCAGTTTTGAGCTGCCTGATCTGTTCTGAATCTATCCCATTTAGCACAGTGGTAGTGCCACACAACACGTTGGATGGTGTCCTCAGTGCGAAGACTGGACTTCATCTCCACGAGGACTGTTCAGTGATCACTCCTACCAATACTGTCATGGTATTGACAGGTAGATTGGTGAGGACGAGGTCAAGTACGTTTTTCCCTCGTGTTGGTTCGCTCACCACCTGCCGCAGGCCCAGTCTGGCAGCTATGTCCTTCAGGACTCGGCCAGCTCGGTTAGTAGTGATGCTACTGAGCCACTCTTGGTGATGGACATTGAAGTCTCCCACCCAGAGTACATTCTGTACCCTTGCTACTTTCAGTGCTTCCTCCAAGTGGTGTTCAACATGGAGGAGGACTGATTCATCAGCTGAGGGAGGGCGGTAGGTGGTAATCAGCAGGAGGTTTCCTTGCCCATGCTTGACCTGATGCCATGAGACTTCATGGGGCCCGGAGTCAATGTTGAGGACTCCCAGGGCCAGTCCCTCCTGACTGTATATCACTGTACCGCCACCTCCTGCCGTTGGGACAGGACATACCCAGGGATGGTGATGGAAGAGTCTGGGACATTGGCTGAAAGGTATGATTCTGTGAGTATGGCTATGTCAGGCTGTTGCTTGACTAGTCTGTGGGACAGCTCTCCCAATTTTGGCACAAGTCCCCAGATGTTAGTGAGGAGGACTTTGCAGGGTCGACTGGGCTTGGTTTGCCTATGTCGTGTCCGGTGCCGGGTAGTCCATCCGGTTTTATTCTTTTTGTGACTTTTTCTAGCGCGATTTTACAACTGAGTGGCTTGTTAGGCCATTTCAGAGGGTAATTAAGAATCAACCACATTGCTGTGGGTCTGGAGTCACATATAGGCCAGACCGGGTAAGGACGGCAGATTTCCTTCCCTAAAAGGACATTAGTGAACCAGATGGGTTTTTACGACAATCCGGTAGTTTCATGGCCACCATTACTGATACTAGTATTTTAATTCCAGATTTTTATTTAATTAATTGAATTTAAATTCCCCAGCTGCCGTGAGTCCGGATTATTAGTCCAGTAACATAACCACTATGCTACCATACCCTTTAAATACAAAATACTAGACAATTTCCTTCAACAGTGCACATGGGAAGTCAAGACTAAGTGCAGTGCTCAGTCGATGGAAATTGAAGGACAGGGGATAATTGGGTACACAAAAATAACATTTTATATCAAATTTTATTTAATACTATTTGTAATTAAATGGCAAACCTTACAGCAGTCATGAATTGCAGTATGTTGGGCCCTGCTGTCAGGTACACTTGTCAAATACTGGAACGCGAATTCCAAGCTTTAAAATGATTGAAGTAGATGAACAGGCTGACGGCCAGCATTCTGCAGGTCCTGAATACTCAAACTGGGGAAAGACAGGTCAGGGAAGCAAAGGTTGAAGCAGGAGAGGCCAAGGAGGCAAAAGTCAAGAGCAGAGAGGGGCAGCAATCAAAAGTTCAAAAGATAAAGTTCTAAGAACCAACTCAACTGTCAGTCGTGCTGGGCTGGGAAGGCAAGGAGAGAGCAGCTACTGAATAGACCTGGGAAATACAGTTTAGAAGGCCACACTGGCATTGAGTCATGTGGCAAGAATTAGCCAGAGGCAAGAAGAAATAAGCTTAAATAATACTGTTAGACAGATGTGACAGGACAAGTATGATAGTTACTGTAATTATTCTCTACATACAAGACTGAAATGTGGCTATTAAAATAGATTTAATACAAGCATAAACAATGTTTATATATCTATTAACCTGATTCAGATAGTTCCCTTGATATTTGCCAAATTAGGCATGTATGTAACATACATATTATTCGATCTCCCATGGTGATGCACATAGGGAGTCGAGACCTAATATAATCAGGGACGAGAGTGCTACCACTGAGCCAAGGCTGACACCAATCGTGGGTAAATACGGCCAAGTAAATTCTAGTGTGCTGTCTCTCATCTTATACACGGTATATTTGTCTAACACGTCGAGTGCTTGTGGCATTTATGCAGGTGGTTACATGCTTTTTTTGTTGCCACAGCGTAACTCCCACCTGCAGAACTAGCTATTTACTGGGTATCTACCTGACTCCAGACCCAAGTATTTACTGGATACCACCCCTCATTGTAATCTGGTATCTACCAAGTATTTCCCCCTGCCTGTGGCTTCGGTATTTACCGGGTACCTCCCGACCTGGGAATTTACCAGGTTAACCCCCGCCCTCGGAATTTACCGGGTTGCTCACCACACCCACCCGGCCCGGGTATTTACCGGATACCACACCCACCCGGCCCGGGTATTTACCGGGTACCACATCCACCCGGCCCGGGTATTTACCGGGTACCACATCCACCCGGCCCGGGTATTTACCGGGTACCACATCCACCCGGCCCGGGTATTTACCGGGTACCACATCCACCCGGCCCGGGTATTTACCGGGTACCACATCCACCCGGCCCGGGTAATTACCGGGTACCACATCCACCCGGCCCGGGTAATTACCGGGTACCACATCCACCCGGCCCGGGTAATTACCGGGTACCACATCCACCCGGCCCGGGTAATTACCGGGTACCACATCCACCCGGCCCGGGTAATTACCGGGTACCACATCCACCCGGCCCGGGTAATTACCGGGTACCACATCCACCCGGCCCGGGTAATTACCGGGTACCACATCCACCCGGCCCGGGTATTTACCGGGTACCACATCCACCCGGCCCGGGTAATTACCGGGTACCACATCCACCCGGCCCGGGTATTTACCGGGTACCACACCCACCCGGCCCGGGTATTTACCGGGTACCACACCCACCCGGCCCGGGTATTTACCGGGTACCACATCCACCCGGCCCGGGTATTTACCGGGTACCACATCCACCCGGCCCGGGTATTTACCGGGTACCACATCCACCCGGCCCGGGTATTTACCGGGTACCACATCCACCCGGCCCGGGTATTTACCGGGTACCACACCCACCCGGCCCGGGTATTTACCGGGTACCACATCCACCCGGCCCGGGTATTTACCGGGTACCACATCCACCCGGCCCGGGTATTTACCGGGTACCACATCCACCCGGCCCGGGTAATTACCGGGTACCACATCCACCCGGCCCGGGTATTTACCGGGTACCACACCCACCCGGCCCGGGTATTTACCGGGTACCACATCCACCCGGCCCGGGTATTTACCGGGTACCACATCCACCCGGCCCGGGTATTTACCGGGTACCACATCCACCCGGCCCGGGTATTTACCGGGTACCACATCCACCCGGCCCGGGTCGCTGCTGTTACCTGATGAAGGTGGTCTTGCCGGTGGAGTACTGCCCGATGAGCAGCACCATGGGCTTGTTCTCGAAGTCGGCCTGTTCCAGGGCGGGCGAGTGGAAGTGATGGAACTGGTAGTAATCCTCGAGCGGCTGCAGCCTCTTAGCGTACAGGGAGCGCAGCCCGTCCGCCACCGTGTCAAACACCACCGACTCCTTCCCGCGGGCCTCAGGCCCGGCCAGCCAGCTAAACATGGTGCCTCGGCCCGGCTCCCCGCCCGGCCCCGGTCTCTCACCGCCCTCTCTCCTAACTGACAGACCGACAGTCGCGGTCTCTCCCTCACTCACTGACTGACTAACTAACTAACCGGCGGCCCCGGTCTCTCCCTCACTCACTGACTGACTGACTGACCGGCGGCCCCGGTCTCTCCCTCACTCACTGACTGACTGACTGACCGGCGGCCCCGGTCTCTCACTCACTCACTGACTGACGGCCCCGGTCTCTCTCTCGAGCTCACTAACCGGCGGCCCCGGTCTCTCTCGAGCTCACTGACTGACGGTCCCGGTCTCTCTCTCTCGAGCTCACTGACTGACGGTCCCGGTCTCTCTCTCGAGCTCACTGACTGACGGTCCCGGTCTCTCTCTCGAGCTCACTGACTGACGGTCCCGGTCTCTCTCTCGAGCTCACTGACTGACGGTCCCGGTCTCTCTCTCGAGCTCACTGATCGCCGGCCCCGGTCTCTCTCTCTCGAGCTCACTGACTGACGGTCCCGGTCTCTCTCTCGAGCTCACTGACTGACGGTCCCGGTCTCTCTCTCGAGCTCACTGATCGCCGGCCCCGGTCTCTCTCTCTCGAGCTCACTGACTGACGGTCCCGGTCTCTCTCTCGAGCTCACTGACTGACGGTCCCGGTCTCTCTCTCGAGCTCACTGATCGCCGGCCCCGGTCTCTCTCTCTCGAGCTCACTGACTGACGGTCCCGGTCTCTCTCTCGAGCTCACTGATCGCCGGCCCCGGTCTCTCTCTCTCGAGCTCACTGACTGACGGTCCCGGTCTCTCTCTCGAGCTCACTGACTGACGGCCCCGGTCTCTCTCGAGCTCACTGACTGACGGTCCCGGTCTCTCTCTCGAGCTCACTGACTGACGGTCCCGGTCTCTCTCTCGAGCTCACTGACTGACGGTCCCGGTCTCTCTCTCGAGCTCACTGACTGACGGTCCCGGTCTCTCTCTCGAGCTCACTGACTGACGGTCCCGGTCTCTCTCGCGAGCTCACTGACTGACGGTCCCGGTCTCTCTCGCGAGCTCACTGACTGACGGCCCCGGTCTCTCTCTCGAGCTCACTGACTGACGGCCCCGGTCTCTCTCGAGCTCACTGACAGACGGTCCCGGTCTCTCTCGAGCTCACTGACTGACGGTCCCGGTCTCTCTCTCGAGCTCACTGATGACCGGCCCCGGTCTCTCTCGAGCTCACTGATCGCCGGTCCCGGTCTCTCTCTCGAGCTCACTGACTGACGGTCCCGGTCTCTCTCTCTCGAGCTCACTGATCGCCGGTCCCGGTCTCTCTCGAGCTCACTGACGGCCGGCCCCGGTCTCTCTCTCGAGCTCACTGACTGACGGCCCCGGTCTCTCTCGAGCTCACTGACTGACGGCCCCGGTCTCTCTCTCGAGCTCACTGATGACCGGCCCCGGTCTCTCTCGAGCTCACTGACTGACGGTCCCGGTCTCTCTCTCGAGCTCACTGACTGACGGTCCCGGTCTCTCTCTCGAGCTCACTGACTGACGGCCCCGGTCTCTCTCGAGCTCACTGACTGACGGTCCCGGTCTCTCTCTCGAGCTCACTGACTGACGGTCCCGGTCTCTCTCTCGAGCTCACTGACTGACGGCCCCGGTCTCTCTCGAGCTCACTGATCGCCGGCCCCGGTCTCTCTCGAGCTCACTGACTGACGGTCCCGGTCTCTCTCTCGAGCTCACTGATCGCCGGCCCCGGTCTCTCTCGAGCTCACTGATCGCCGGTCCCGGTCTCTCTCTCGAGCTCACTGACTGCCGGTCCCGGCCCCGGTCTCTCTCGAGCTCACTGTCACCACACGCCCAGCGCGAGCCCCACCTTCCCGCGCACGGGAAGCGGCCGCGCTGCCTGCCGGGAGTTGTAGTTTTACTGTCCGGTTCCTCCCCCCTCAGTATCCTGCAACTCCCCGCCCAATGCTGCGGTGGGTCATGTACAAGGATAATAACATTCCTATTTAATTGGTTGAGATGATTACTAAACTTATAGAATGGGCATGTAATGACAAATGAATTTCAATATAGAGAAGTGAGGTAGAGCATTTTGGTAGGAAGAATAAGGAGGCCATATACTGCCTGGATAAGAGTCTGAATGGGGTAGAGGAGCAAAGGGATCTCTGGGTACAGATACACAAATCACTAACAGTAGCAACGCAGGTTAATAGGGCCGTTAAAAAGGCAAAACAAGCACTGGGATCATTTCTACAGGGATAGAATAGAAAAGCAAAACAATGTTAAACTTGTGTGGAACCTTGGTTAGTGCACACTTGGAGTGTTGTATACAGTTCTGGTCTCCGTCCTATAGAAAGGATATAGAGGCATTGGAGAGGATGCAAAAAAGATTCAAAGGGCTGATACCAGAACTGAGAGGGTATACATATCGAGAAAGGCCGAACAGGCCCGTGTTACACCCCGTGAATCGGCAGCCCGTGTTACAGCACGTGAATCGGCAGCCCGTGTTACACCCCGTGAATCGGCAGCCCGTGTTACACCCCGTGAATCGGCAGCCCGTGTTACACCCCGTGAATCGACAGCCCGTGTTACACCCCGTGAATCGGCAGCCCGTGTTACACCCCGTGAATCGGCAGCCCGTGTTACACCCCGTGAATCGGCAGCCCGTGTTACACCACGTGAATCGGCAGCCCGTGTTACACCCCGTGAATCGGCAGCCCGTGTTACAGCACGTGAATCGGCAGCCCGTGTTACACCCCGTGAATCGGCAGCCCGTGTTACACCCCGTGAATCGGCAGCCCGTGTTACACCCCGTGAATCGGCAGCCCGTGTTACGCCACGTGAATCGGCAGCCCGTGTTACGCCCCGTGAATCGGCAGCCCGTGTTACGCCCCGTGAATCGGCAGCCCGTGTTACGCCCCGTGAATCGGCAGCCCGTGTTACGCCACGTGAATCGACAGCCCGTGTTACGCCACGTGAATCGGCAGCCCGTGTTACGCCCCGTGAATCGGCAGCCCGTGTTACGCCACGTGAATCGACAGCCCGTGTTACTCCCCGTGAATCGGCAGCCCGTGTTACACCCCGTGAATCGGCAGCCCGTGTTACGCCACGTGAATCGACAGCCCGTGTTACGCCACGTGAATCGACAGCCCGTGTTACGCCACGTGAATCGGCAGCCCGTGTTACGCCACGTGAATCGGCAGCCCGTGTTACGCCACGTGAATCGGCAGCCCGTGTTACGCCACGTGAATCGGCAGCCCGTGTTACGCCACGTGAATCGACAGCCCGTGTTACGCCACGTGAATCGACAGCCCGTGTTACGCCACGTGAATCGGCAGCCCGTGTTACTCCCCGTGAATCGGCAGCCCGTGTTACTCCCCGTGAATCGGCAGCCCGTGTTTCACCAGTGGAAAAGAAAATGGGCTGTGGTGTAAAATGAGCTGTCGGTTCGCTACGAGCCCATTTCGCACTACTGGCAAAGACCAATTTCACTCCCACCATCTCTGCTAGTACCAGCTCAACGATAAGGGCACATCTGCAGCTGAAGTCAGAATTCACCAAATATTGCCCCTCCCCTATCCCCATTGATTGGTGCTTGTCGATGTCACTAACATGTCCGATTCATGATTGTAATTTGACCCCCTTCCCCTGTCCATCAACTATACTGTTAACACTAACAGCACTGAACCAAGGAGGTGTTAGTGCTGAATCCCAAGTTTCAGATCGTTCAATCTGCTGGCGATAGCTACGACCTCACCCCTAGCAGGCATATTCAAGGCTTCAAAGGCAATTTAGTAAATCAACAAAGACTTTCATTTCAAAAAACACACAACAGAAGAAGGAAATAATCACACCTTTATTGTCAAAAGAATCTGCAGGTGTTATAACTCAAACTGCAGTCTAAATAATTTTAAAGGAAACCATTTTCTACACAAATCACAACTAGCAGTTTCTACGGAACCATAACAAACTGATTCGGAGAGAGGTGCCTATTCTATAACGTTTATAACCAGTAGTGCCACAAAGGCCTTATCCCCATCCCAGCATCTACATGTACTCCAGCCTTTCTAGTACAGCGTGCTTGTTTAATAAGTGAGGCAGCTGCCTGCTACGTGAACACCCCATTCCAGTCCCAATAAATCCTCAATGATACACACCTGCACCCCAGGGACACTGCCTGCGACCAAGGTCTGCGAGGACAATCATCAAGCTGCTGCACGGTAACTTTTATTTATAATGTCTGAAAAATCGCCCTGTGATCCAGAAATACAAAGCAGAAAACCCTTTCAATAAATTAATGTTTTAAGAATAAGTGGAAATAGTTCTGCTTTATGGATAGGATACAAAGGAAATTGACTGATTAATGAACCCAAAAAAGACAGCTTATTAAGACAGACTTTAAAGTTTCATTGAATCACAAAATTTTAGAGCACAGAAAGAGCCATTCAGCCCATTGCCCCTGTACTCTCTGAAAAAGCTCTCCCCATAGTCCCATTCCCCTGCCCTTTCCCCATTCAGCCCCTTGCCCTGTGCCCTCTCTCTTAAAGAGCTCTTCCCTTAGTCCCATTCCCCTGCTGCTGTAATGAAAAGGGAGAGGAAGTGAGGGGAGGGAAAGAGATGACAGGCATTACAAAGGTGGTTGTCATAGCTTTCTACTTTATTAATTTTTTGATCTCTATTTTAATATGGCATTAATAATATTATTACTAATCAGCGTGGTCTTACTGTAATATCTCCAACATCAATGGGTTAGGGTTAGGGTAAAAGGAGAGCAGAGTCCCCTGGCTGAATGCAAGGCTTTAGAACAGAGATGTGTAAATATGAAAAAGGGAATGTCATGAAAGCCACAGATACACAGAAATAGGAAGCACTTTCCTGAGAACCCAGCCTTAACCCGTGCCAATCCCTGACTAGATGTGTGCACCCTAACAAGTGAGACTATGCAATCTCCTGCAAACTACCGTACACAATCAACAAGTGAGCACGTGCCACATTGCACCATTGTAAAGTAGTGAGTGCAGCTGCTGAGCCCAGCTCTCTGCTGATCACGGCCCAGTGCTAATGCTGCACGCAGTACCCACCACCTCTGGTGCAGGGCTTGCCGGTGTCACTGCTGTACTCATTGCTAAGTTATAACTCAGCTGTAAGATCTTCCAGGCCATCCGTGGGCTCGTTAGTTGCACTGTGTGGCTGGTTCTCTGCCGTTGTGTTGGTCAGTGGCGGTCGTGGTTCATTTGCCTTTGATTCTGCCAGATCTTTCCCTCCATCCCGCAGTGCCTCCAGCTCCAGGGTGAACTTGGTGCTGATGATGGATTTGCTCAGCTCCACCACCTCTTGCGGCAAGGCCGTCATTTTTGCCTCATACTCATTCTGGGCCTCCTGCTGGTACTGAATGTCATAGAAAACAGGGAGAGGAAAACAGATGAATGGGAGCTGAAACAGGAGTCTTATCCCTAACCTTCTGTGCATTGGCTGAGGTTGGTTATGGCTGGGTTGAGTCCTTAGTTATGCCTCAGACCCTCTGGCATTTTTAAAAGAAACCAGGGGTACTTGTGCAGCAAGTCACCCATTTACATAGCACCTCAACATGTCTCCAAGAAATATTTCAAAGTGCTCCACATACTGTGATTTACCTTGGAGTGAAGGAACATCTCCAGAAGCAAAGGCATGCGTGACCATAGGCCTCTCGAGACTGTTCAGCCATTTAATTAGATCATGGCTGAGCTGTATCTTAACTCCATTTACCCGCCTTGGTTCCCTAGTACTTAAGACCCTTACCTAATAAAAATCTATCAATCCCAGTTTTGAAATTTTCAATTGACCCCCAGCCTCAACAGCTTTTTGGGGGGAGAGAGTTCCAGATTTCCACTCCCCTTTGTGTGAAGAAATGCTTCCTGACATCATCCCTGAAGGGCCTAGCTCTAATTTTAAGGTTATGCCCCCTTGTTCTGAACTCCCCACCAGGAGAAATAGTTTCTCTCCATCTACCCTATCAAATCCTTTAATCATCTTAAACACCTCAATTACATCACCCTTAATCCTCTGTACTCAAGGGACTAGTTAGCCTGTTTTGGGTGATGTTGTCCAGGATAACTCGCTCTGCTTCATTACCGAGGGAGTGCTACACTGTTGGAGGTGCCATCTTTCGGATGAGACATTAAACTTCGAATTGGTGCCGTGTTTTCTACATTACAGCCATGACTACACTTTCAAAAGTACTTAATTGGCTGTGAAGGGCTTTTGGGAGTCCTGAGGTTGTAAAAGGCACTGTATAAATACATGTCTTTCTTTCTTTCAAATAGAGCCATGAAATTGGAGCCTCAGTTTAATGTCTCGTATCAAGGATGCCACCTCCAACAATGCAGCGCTCCCTCTGTATTGGACTGGAGTCTCAGCCTAGGTTATTATGTTCAAGTCCTGGAGTGAGGTTTGAACCCACAACATTCTGACTCAGAAGCGAGAGTGTTACCACCAATATTAAAAAGTTTTAAACATTTGGTACAGGGTGTTGTGCTGTGCCAAATCACTTGCTTGAGTTATGGTGTGGGCACAGAGCTGGCAGTATTACCCAGTAATTAACTTCAGCACTATTGTGTTGCTCTATTTATCTGCAGCCTGCAAATTTCTGACCTGGTCATTAACATTCGAGCAGTGAGACTTCAGAACACATTAGAAAACAGAGACACCAATCTAGGAAAGTGGCAAAAACTAACCAAAGGCTTTCAAAAAAACCCACACAGCAGTGAAAACAGGCACCCCTCCAGAAAACCCACAGCTCTAGAAAACCCACAGCCCCAGAAAACCCACAGCCCCAGAAAACCCACAGTTCTAGAAAACCCACAGCCCCAGAAAACCCACAAAGCTAGCTGGGAAAGTAAGCTTTGAAGAGGATGCAGAGGCTGCAAAGGGATATAGACAGGTTAAGTGACTGGGCGAGAAGGTGGCAGATGGAGTATAATGTGGGGAAATGTAAGGTTATTCACTTTGGTAGGAAGTTATGTTTTATGAATACATAAAGAGCAAGAGGATAACTAAGGAAAGAGTAGGGCCTATTAGAGACCAAAAAGGTAAACTGTGTGTGGAGGCAGAAGATGTGGGTGTGGTTCTTAATGAATACTTTGCATCTGTCTTCACAAAAGAGGGGGACAATGCAGGCATTGTAGTTAAAGAGGAGGAGGGTGAAATATTGGATGGGATAAACATAGTGAGAGATGAAGTATTAAGAGGATTAGCATCTTTGAAAGTAGATAAATTGCCAGGCCCGGATGAAATGTATCCCAGGCTGTTAAGAGAAGCAAGGGAGGAAATAGCGGAGGCTCTGACCATCATTTTCCAATCCTCCCTGGCTACAGGCGTGGTGCTGAAGGACTGGAGGACTGCTAATGTTGTACTGTTGTTTAAAAAGTGAGAAAGAGATAGACCGAGTAATTACAGGTCAGTCAGTCTAGCCTTGGTGGTGAGCAAATTATTGGAAACAATTCTGAGGGACAGCGTAAATCGCCATTTAGAAAGGCAAGGGTTAATCAAGGACAGTCAGCATGGATTTGTTAAGGGAACGTCATGTCTGACTAACTTGATTGAATTTTTTGAGCAGGTAACAAGGAGGGTGAATGAGGGTAACGCGTTTGATGTAGTGTACATGGATTTTAGCCAGGCTTTTGACAAGGTCCCACATGGCAGTCTGGTCAAAAAAGTAAAAGCCCATGGGATCCAAGGGAAAGTGGCTAGTTGGATCCAAAATTAGCTCAGTGGCTGGAAGCAAACGGTAATGGTTGATGGGTGTTTTTGCGACTGGAAGGCTGTTTCAGTGGGGTCCCGGCAAGGCACAGAACTAGGTCCCTTGCTTTTTGTGAAATATATATATTAATGATTTGGACATTAATGTGGGGGGCTTGAACAAGAAGTTTGCAGATGATACAAAAATTGGCTGTGTAGTTGATAGTGAGGAGGAAAGCTGTAGACTGCAGGAAGATATCAATGGACTGGTCAGGTGGGCAGAAAAGTGGCAAATGGAATTCAATCCGGAGAAGTGTGAGGTAATGCATTTGGGGAGGGCAAACAAGGCAAGAGAATACACAATAAATGGGAGGATACTGAGAGGTGTAGAGAAAGTGAGGGACCTTGGAGTGCATGTCCACAGATCCCTGAAGGTAGCAGGACAGGTAGATAAGGTGGTCAAAAAAGGCATACGGGATTGTTTTCTTTGGAACAAAGGAAGCTGAGGGGAGATTTAATTGAGGTGTATAAAATTATGACGGGACCAGATAGAGTGGATAGGGAGGACCTATTTCCCTTAGCAGAAGGATCAGTGACCAGGGGGCATAGATTTAAAGTAATTGGTAGAAGGATTAGAGGGGAGCTGAGGAGAAATTTTTTCACCCAGGGGGTGGTGGGGGTCTGGAACTCACTGCCTGAGAGGGTGGTAGAGGCAGAAACCCTCAACTCATTTTAAAAGTTCTTGGATGTGCATCTGAAGTGTCGTGACCTACAGGACTACAGACCAAGTGCTGGAAAGTGGGATTAAGCTCTTTCTCGGCTGAATGGCATCTTTCTGTGCCGTAACTTTCAATGATTCTATGATTCTATTATAGAAAAGCAGAATATTTTTTAAAAGGTGAGAGACTAAGAAATGTTTCTAGTCAGAGGGATTTGGGTGTCCTTGTACATGAATCACAAAAAGTTAATATGCAGGTACAGCAAGCAAGTAGAAAGGCCAATGGTATGTTGGCCTTTATTGCAAGGGGGTTGGAGTATAAGAGTAAGGAGGTCTTGCTGCAATTATGCAGGGCTCTAGTGAGACCACACCTGGAGTACTGCATACAGTTTTGGTCTCCTTACCTAAGGAAGGATATACTTGCCTTAGAGAGGATGCAACAAAAGTTCACTAGATTGATTCCTGGGATGAGAAGGTTGTCCTATGAGGAGAGATTGAGTAGAATGGGCCTATAGTCTCTGGAGTTTAGAAGAATGAGAGGTGATCTCATTGAAACGTATAAAAATGTTAGAGGGCTTGACAGGGTAGATGCTGAGAGGCTGTTTCCCCTGGCTGGAGAGTCTAGAACTAGGGGGCATAGTCTCAAGATAAGGGGTCGGCCATTTAGGACTGAGATGAGAAAACATTTCTTCACTCAGAGGGTTGTGAATCTTTGGAATTCTCTACACCAGAGGGCTGTGGATGCTGAGTCGTTGAGAATATTCAAGATTGAGATCGATAGATTTTTGGACACTAAGGAAATCAAGGGATATGGGGATTGGGCGGGAAAGTAGAGTTGAGGTCGAAGATCAACCATGATCTGATTGAATGGTGGAACAGGCTTGAGGGGCCGTATGGCCTACTCCTGCACCTGTTTCTTATGCTCTTAGCTCCAGAAAACCCACACAGCTCCAGAAAACAGACACAACTACAGAAAACAGACACAACTACAGAAAACCCACCCTGGCCCAGAAAACCTACACAGCTCCAGAAAACCAACTCCCGACCCTTTCACACAGACACTGTACCCCATCCAACTCCCCACCCTTTCACACAGACACTGTACCCCATCCAACTCCCCACCCTCTCACACACACACTGTACCCCATCCAACTCCCCACCCTCTCACACACACACTGTACCCCATCCAACTCCCCACCCTTTCACACACACACTGTACCCCATCCAACTCCCCACCCTCTCACACACACACTGCACCCCATCCAACTCCCCAACCTCTCACACACACACTGTACCCCATCCAACTCCCCACCCTCTCACACACACACTGTACCCCATCCAACTCCCCACCCTTTCACACACACTGTACCCCATCCAACTCCCCACCCTTTCACACACACACTGTACCCCATCCAACTCCCCACCCTTTCACACACACTGTACCCCATCCAACTCCCCACCCTTTCACACACACACTGTACCCCATCCAACTCCCCACCCTTTCACACACACACTGTACCCCATCCAACTCCCCACCCTCTCACACACACACTGTACCCCATCCAACTCTCCCCCCTTTCACACAGACACTGTACCCCATCCAACTCTCCCCCCTTTCACACAGACACTGTTCCCCATCCAACTCCCCACCCTTTCACACACACACTGTACCCCATCCAACTCCCCACCCTTTCACACACACACTGTACCCCATCCAACTCTCCCCCCTTTCACACACACTGTACCCCATCCAACTCCCCACCCTCTCACACACACACTGTACCCCATCCAACTCTCCCCCCTTTCACACACACTGTACCCCATCCAACTCCCCACCCTCTCACACACACACTGTACCCCATCCAACTCCCCACCCTCTCACACACACACTGTACCCCATCCAACTCTCCCCCCTTTCACACACACTGTACCCCATCCAACTCCCCACCCTTTCACACACACACTGTACCCCATCCAACTCCCCACCCTTTCACACACACACTGTACCCCATCCAACTCCCCACCCTTTCACACACACACTGTACCCCATCCAACTCCCCACCCTCTCACACAGACACTGTACCCCATCCAACTCCCCACCCTTTCACACAGACACTGTACCCCATCCAACTCCCCACCCTTTCACACAGACACTGTACCCCATCCAACTCCCCACCCTCTCACACACACACTGTACCCCATCCAACTCCCCACCCTCTCACACACACACTGTACCCCATCCAACTCCCCACCCTTTCACACAGACACTGTACCCCATCCAACTCCCCACCCTCTCACACACACACTGTACCCCATCCAACTCCCCACCCTCTCACACAGACATTGTACCCCATCCAACTCCCCACCCTCTCACACATACACTGTACCCCATCCAACTCCCCACCCTTTCACTCACACACTGTACCCCATCCAACTCCCCACCCTTTCACACACACACTGTACCCCATCCAACTCCCCACCCTTTCACACAGACACTGTACCCCATCCAACTCCCCACCCTTTCACACAGACACTGTACCCCATCCAACTCCCCACCCTCTCACACACACACTGTACCCCATCCAACTCCCCACTCTTTCACACACACACTGTACCCCATCCAACTCCCCACCCTCTCACACACACACTGTACCCCATCCAACTCCCCACCCTCTCACACACACTGTACCCCATCCAACTCCCCACCCTCTCACACACACACTGTACCCCATCCAACTCCCCACCCTTTCACACAGACACTGTACCCCATCCAACTCCCCACCCTCTCACACACACACTGTACCCCATCCAACTCCCCACCCTTTCACACACACACTGTACCCCATCCAACTCCCCACCCTCTCACACAGACACTGTACCCCATCCAACTCCCCACCCTTTCACACAGACACTGTACCCCATCCAACTCCCCACCCTCTCACACACACACTGTACCCCATCCAACTCCCCACCCTCTCACACAGACACTGTACCCCATCCAACTCCCCACCCTCACACACACACTGTACCCCATCCAACTCCCCACCCTCTCACACAGACACTGTACCCCATCCAACTCCCCACCCTCTCACACGGACACTGTACCCCATCCAACTCCCCACCCTTTCACACACACTGTACCCCATCCAACTCCCCACCCTTTCACACACACACTGTACCCCATCCAACTCCCCACCCTCTCACACACACACTGTACCCCATCCAACTCCCCACCCTCTCACACAGACACTGTACCCCATCCAACTCCCCACCCTTTCACACACACTGTACCCCATCCAACTCCCCACCCTTTCACACACACACTGTACCCCATCCAACTCCCCACCCTCTCACACACACACTGTACCCCATCCAACTCCCCACCCTTTCACACACACACTGTACCCCATCCAACTCCCCACCCTTTCACACAGACACTGTACCCCATCCAACTCCCCACCCTCTCACACATACACTGTACCCCATCCAACTCCCCACCCTTTCACTCACACACTGTACCCCATCCAACTCCCCACCCTTTCACACACACACTGTACCCCATCCAACTCCCCACCCTTTCACACAGACACTGTACCCCATCCAACTCCCCACCCTTTCACACAGACACTGTACCCCATCCAACTCCCCACCCTCTCACACACACACTGTACCCCATCCAACTCCCCACTCTTTCACACACACACTGTACCCCATCCAACTCCCCACCCTCTCACACACACACTGTACCCCATCCAACTCCCCACCCTCTCACACACACTGTACCCCATCCAACTCCCCACCCTCTCACACACACACTGTACCCCATCCAACTCCCCACCCTTTCACACAGACACTGTACCCCATCCAACTCCCCACCCTCTCACACACACACTGTACCCCATCCAACTCCCCACCCTTTCACACACACACTGTACCCCATCCAACTCCCCACCCTCTCACACAGACACTGTACCCCATCCAACTCCCCACCCTTTCACACAGACACTGTACCCCATCCAACTCCCCACCCTCTCACACACACACTGTACCCCATCCAACTCCCCACCCTCTCACACAGACACTGTACCCCATCCAACTCCCCACCCTCACACACACACTGTACCCCATCCAACTCCCCACCCTCTCACACAGACACTGTACCCCATCCAACTCCCCACCCTCTCACACGGACACTGTACCCCATCCAACTCCCCACCCTCTCACACACACACTGTACCCCATCCAACTCCCCACCCTCTCACACAGACACTGTACCCCATCCAACTCCCCACCCTCTCACACACACACTGTACCCCATCCAACTCCCCACCCTCTCACACAGACACTGTACCCCATCCAACTCCCCACCCTTTCACACACACTGTACCCCATCCAACTCCCCACCCTTTCACACACACACTGTACCCCATCCAACTCCCCACCCTCTCACACACACACTGTACCCCATCCAACTCCCCACCCTTTCACACACACACTGTACCCCATCCAACTCCCCACCCTTTCACACAGACACTGTACCCCATCCAACTCCCCACCCTCTCACACACACACTGTACCCCATCCAACTCCCCACCCTCTCACACACACACTGTACCCCATCCAACTCCCCACCCTTTCACACAGACACTGTATCCCATCCAACTCCCCACCCTCTCACACAGACACTGTACCCCATCCAACTCCCCACCCTCTCACACAGACACTGTACCCCATCCAACTCCCCACCCTCTCACACAGACACTGTACCCCATCCATCTCCCCACCCTCTCACACACACTGTACCCCATCCAACTCCCCACCCTCTCACACACACTGTCCCCCATCCAACTCCCCACCCTCTCACACACACACTGTACCCCATCCAACTCCCCACCCTCTCACACACACACTGTACCCCATCCAACTCCCCACCCTTTCACACACACACTGTACCCCATCCAACTCCCCACCCTCTCACACACACACTGTACCCCATCCAACTCCCCACCCTTTCACACACACACTGTACCCCATCCAACTCCCCACCCTCTCACACACACACTGTACCCCATCCAACTCCCCACCATTTCACACACACACTGTACCCCATCCAACTCCCCACCCTCTCACACACACACTGTACCCCATCCAACTCCCCACCCTTTCACACACACACTGTACCCCATCCAACTCCCCACCCTCTCACACACACACTGTACCCCATCCAACTCCCCACCCTTTCACACACACACTGTACCCCATCCAACTCCCCACCCTCTCACACACACACTGTACCCCATCCAACTCCCCACCATTTCACACACACACTGTACCCCATCCAACTCCCCACCCTCTCACACACACACTGTACCCCATCCAACTCCCCACCCTTTCACACACAGACACTGTACCCCATCCAACTCCCCACCCTTTCACACACAGACACTGTACCCCATCCAACTCCCCACCCTTTCACACAGACACTGTACCCCATCCAACTCCCCACCCTCTCACACAGACACTGTACCCCATCCAACTCCTCACCCTCTCACACACACTGTACCCCATCCAACTCCCCACCCTCTCACACAGACACTGTACCCCATCCAACTCCCCACCCTCTCACACAGACACTGTACCCCATCCAACTCCTCACCCTCTCACACACACTGTACCCCATCCAACTCCCCACCCTCTCACACCGACACTGTACCCCATCCAACTCCCCACCCTTTCACACACACACTGTACCCCATCCAACTCCTCACCCTCTCACACACACTGTACCCCATCCAACTCCCCACCCTCTCACAGACACTGTACCCCATCCAACTCCCCACCCTCTCACAGACACTGTACCCCATCCAACTCCCCACCCTCTCACACCGACACTGTACCCCATCCAACTCTCCCCCCTTTCACACACACTGTACCCCATCCAACTCCCCACCCTTTCACACACACACTGTACCCCATCCAACTCCCCACCCTTTCACACACACACTGTACCCCATCCAACTCCCCACCCTTTCACACACACACTGTACCCCATCCAACTCCCCACCCTTTCACACACACACTGTACCCCATCCAACTCCCCACACTCTCACACACACACTGTACCCCATCCCACTCCCCACCCTCTCACACACACACTGTACCCCATCCCACTCCCCACCCTTTCACACACACACTGTACCCCATCCAACTCCCCACCCTTTCACACAGACACTGTACCCCATCCAACTCCCCACCCTTTCACACAGACACTGTACCCCATCCAACTCCCCACCCTCTCACACAGACACTGTACCCCATCCAACTCCCCACCCTTTCACACACACACTGTACCCCATCCAACTCCCCACCCTCTCACACAGACACTGTACCCCATCCAACTCCCCACCCTTTCACACACACACTGTACCCCATCCAACTCCCCACCCTCTCACACAGACACTGTACCCCATCCAACTCCCCACCCTCTCACACAGACACTGTACCCCATCCAACTCCCCACCCTTTCACACACACACTGTACCCCATCCAACTCCCCACCCTCTCACACAGACACTGTACCCCATCCAACTCCCCACCCTTTCACACACACACTGTACCCCATCCAACTCCCCACCCTTTCACACAGACACTGTACCCCATCCAACTCCCCACCCTCTCACACCGACACTGTACCCCATCCAACTCCCCACCCTTTCACACACACACTGTACCCCATCCAACTCCCCACCCTTTCACACAGACACTGTACCCCATCCAACTCCCCACCCTCTCACACACACACTGTACCCCATCCAACTCCCCCACCCTTTCACACACACACTGTACCCCATCCAACTCCCCACCCTTTCACACACACACTGTACCCCATCCAACTCCCCACCCTCTCACACCGACACTGTACCCCATCCAACTCCCCACCCTCTCACACCGACACTGTACCCCATCCAACTCCCCACCCTTTCACACACACACTGTACCCCCTCCAACTCCCCACCCTTTCACACAGACACTGTACCCCATCCAACTCCCCACCCTCTCACACAGACACTGTACCCCATCCAACTCCCCACCCTTTCACACACACACTGTACCCCATCCAACTCCCCACCCTCTCACACAGACACTGTACCCCATCCAACTCCCCACCCTCTCACACAGACACTGTACCCCATCCAACTCCCCACCCTCTCACACAGACACTGTACCCCATCCAACTCCCCACCCTCTCACACAGACACTGTACCCCATCCAACTCCCCACCCTCACACACACACTGTACCCCATCCAACTCCACACCCTTTCACACAGACACTGTACCCCATCCAACTCCCCACCCTTTCACACAGACACTGTACCCCATCCAACTCTCCCCCCTTTCACACACACACTGTACCCCATCCAACTCCCCACCCTCTCACACAGACACTGTACCCCATCCAACTCCCCACCCTCTCACACAGACACTGTACCCCATCCAACTCCCCACCCTTTCACACACACACTGTACCCCATCCAACTCCCCACCCTCTCACACACACTGTACCCCATCCAACTCCCCACCCTCTCACACACACTGTACCCCATCCAACTCCCCACCCTTTCACACACACACTGTACCCCATCCAACTCCCCACCCTTTCACACAGACACTGTACCCCATCCAACTCCCCACCCTCTCACACAGACACTGTACCCCATCCAACTCCCCACCCTTTCACACACACACTGTACCCCATCCAACTCCCCACCCTTTCACACACACACTGTACCCCATCCAACTCCCCACCCTTTCACACACACACTGTACCCCATCCAACTCCCCACCCTTTCACACACACACTGTACCCCATCCAACTCCCCACCCTTTCACACAGACACTGTACCCCCTCCAACTCCCCACCCTTTCACACAGACACTGTACCCCATCCAACTCCCCACCCTCTCACACAGACACTGTACCCCATCCAACTCCCCACCCTTTCACACACACACTGTACCCCATCCAACTCCCCACCCTTTCACACAGACACTGTACCCCATCCAACTCCCCACCCTTTCACACACACTGTACCCCATCCAACTCCCCACCCTCTCACACACACACTGTACCCCATCCAACTCCCCACCCTCACACAGACACTGTACCCCATCCAACTCCCCACCCTTTCACACACACACTGTACCCCATTCAACTCCCCACCCTTTCACACAGACACTGTACCCCATCCAACTCCCCACCCTCTCACACACACACTGTACCCCATCCAACTCCCCACCCTCTCACACACACACTGTACCCCATCCAACTCCCCACCCTTTCACACACACACTGTACCCCATCCAACTCCCCACCCTTTCACACACACACTGTACCCCATCCAACTCCCCACCCTCTCACACACACACTGTACCCCATCCAACTCCCCACCCTCTCACACACACACTGTACCCCATCCAACTCCCCACCCTCTCACACACACACTGTACCCCATCCAACTCCCCACCCTCTCACACACACACTGTACCCCATCCAACTCCCCACCCTTTCACACACACACTGTACCCCATCCAACTCCCCACCCTTTCACACACACACTGTACCCCATCCAACTCCCCACCCTCTCACACACACACTGTACCCCATCCAACTCCCCACCCTCTCACACACACACTGTACCCCATCCAACTCCCCACCCTCTCACACAGACACTGTACCCCATCCAACTCCCCACCCTTTCACACACACACTGTACCCCATCCAACTCCCCACCCTCTCACACAGACACTGTACCCCATCCAACTCCCCACCCTTTCACACACACACTGTACCCCATCCAACTCCCCACCCTTTCACACAGACACTGTACCCCATCCAACTCCCCACCCTCTCACACAGACACTGTACCCCATCCAACTCCCCACCCTTTCACACACACACTGTACCCCATCCAACTCCCCACCCTTTCACACACACACTGTACCCCATCCAACTCCCCACCCTCTCACACACACACTGTACCCCATCCAACTCCCCACCCTTTCACACACACACTGTACCCCATCCAACTCTCCCCCCCTTCACACAGACACTGTACCCCATCCAACTCCCCACCCTCTCACACACACACTGTACCCCATCCAACTCTCCCCCCTTTCACACACACACTGTACCCCATCCAACTCCCCACCCTCTCACACACACACTGTACCCCATCCAACTCCCCACCCTTTCACACACACACTGTACCCCATCCAACTCCCCACCCTTTCACACACACACTGTACCCCATCCAACTCTCCCCCCTTTCACACACACACTGTACCCCATCCAACTCTCCCCCCTTTCACACACACACTGTACCCCATCCAACTCTCCCCCCTTTCACACACACACTGTACCCCATCCAACTCCCCACCCTCTCACACACACACTGTACCCCATCCAACTCTCCCCCCTTTCACACACACACTGTACCCCATCCAACTCCCCACCCTCTCACACACACACTGTACCCCATCCAACTCCCCACCCTCTCACACACACACTGTACCCCATCCAACTCTCCCCCCTTTCACACACACACTGTACCCCATCCAACTCCCCACCCTTTCACACACACACTGTACCCCATCCAACTCCCCACCCTCTCACACACACACTGTACCCCATCCAACTCCCCACCCTCTCACACACACACTGTACCCCATCCAACTCCCCACCCTCTCACACAGACACTGCACCCCATCCAACTCCCCACCCTCTCACACACACACTGTACCCCATCCAACTCCCCACCCTCTCACACAGACACTGCACCCCATCCAACTCCCCACCCTCTCACACAGACACTGTACCCCATCCAACTCCCCCACCCTCTCACACAGACACTGTACCCCATCCAACTCCCCACCCTTTCACACACACACTGTACCCCATCCAACTCCCCACCCTTTCACACACACACTGTACCCCATCCAACTCCCCACCCTTTCACACAGACACTGTACCCCACCCAACTCCCCACCCTTTCACACAGACACTGTACCCCATCCAACTCCCCACCCTTTCACACACACACTGTACCCCACCCAACTCCCCACCCTCTCACACACACACTGTACCCCATCCAACTCCCCACCCTTTCACACACACACTGTACCCCATCCAACTCCCCACCCTTTCACACACACACTGTACCCCACCCAACTCCCCACCCTTTCACACACACACTGTACCCCACCCAACTCCCCACCCTTTCACACAGACACTGTACCCCATCCAACTCCCCACCCTCTCACACACACACTGTACCCCATCCAACTCCCCACCCTTTCACACACACACTGTACCCCACCCAACTCCCCACCCTCTCACACACACACTGTACCCCATCCAACTCCCCACCCTTTCACACACACACTGTACCCCACCCAACTCCCCACCCTCTCACACACACACTGTACCCCATCCAACTCCCCACCCTTTCACACAGACACTGTACCCCATCCAACTCCCCACCCTTTCACAGACACTGTACCCCACCCAACTCCCCACCCTCTCACACACACACTGTACCCCATCCAACTCCCCACCCTTTCACACACACACTGTACCCCACCCAACTCCCCACCCTTTCACACACACACTGTACCCCATCCAACTCCCCACCCTTTCACACAGTCACTGTACCCCATCCAACTCCCCACCCTCTCACACACACTGTACCCCACCCAACTCCCCACCCTCTCACACAGACACACTGCAGGCCCAGTTTTATTACCTCTTTTTCCTTTTCCTTCATTTCCTCTAAATTGGCTGCATGCTTCTCCTCAAGTTTGCTTTCAAGATTTGACTGATTCTCTAAAACCTGCGATAATAAAGTAATCTAATTATTGAAAGAAAGCGGCAGATGGACACCAGGGAGGGAGGGTACAGTAGGACAGGTGTTTGGGGGAATGGGACTGTCGGTTGGGGGAGTGGGACTGTAGGTTTGGGGAGTGGGACTGTCTGTTGGGGGAGTGGGACTGTAGGTCGGGGGGGTGGGACTGTCTGTTGGGGGAGTGGGACTGTCGGTTGGGGGAATGGGACTGTAGGTCGGGGGAGTGGGACTGTCTGTTGGGGGAGTGGGACTGTAGGTCGGGGGGGTGGGACTGTCTGTTGGGGGAGTGGGACTGTCCAATGGGGAGTGGGACTGTCGGTTGGGGGAGTGGGACTGTAGGTCGGGGGGGTGGGACTGTCTGTTGGGGGAGTGGGACTGTAGGTTGGGGGAGTGGGACTGTCGGTTGGGGGAGTGGGACTGTCCAATGGGGAGTGGGACTGTCGGTTGGGGGAGTGGGACTGTAGGTCGGGGGGGTGGGACTGTCTGTTGGGGGAGTGGGACTGTAGGTTGGGGGAGTGGGACTGTCGGTTGGGGGAGTGGGACTGTCTGTTGGGGAGTGGGACTGTAGGTTGGGGAGTGGGACTGTAGGTTGGGGGAGAGGGACTGTAGGTTGGGGGAGAGGGACTGTAGGTTGGGGGAGTGGGACTGTCCAATGGGGAGTGGGACTGTCGGTTGGGGGAGTGGGACTGTCGGTTGGGGGAGAGGGACTGTCCAATGGGGAGTGGGACTGTCGGTTGGGGGAGAGGGACTGTCCAATGGGGAGTGGGACTGTCGGTTGGGGGAGTGGGACTGTCCAATGGGGAGTGGGACTGTCGGTTGGGGGAGAGGGACTGTCCAATGGGGAGTGGGACTGTCGGTTGGGGGAGAGGGACTGTCTGTTGGGGGAGTGGGACTGTCAGTTGGGGGAGTGGGACTGTCCAATGGGGAGTGGGACTGTCGGTTGGGGGAGTGGGACTGTCGGTTGGGGGAGAGGGACTGTCGGTTGGGGAGTGGGACTGTCCACTGGGGAGTGGGACTGGACTGTAGGTTTGGGGAGTGGGACTGCCGGTTGGGGGAGTGGGACTGCCGGATGGGGGAGTGGGACTGCCGGATGGGGGAGTGGGACTGCCGGATGGGGGAGTGGGACTGCCGGATGGGGGAGTGGGACTGCCGGTTGGGGGAGTGGGACTGCCGGATGGGGGAGTGGGATTGTCGGTTGGGGAGTGGGACTGTAGGTTGGGGAGTGGGACTGTAGGTTGGGGAGTGGGACTGTAGGTTTGGGGAGTGGGACTGCCGGTTGGGGGAGTGGGACTGTCGGTTGGAGTGGGATTGTCGGCTGGGGAGTGGGACTTTCCATTGGGGGAGTGAGACTGTTGGTTGGGGGAGTGGGACTGTAGGGTGGGGAGTGGGACTGTAGGGTGGGGAGTGGGACTGTAGGGTGGAGAGTGGGACTGTAGGGTGGAGAGTGGGACTGTAGGGTGGGGAGTGGGACTGTAGGGTGGAGAGTGGGACTGTAGGGTGGAGAGTGGGACTGTAGGGTGGAGAGTGGGACTGGAAGGTGGAGAGTGGGACTGTAGGGTGGGGAGTGGGACTGTAGGGTGGGGAGTGGGACTGTAGGGTGGGGAGTGGGACTGTAGGGTGGAGAGTGGGACTGGAAGGTGGAGAGTGGGACTGGAAGGTGGAGAGTGGGACTGTAGGGTGGGGAGTGGGACTGTAGGGTGGGGAGTGGGACTGTAGGGTGGGGAGTGGGACTGTAGGGTGGAGAGTGGGACTGGAGGGTGGAGAGTGGGACTGGAGGGTGGAGAGTGGGACTGGAAGGTGGGGAGTGGGACTGGAGGGTGGGGAGTGGGACTGTAGGGTGGGGAGTGGGACTGTAGGGTGGGGAGTGGGACTGTAGGGTGGGGAGTGGGACTGGAAGGTGGAGAGTGGGACTGTAGGGTGGGGAGTGGGACTGGAAGGTGGAGAGTGGGACTGTAGGGTGGGGAGTGGGACTGTAGGGTGGGGAGTGGGACTGGAAGGTGGAGAGTGGGACTGGAGGGTGGGGAGTGGGACTGTAGGGTGGGGAGTGGGACTGTAGGGTGGGGAGTGGGACTGTCAGGTGGAGCAGCCGGCAGTCAGTTGAAGGATGGTCTCAATGGTCTCTTCTCATGCCTATTTTGTTCTCCTTATTGGTTCTGTGATGTTGGGACAAACTGAATTCCTGCCCGTGCAATGCCACATACCAGTTTGAAGACTTGCACCGACTCCTGAATATGATGCTCGTTGATCTCCTTCTTTCGCCTGTAAACAGGAAACACAGTTTCTCTGTGAGCTGAGTGACCAGGTGACCACGACATGTTCACACCAGATTGGACTTCTTTCCCCTCGCAAAGTGTGCAGTAGAAATGAAATCCAGAGATAGGAGCTGCTCAGAACCACTGCTCCTCTCTCGGCCCAGTGACTGAGGCCCCCACATCTTCATCTCCAACCCCCACCCCGGCCCTTCAATGGGCCAACGGAAATCTAGGTATGGGGAGAGTTCCAGAAAGGCGGGGGAGACTGCTCTCGGGTCTGATACCTCAGGTGGAACAGTGGGAGTGGCAGGGGGTCACATCCTCTCCTCTCCCCCCTATCCTTTACACATCACCATCTACCTTGTTCTTCTTTTACTGAAGCCGCGGTCTATTTCAACGTTCTTCTCTGTTTCTCAAAAGCTCCAAATCCCCCGTCCGACTCGCTCTTCCTCTCTCTCTGCGTCCCCATTGTTCAAATCCAGTCTCATTGCACCGCCTCCAACTCATTCTTACCCAGGGCCTCGCTCCCTTCCTCCTACAACCCTCAGGTTTTTAAACTCATCGCCACTTCTCCATTGGCCTTTTCTCCTTGTTTCCTCTTCTCCTTTATGGGGCTTGGCCCACAGTTTAAAGGAATGGGGCGACAGTCAAAGGTGGGGCGAGTCACCCAGCACGAGCCTCACTCAGCAGGTGAGGGGCAATAGAGAGAACCTTTATTTACAATATGTTTGTAGAACATCTGTGAACTCCAATGACTCACACTCTCGGTGAAATCATCACACCATCACTCTCTGCTGTGACCAATGCTGCAGCCCGATACACTGCCACACACAGACCTAATAGCTTGTGTGTTTTTGTGGCTTCTCAGGGCAGCCCAAGCAACTGACACTATCCAACCGTGTGTGGCATCGCACTGCAATCAGTTCACTCGCACTCGGGCCCTCGGACACAAACCCACAGCACCTCATGGCAGCAGCCATGTTGGCTCGACCTCTCGGGCTGGATCCCCCCCTTGCGCCAGAATGTTCCATAGCTCTGTGTTCACACAGCGAGGCAGGTGCTGATCACTCACCTCTCCTGGACGGCCCTGTCCACCGTGTTTTTCAGCATGGTCTCAATCTTCTCCTGTCGCTTCAGCTCCATCTTTTTCTTCGCTTCCTTCAGGTCACTGAAAAAAAGTGAATTGGAGTGAACGACCGAGCCCTGTCTGTAGGGAGCTCCGATGGTCTTAACAGTTCACCTTACCCTCACAGGCCAACCTCGAAACCTGGCACTCGCTCACTTCAAAAAGGTGGCAGCTCAGATTCGGCCCCGGCCAGAAACCCACGGCTATGTGAAAACAAGGATTTGCACAGAGAGTGCAGCGGGATGCGATCTGATCCTATTGTCCAACATTGAATCACTTATATTGCAGCAAGGGCTGATTTAGAAATTACTGATCGGGGATGGAGTGCTGAGGGCAGCACATTTACTTTCTGGGTGGGGCCCGGAGGCATGGTTTTGATTTTCCACTCTCCACTTGGTGCGTTTTCCGATAGTTTGGAGGCTCCTGTAATTCTGCATTTGAAGCCAAAAATAATTTCTCCCGGAGGGGTGGGAAATATTCCAAACATGAAAAATAAAAGTGATTGTGCAAACTCAATACAGCTTGAGAGGATGACGTTAAAGAGTGTTTTTTTTTTTATTCGTTCATGGGATGAGTGTCACGCTCTCCATTAAAACAGAAGGCACAGAAATATCAGATGAAAATGTTAAATGTTTGTCTGTTATTATCTCCAGCAGTCATATCTAGCAACTCTTGCTCTTTTCACCATCAAAAATGTTTAATTTCTTGTACTAGAAATAAAAATTCATTACAAAACTATCTGTAAATTATTATAAGTCCACAGTCCCCCGACCTTGGTGTCATTAAACCACCTTGCATTCAGATTGTGATTCCAGGTCATTTCAGTGGACAGGAACCAGAGACTCAATAGCTCCCCCACTGTGTGACCCAGCTCCTCTCACATCTCCTACCCTTCTCTTTACCCAGTTATTAACAGACACTGATCTTGACTGTTATTTTTTTGGGGCTTTTTCTCTGCCATTGACTTTCTGATTAGTGATTCTATCAGTATTCCAATTATTTCCTTAATGGTGAGCGATTAGGAACAGTGGAGGAGCAAAGGGATTTAGGTGTCCGTGTACACAAATCAATAAAAGCTTGTGGACAGATACAAAAAGTAATCAAAAAAGGTTGGCCTTTATCTCAAGTGGACTGGAATATAAAGGAGAGGAAATGATACTTCAATTGAACAGAGCCTTGGTCAGACCCCATCTAGATACTGTGTTCAGTTCTGGGCACTGCACCTCAGGAAAGATATACTGGCCTTGGAATGGGTGCAGTGCAGTGCAGATTCACCAGAATGATACCAGGGCTTAAAGGGTTAAATTATAAGGACAGGTTGCAAAAAGTTGGCTTGTATTCCCTTGAGTATAGAAGATTGAGGAGTGATCTGATTGAGGTGTTTAAAATGATAAAGGGATTCAATAGGGTAGATTGAGAGAATCTATTTTCTGTGGTGGGAGGAATCCAGAACAAGGGGGCATAGCCTTAAAATTAGAGCTTGGCCGTTCAGGGGTGATATCAGGAGGCACTTCTTCACACAAAGGGTAGTGGGAATCTGGAATTCTCTCCTCCAAAAGGCTGTGGATGCTGGGTCAATTGGAGCTTTCATGACAGCGATCGATAGATTTTGTTAGGTGAGAGCATCAAGGGATACGGAACAAAGGCGGGAAAATGGAGCTAAGGTACAGATCAGCCATGGTCTAATTGAATGGCGGAACAGGACGGAGGGGCTGAATGGCCTCCTCCTGTTCCTAACTTCCTATACTGAGGTCACATCAATGGATGTGTGGTCTTTACCTTTTTGTTTGTTCTTGAGATGTGGGCTACACTGGCAAGCCAGTACTTAGTGCCATCCCTAGTAACTCTGATGGCATTAAGAGTCAACCATGTAATGTGGGTGGAGTCACGTGTAGGCCTGACTGGGTAGAGATGGCAAGTCCCCTTCCCTGGAGGACATGAATAACCCAGTTGGGTTTTGATGACAATGAAACTGGGCGGTTTCTCTAGCAGGCATCCAATCACGATGGCAGTTTAACACCCAAGCATCAAGGTGAAGATCTAGTACAAGAGGTCGAGGTGAAGAGTTACTGCCTACAGAAACGTGGTACTTAGTTTAATTCTGTTTGCTAAATGGTGGAACACGATGACACAGTTTGAGTTGAAACGTGTCATGGTGTCGCTAAAGGTAACGGTGTAACTTGCCAAGGCATTCTTTCCCTAGAGGTAACAGTCGTCCTGGGCTGCCTGTTGGGTGGCGCCGTGTCTCTTTACCCAGCTCGTGCTCCTCTTCATTGTTTAGCAAACCTCAATCGTGTTGCCGCCATCTTGAGCCTGATGAGAACGCCACAGTCTCCACCCAGCCCAGTGATCCAGAACATGTGCCCATCTCCGAAATCCAGGATCCCACTGTCCCAGTGTGCCAGCCGCACCTGGAGGGAGATGGGACTGCAGGTCCGACTCTCCCACTCATGCAGACTGCGGCCCAGCTCCACTCTGGGGGCACAGAATTAGCCCTGGTGTCTTATCTCAGGTACAACACCCGAGACTGAACACAACACTGCCATGTGGAGGAACCAGTGTTCTACATTGGCACAGTCACCCCACAGATTCCCAGCTAATCCAGATTTGGCCATACATTTCTGGGTCCATTTCCTGCTGGGAATCCCCTCACCTTTCTGCTGGATCTGGGTCCATTTCCTGCTGGGTATCCCCTCACCTTTCTGCTGGATCTGGGTCATTTCCTGCTGGGTATACCCTCACCTTTCTGCTGGATCTGGGTCCATTTCCTGCTGGGAATCCCTTCACCTTTCTGCTGGATCTGGGTCCATTTCCTGCTGGGTATCCCCTCACCTTTCTGCTGGATCTGGGTCCATTTCCTGCTGGGTATCCCCTCACCTTTCTGCTGGATCTGGGTCCATTTCCTGCTGGGTATGCCCTCACCTTTCTGCTGGATCTGGGTCCATTTCCTGCTGGGTATCCCTTCACCTTTCTGCTGGATCTGGGTCCATTTCCTGCTGGGTATCCCCTCACCTTTCTGCTGGATCTGGGTCCATTTCCTGCTGGGTATCCCCTCACCTTTCTGCTGGATTTGGGTCCATTTCCTGCTGGGAATTCCCTCACCTTTCTGCTGGATCTGGGTCCATTTCCTGCTGGGAATTCCCTCACCTTTCTGCTGGATCTGGGTCCATTTCCTGCTGGGTATCCCCTCACCTTTCTGCTGGATCTGGGTCCATTTCCTGCTGGGTATCCCCTCACCTTTCTGCTGTATCTGGGTCCATTTCCTGCTGGGTATCCCCTCACCTTTCTGCTGGATCTGGGTCCATTTCCTGCTGGGTATCCCCTCACCTTTCTGCTAGATCTGGACCAATTTTTGCTCGATGATACCTCACCTTTCAGATGAATCCTTTAAACTCTTCAGTTGCGCTGCTTGTTTATCTTTTGCTATCTCCACCAGTTTGGCCATTTGCTGCAGGTTTAAATATAAAATCATCAATTAGATTGTCTACAATTTGGAAACAGTGAAATATGGTCTGTCTCCTACATCAGCCCATCATCGTCTGTACACAGGGGTCAGTACAGTGAGTGACCACCCTCCCCCGGACATTGGAGATTACAGCTACTAAATTCTCTTCACTTAGTTTCTCCCTTTTCCTCTCAGGGGTGGGGTCACTTGAGGCTACAGATCACTGTCCTCTGGGCTCAGGCACAGCATCTAAGGGCCATCCTTGGAGTGTTGGGCAACCCACGGGTCTTGGCAGTCGATTTGGAGCAGAGGGAATCTGCCAACTCCCCCCTCCCATCCTGCCCCCCTCTGCCCAGTAGAGTGTTAGAATGGGTTACAGTAAATCCCCACACCCCAGCAGGGTGTTAGAATGGGTTACAGTAAATCCCCACACCCCAGCAGGGTGTTAGAATGGGTTACAGTAAATCCCCACACCCCAGTAGAGTGTTAGAATGGGTTACAGTAAATCCCCACACCCCAGCAGGGTGTTAGAATGGGTTACAGTAAATCCCCACACCCCAGTAGAGTGTTAGAATGGGTTACAGTAAATCCCCACACCCCAGCAGGGTGTTAGAATGGGTTACAGTAAATCCCCACACCCCAGCAGGGTGTTAGAATGGGTTACAGTAAATCCCCACACCCCAGCAGGGTGTTAGAATGGGACACTGAATCCCCTCGATGTGCTGCGTCCATCCAGGCCTCTGTGCGTCTGAAATTCTCTGGCCCACTCACACCCCAGACCACCCAAGAACATAAGAAATAGGAGCAGGAGTTGGCTATACGGCCCCTCGAGCCTGCTGCACCATTCAATCAGATCATGGCTGATCTTCTACCTGAACTCCACTTTCCTCCCCGATCCCCATATCCCTTGATTCCTTTAGTGTCCAAAAATCTATCGATCTCAATCTTAAACATACTCAACGACTCAGCATCCACAGCCCTCTGGGGTAGAGAATTCCAAAGATTCACAACCCTCCGAGTGAAGAAATTCCTCCTCATCTCAGTCTTAAATGGCCGACCCCTTATCCTGAGACTATGACCCCTAGTTCTAGACTCTCCAGCCAGGGGAAACAGCCTCTCAACATCTACTGTCGAGCCGCCTCAGAATTTTATGCGTTTCAGACCCAGGCCTATGTGACAGGGCCTAGCTGCTGGAAGTGAGGCAGGGGAATGGATCTGAGGGGCCTGTAGCGCGGGTGCGTGTGGTTGGAGCCTGCTAGCTGCCTCCTGCCTGCCCCCCGCCCTCTGACCCTCTGATTGGAGAGGGCCCAAGGGGCAAGGCCTTACAGTAGATGGCTGTTCTCCATCCTGTCGGGGGGAATTCCCGGAAATCTTCAGCCTACGTAAAGGTGGTGGAGAATCGGCACCCCATCATCTGTTGAGAGCGCTCGGGGAATAAGCATCCCCCAGGCACTCGTGTTAGGAAAATCAGTCCCATTCTGTCCTCAGCCAAGGTCCACACATATAGAGGGAGGAGTGGGGGGGGATGCACAGGATAGTTGCCAAGAGGGGCTAGGAGCATGGATTATTATCTCAATTGTTGGAGGGTGTCGTGTAACGTTTGTGATTTCCAAGCGAGCAACAAGGTAGGGGAGTCTATAACGAGGGGGCATAGATTTAAGGTGAGAGGGGAGAGATACAAAAGGGTCCAGAGGGGCAATTTTTTCACTCAAAGGGTGGTGAGTGTCTGGAACGAGCTGCCAGAGGCAGTAGTAGAGGCGGGTACAATTTTGTCTTTTAAAAAGCATTTGGACAGTTCCATGGGTAAGATGGGTATAGAGGGATATGGGCCAAGTGCAGGCAATTGGGACTAGCTTAGTGGTATAAACTGGGCGACATGGACATGTTGGGCCGAAGGGCCTGTTTCCATGTTGTAACTTCTATGATTCTATATGATTCTATGAAGGACTTCAGAGTAAGAACAGGTTACAGTAAATCTCCACATCCCAGCAGAGTGTTAGAATGGGTTATAGTAAATCCCCACACCCCAGTAGAGTGTTAGAATGGGTTACAGTAAATCCCCACACCCAGTAGAGTATTAGAATGGGTTACAGTAAATCCCCACACCCCAGCAGAGTGTTAGAATGGGTCATAGTAAATCCCCACACCCCAGTAGAGTGTTAGAATGGGTCATAGTAAATCCCCACACCCCAGTAGAGTGTTAGACTGGGTTACAGTAAATCCCCACACCCCAGCAGAGTGTTAGAATGGGTCATAGTAAATCCCCACACCCCAGCAGAGTGTTAGAATGGGTCATAGTAAATCCCCACACCCCAGTAGAGTGTTAGACTGGGTTACAGTAAATCCCCACACCCCAGCAGAGTGTTAGAATGGGTCATAGTAAATCCCCACACCCCAGCAGAGTGTTAGAACAGGTTATAGTAAATCCCCACACCCCAGTAGAGTATTAGAACAGGTTATAGTAAATCCCCACACCCCAGCAGAGTGTTAGGATGGATTCGAACCAAACCCCGTAGATGGTAATGCCGGCTCTGGTACCTCGGTGATGTGTTGCTCTTTCCTGCTCCTGATGAGCTCGTACTGCTCTGCCTGCACTCGCTGTAAATCTGCCTGCAGCTTGTCCTTGAGCTCGCTCACTCTCTCAGCCTCTGTCCCACTGCTGATTGGCCTCTCTGCAGGGCTCAGAAGCTCCCCAGAAGGGGAACTCTCGTAGATATTGGAGAGACTCCTGTAACAGGAAGAGACACAGCAACATCACCAGCGGTCACCTCCCCGTGTGGTCAATTTGGTTACGTGACCATATTTAAAATACACTTCAACAAAGCTAAGGAGATTTACCAGCAGAATCATAGAATGGCTACAGCACAGAAGGAGGCCATTCAGCCCATCAAACCCGTGCTGGCTCTTTGTAAGAGCAATCCAGTTAGTCCCATTTCCCCACTCTTTCCCTGTAGCCCTGCAAATTTTTTCCCTTCAATTATTTATCCAATTTTTTTTTGAAAGCCAGGAACTGCAATAATAAATCCCCACACCCCAGCAGAGTGTTAGACTGGGTTAAAGTAAATCGCCACACCCCAGCAGAGTATTAGACTGGGTTACAGTAAATCCCCACACCCCAGCAGAGTGTTAGACTGGGTTAAAGTAAATCGCCACACCCCAGCAGAGTATTAGACTGGGTTACAGTAAATCCCCAAACCCCAGCAGAGTGTTAGACTGGGTTACAGTAAATCCCCACACCCCAGCAGAGTGTTAGACTGGGTTACAGTAAATCGCCACACCCCAGCAGAGTGTTAGACTGGGTTACAGTAAATCCCCACACCCCAGCAGAGTGTTAGAATGGGTTACAGTAAATCGCCACACTCCAGCAGAGTGTTAGACTGGGTTACAGTAAATCCCCACATCCCAGCAGAGTGTTAGACTGGGTTACAGTAAATCCCCACACCTCAGCAGAGTGTTAGACTGGGTTACAGTAAATTCCCACACCCCAGCAGAGTGTTAGACTGGGTTACAGTAAATCCCCACACCCCAGCAGAGTGTTAGAATGGGTTACAGTAAATCCCCACACCCCAGCAGTGTGTTAGACTGGGTTACAGTAAATCCCCACACCCCAGCAGAGTGTTGGACTGGGTTACAGTAAATCGCCACACCCCAGCAGAGTGTTGGACTGGGTTACAGTAAATCGCCACGCCCAGCAGAGTGTTAGACTGGGTTACAGTAAATCGCCATGCCCCAGCAGAGTGTTAGACTGGGTTACAGTAAATCCCCACACCCCAGCAGTGTGTTAGACTGGGTTACAGTAAATCCCCACGCCCAGCAGAGTGTTAGACTGGGTTACAGTAAATCCCCACACCCCAGCAGTGTGTTAGACTGGGTTACAGTAAATCCCCACGCCCAGCAGAGTGTTAGACTGGGTTACAGTAAATCCCCACGCCCCAGCAGAGTGTTAGACTGGGTTACAGTAAATCCCCACACCCCAGCAGTGTGTTAGACTGGGTTACAGTAAATCCCCACGCCCCAGCAGAGTGTTAGACTGGGTTACAGTAAATCCCCACACCCCAGCAGTGTGTTAGACTGGGTTACAGTAAATCGCCACACCCCAGCAGAGTGTTAAGACTGGGTTACAGTAAATCGCCACGCCCCAGCAGAGTGTTAGACTGGGTTACAGTAAATCGCCACACCCCAGCAGAGTGTTAGAATGGGTTACAGTAAATCCCCACACCCCAGCAGTGTGTTAGACTGGGTTACAGTAAATCCCCACGCCCAGCAGAGTGTTAGACTGGGTTACAGTAAATCCCCACACCCCAGCAGAGTGTTAGACTGGGTTACAGTAAATCCCCACACCCCAGCAGTGTGTTAGACTGGGTTACAGTAAATTCCCACACCCCAGCAGTGTTAGAATGGGTTACAGTAAATCCCCACACCCCAGCAGAGTGTTAGACTGGGTTACAGTAAATCGCCACACCCCAGCAGAGTGTTAGACTGGGTTACAGTAAATCGCCACACCCCAGCAGAGTGTTAGAATGGGTTACAGTAAATCGCCACGCCCCAGCAGTGTGTTAGAATGGGTTCCTTTCCCATTTGCCCCTCCCAGCTCTGACCCTGTAGATTTTGCTAGCAGATCAGCTATCACTGCCCCTCTCCGTATCTCCCCCCAGAATGTCCATGCACTTATGAACAAAGGGCGTGATTTTAGCATGGTGGCGGGAACTCAGCGGGTGAGTAGTCGCGTGGTAAACCCAAAAATTATTTTAGGGCATTGGATTGAGCGATCGCAACTCAACTGAAGGCACTTAATTTTACTTCTGGGTTTCGGTACTGCACACCCGCATGACGTGATGCGAGCTGGAGTATTTAAGGGCCAATGCAAAAATGGATTTTGAAGGAGAAAGGAGGAACAAGTGAAATGGAAGGGCACAGAGCAAAGGCAGTACTCCAGTTCAACTTCGCTTCCCTTGAATTGCTACTGGCTGGTGTGCGAAGCAAGAGGGATGTCCTGTAGCCAGCTGACAGGAGGGAGCGACCTACTTCTGCCACCAAGGAGGCGTGGCTGGAGGTGGCAGAAGAGTTCAGCAGCAGGAGCACGGTGCCCAGGTCTTGGAAGCAGTTTAACGACCTAACCAGATCAGGAAATGTGAGTACATTTGCCAATTCACCCACATCCTGTGACATGCATCCCCACCCCTCTCTCACTCTGTGTTGCCAAGCCTACTCCATCACATCACTCCTCACACCCTCTTAAGTTTCAGCATTAACTAACCTTCACTTTCTATGCACTTCCTCACCTCCCCATTTAATAACCACCACTGCCACTCACCCCAATCCTGATGCAATGTGATGCATCTGTCTGATAGTCACCTCTGATGCATGTTTCATTGTCAGTCATTCTCTCTGCTGAAGCCACAGGGGATGCACCATTTCGAAGCGGTACGAAGAGGAAGGCTAAGCAATTGTAATTCACCAAGGGTATGCACAAGGGCGGTTGACAAAATATCATATTGTTAATTTATCTATTTTTTTATTTATGTCACATTAAATGTAATAATTCTCACCACCACTGCCACGTGTTGGCCATTAATGAGCCTCTTTTGTGAATTCACCCTTTCATGAGCCTCATCATGAATGCCAAGACATTATGCCATCCATTGGGCACGTGTGCAATGGGTATATGCGTGGTTGAAGGGTTGTTTTGTGCAAAGTGGGGGGGGGGGGGGGGTTCCTGGTGGTGATGGTGGTTGTTCCAGGTGGCCTGAGTAGTTCAAAGTCTTCAATTAGCATATCTCATTATGAGAACCTGTTAGAGATGAGGGAATCCCTGGCATCACAGGCAACGTGTGCCGCTACTCTGGCGATGGGTTCCCCATCTTCATTTTCCTCCTCCTCATCCTTTGTCCTCCTCCTCCTCTTCTTCAATGTTGCTGGCAGATGAGGATGTTTCATGAGCGCATTCGAGCTCTTCCACCTGTAACCCTCTCTGTTGAGCGATGTTGTGCAGGATGCAGCACACGACAATTATTCAACACACCCTCGCTGGTGAGTACTGAAGGGCTCCCCCAGATCGATCCAGGCATCGGAAGCACATCTTCAACATTCCTATGGTTTGTTCAATGACAGACCTGGTGATGATGTGACTGTCATTGTACCACTGCTGCGCCTCGTTGGTGGGGTTTCTCAGAGATGTCATGAGCCACATCTGCAGAGGGTTTCCCTTGTCTCCAAGGAGCCAGCCCTTCAGTCTGTCTTCTGTGTGGAAGAGGTCTGGGATGTTGGACTCCTGCAAAATGAAGGAATCACGGCAGATGCCAGGAATTTGGCACACACCTGTAGAAACCTCCTCCGGTGGTCACAAACCAGCTGTGCATTGATGGAGTTATATCCCTGTGCTGTTGATGAACGGTCCTGGCTCATGTGCAGGTCCTCGGATTGCTATGTGTGTGCAATCAATTGAGCCCTGTACCGGCGGGAAGCCAGCCAGAGAGTGGAAACCTACTGCCCTCTCAGTCTGGCTGATATCAACGCGGGGGAAGTTGACATAGTCTGATGCCCTGGACAACAAGCCATCCGTCACCTGTCTTATACACTTATGTGCAGACAACTGAGACACCCTGGAGATGCCACTGGTAGCGCCCTGGAAGGATCTGAGGTGAAGAAATTAAGGGCAGTGGTGACTTTAATTGCGACGGGCAACATGTGGCCAGCAGGTCCAGCCGGGAACAGCTCTGCATGAAGGAGCGTGCAGACGTCTGTTACCACCTGGCAACTCAATCTGAGCCTGCGTAGGCACTGCTCCTCGGAGAGGCCCAGGAAGCTCAGCCTCTGCATGTAGACCCTCTCATGGGGGTAGCATCTCCTGTGACCTCGGCCCCTCCATTGGTCCCCTCTCTGTTCTTCTCCAGGTCCTTGTGGCGCTCCTCTGTCTTATGCACCTGCAGATCCCAGAACTGTACGCTATGCCTGCTGTGGATGGTGATGAACCTCTTCCTCAGATGTACTGTGGAATACATCCATTGCGACCCCCAATCCTGATGTTGTCAGTTTAAGGGGCTCCAAAATGTAGGTAAACACGTCTGAACACAAGAATTCTCAGTATGAACGAAGAAATCTCAGTCTAAACACAACGAACTCCCAGCCATAAGCTTGTCTGAGAGAACTGAGAGCCCAGCTGCAATCCCTCACCTTTTATTGAGATGTGTCAATCACTGGTTTAAAGGGCCAAATGAGCTTCGGCTGCAACTCGCCTCCGTTTCTATGACGTGTTTCAGAAGCCACGGGAGACAAGTTCAGGAGAAGTTAAAATCGTTCCTGTCGCAGAATCCACAAAAAGTTAAGTAGCTTAGGTGTTTCAAGTCCCTGAATTGGCCCTTTAAATATCGGCACGCTGACTTTAAGTGGCGATGGGACTTCCAGGTTTCTGTTGTGCGCGCGCATCCTAACGCGCCTGGGTTAAACCCAGTGGGTGCGTTGGAACCGGGATGCGGTCCCAGACGGGGTTAAAATTACCCCCAAGGTCCTTGCCATCCATGAGCTTATTGTGGATGATTGCATTGACATCATAGCCTTGACGGAAATCTGGCTAATGGGTAATGACACCTTCCCCTTAATGAAGCCTCCCCGCCTGGCTATATCTCCCACCACTTGCCCCGCCCAGACTGCTGCGGTGGCGGTGTGGCCCTTGGTCTGTCCCCCTACTCCTTTGGCACCATCTCCTCCTTTGAGCATCTCACCTTGTTCCACCCCTCTCACTTCCTTTAAAATCCTCGATCTCTACCGCCCTCCCAAGTTCCACACCAAGTTTCTCACCAAGGTATCGTCACTGCTTTCCTCCCTCAGCCTCTGCACTGAGTGACTTCTCATCCTCAGTGATTTCAACCTCCATCTCAACTCATCATGCTCTCTCTCTGAGTTCACTGCCCTTCTATCCTCCCTTAATCTCTCCCTCCATATAAACTCCCCTACTCATATTCACGGCCTCCTCTTCGACCTTGCCATCTCACGTGGCCTCTCTACTCCCATCATGTCAATCACTGATAAGGCCATCTCTGATCACTTCCTTGTATCCCTCTCCACCCACATCCCTTCCCCCTCCCAACCCCACTTCCTTCCGTGTCCATCCCTGGAAAAAACTTTCTCCAAGTCACTTACAACTGCATTTCCAAGCTCCCAACTGTCTAGCCTTTGGCCCTCCATTCACCATAACAATTTTGCAGCTACCGATCTGCTCAATCATGCCCTCACGTCCACCGTTGATGTCCTTGTCCCCATTAAAACCATAACTCTCTCTCACCTGGTCCTCCCCCCCGGTACGGCCCTCATCTCTGCTCCCTTAAGTCCAAGGGACGCAGACTTGACGTTTATGGCAGAAACTGGTTTAGCCATCCTGGAATGCAAAGATAACCCCCGGCTTCTCTTCTTCACTACAAACCATCTTTAAACCCCTCTCCCCTGCCTCCTCCACCCTCACCTCCAACAACAAATGCGAGGAGCTCATGGATTACTTAGTCACTAAGTTTGAGACCATCCGTTCAGCTGTCTCTGCCACTTCCCTCCCTTCCCCTAGCCCACCAAGTCAAACTTCCCCTAAGGCCCTAACCCTGAACTCGCATCTTTCTCGAGTTTCTCTCCTATCTGCCCTCATGCCCTCTCCGAGCTCATCTTGACCATGAGACCCACCTCCTGCTCCATCAACCCTATTCCCACCAAATTGCTGACCACCCAACTTCCCTTCCTGGCCCCCAGGTTAGCTGATGTTGATAACAGTTCCCTCTCCTCAGGTACCGTTCCCCCTCCCCTTTAAATCTGCCGTCATCACCCCCTCCTAAAAAAACCTACCCTTCACCCCTCTGTACTTGCAAATTACCACCCCATCTCCAACCTCCCTTTCCTCTCCAAAGTCCTTGATCGTGTTGTCGCCACTCAAATCCGTGCTCATTTTCCTGCAACTCCATGTTTGAATCCCTCCAATCAGGTTTCCGCCCCTGCCACAGCACTGAAACGGCTCTTAACAAAAGTCACAAATGACATCCTGTGTGACTGTGGGAAACTTTCCCTCCTCGTCCTTCTCGGCCTGTCTGCAGCCGTTGACACAGTTGACCACACCATCCTCCTCCAATGCCTCTCCTCCGTTGTCCAGCTGGGTGGGAATGAGCTCACGTCGTTCCATTCCTAACTATCCAGTCGAAGCCAGAGAATCACCTGCAATGGCTTCTCTTCCCACTCCCGCACCGTTACCTCTGGAGTCCCCCAAGGATCTATCCTTGGTCCCCTCCTATTTCTCATCTACATGCTGCCCCTCGGCGACATCATCCGAAAACCTGTCAGGTTCCACATGTACGCTGACGGCACCCAGCTCCACCTCACCGCCACCTCGCTCGACCCCTCCACTATCACTGATTTGTCACACTACTTGTCAAACAACCAATACTGGATGATGTAAGGATTTTGGACATTGGGTCAAACCCCATTTTACTCTTTTGAACTACTAGACGATTCAACATGAAGGGTTAACCAGTCCCTTTAAGGATTTGGACATTCACTTGGATAGTACATTTACAGTACATTTGAAAGCAAGGGTTAACTTGCCCTGGACATTACAGTTTAAATGCACAATTGCAAAACAGCTAAGTGCAGACCGTTTAAACTGGACAGTTGGACATCAGTTTAACGCAGCAGGAACAATACAGTACTGAAACTGTAGACAGGCTGCGACTTTCAATAACAACTGATAAGGAGAAGCTTCCAGGAGGTTTTCGATGTCAACAACAACTGTGAAGGACAAAGAACTGACAGGACACGTGGCTTCACGTAGAGAGGAGGATATAAGGGGTTCATACGGTCCATGAGTGGTCCAACCAACAATTCATTTAAATGCTAGGGACAAATTGGGCCTTCTCGTAACTTGGTTCACATCTATTTACAAAAGCATGTAAAGATAAAACATCGTAGCAGTCAAAACAACAGACAACATACAACATCAGAGAAACTGGAAGGAGATTCAACAGGCATGAGCACCTCAAATAATGGGCACTCCGATAATTTGCTGCTGAACTTTGAGAAAAAGACTCTGCTTCTGAATTTCAACCAACAGACTGTATGTTTAAATATCGTCCAGGTCCATGAATCTCTGGGAAAGAACCAAAATTCCCTACAATGAGACAAAATTTCCTCCAATTAAATATTGGGAAAACCGAAGTCATTGTCTTCAGTCCCCGCCACAAACTCCGTTCCCTGGCCACCGACTCCATCCCTCTCCCTGGCCACTGTCTGAGTCTGAACCACACCATTCGCAGCTGTGGCGTCCTATTTGACCCTGAGATGAGCTTCTGACCACATATCCACTCCATCACCAAGACCGCCTACTTCTACCTACGTAACTTCGCCCGTCTCCGCCTCTGCCTCAGCTCATCTGCTGCTGAAACCCTTATCCATGCCTTTGTTACCTCCGGACTGAACTATTCCAATGCTCCCCTGGCCGGCCACCCACCTTGCACCTTCCGTAAACTTGAGCTCATCCAAAACTCTACTGCCCGTATTCTAACTCACATCAATTCCCATTCACCCATCACCCCTGTGCTCACTGACCTACATTGGCTCCCAGTCCAGGAACGCCTCGATTTTAAAATTCTCATCCTTGTTTTCAAATCTCTCCATGGCCTCGCCCCTCTCTATCTCTGTAACCTTCTCCAGCCCTACAACCCTCCGAGATCTCTGCACTCCTCCAATTCTGGCTTTTTATGCATCCCTGATTTTAATCACACCACCAATGGCGGCCGTGCCTTCGGCTGCCTAGGCCCCAAGCTCTGGAATTCTCTCCCTGAACCTTTCCGCCTCTCCAACTCTCTCTCCTCCTTTAAAACGCTCCTTAAAACTTACCTCTTTGACCAAGCTTTTGGTCACCAGTCATAATATCTCCTTACGTGACTCGGTGAAAAGTTTTGTTGGATTACGCTCCTGTGAAGCGCATTCGGACATTTTAGAACGTCAAAGGCACTATATAAATGCAAGTTGTTGTTGTTGTATTCACAGTAAATCCCCACACCCCAGCAGAGTGTTAGACTGGGTTACAGTAAATCGCCACGCCCCAGCAGAGTGTTAGACTGGGTTACAGTAAATCCCCACACCCCAGCAGAGTGTTAGACTGGGTTACAGTAAATCCCCACACCCCAGCAGAGCGTTAGACTGGGTTACAGTAAATCCCCAAACCCCAGCAGAGTGTTAGACTGGGTTACAGTAAATCCCCACACCCCAGCAGAGTGTTAGACTGGGTTACAGTAAATCCCCACACCCCAGCAGAGTGTTAGACTGGGTTACAGTAAATCCCCACACCCCAGCAGAGTATTAGACTGGGTTACAGTAAATCCCCACACCCCAGCAGTGTTAGACTGGGTTACAGTAAATCCCCAAACCCCAGCAGAGTGTTAGACTGGGTTACAGTAAATCCCCACACCCCAGCAGAGTGTTAGACTGGGTTACAGTAAATCCCCACACCCCAGCAGTGTTAGACTGGGTTACAGTAAATCCCCACACCCCAGCAGAGTGTTAGACTGGGTTACAGTAAATCCCCACACCCCAGCAGTGTTAGACTGGGTTACAGTAAATCCCCAAACCCCAGCAGAGTGTTAGACTGGGTTACAGTAAATCCCCAAACCCCAGCAGAGTGTTAGACTGGGTTACAGTAAATCCCCACACCCCAGCTGAGTGTTAGAATGGGTAATTGTGAAGCCCCACACTCCAGCAGCCCTGTTCCCAGCTGACAGCAGGCGACAAGAGGAACACTCCCCAATATTCCCACTAGAGCTGGGGGAACCAGATGGACTTTCAGTGGCAGCCAGCTGACAGTTGACCGGGGAGAATCCCCAGGGTGGGGGGTCCAGCCTATCCCCAGTGGGTCTTCACTGTATGTTACTGCCACACCAGAAACAGTGCCTTAGCGCTGTGGGGCAATGTAATGATAAGGAGGTGTATGGTAGGAAGGTGCAGGACGGGGAGGTAAGGTGGGGGGGTGATGGAGGTGGGGGTTCTGGTGGGGCAGAGGTGCAGGGGAGGTTGGGGGGAGGTGAGGGAGGTGGATGCATGGGAAGGGGAGATGAGGGCGGGGCTGAAGGGGAGGCGGAGTAGGGGGAGGTGCAGGGGGAGGCGAGGGACGGATGTGTGGGAGGGGGAGGCGAGGGGGGGGTCGAGGGAGGGGGAGATGGGGTAGGGGGAGGTGAGGGAGGGAGACGTGGATTAGGTGGAGATGAAGGGGGGGCAAGGGAGCCAGAGGTGTGCGAGGGGGAGGGTGGTGCAGGAGTGGGAGGGGGAGGGGGAGGGGGATGTGTGTGAGGGGGAGGTCCACGTAGGGTGGTCCAAGATAGGCAGGAGCATGCTGGAAAAGCCAGTGTCTGGAGCTTCTTTAAGTTGTATCAACACAGTAAGTGGTTCCAGAGTGAAATCTGGAGCATAAATGAGGCTTAGGATGTCAGGCCTCTATATGGCTCACTGTGATCCTAATCTCAGCTGCTACCTGGTGCCCGGCACCCTCCGTATACCCTCTACCCAAGGGAGAGTTAAAATGCCATGTTTACCATTTTTTCCTGTGCCCTTTGTTAAGAATGGGCTTACTCTTGCTCATCTGGCTGCGAAGCTCTGAAAAGCTGCTGGAATATTTCTGTGTCAGTTCATCTTTCCTCTTCTGACACTTCTTCTCCAGCTCCTTCAGTTCTTTCTCGTGCTTCTTCTGCACTTTGACAAAGGACTTCTGAGTCCTCAGCTCATCTATAGTCAGAGGTTCCATCACTGGAAGAAAAATATTATTCAAAAGGTTTGAGAGACCAAATTATCCCGTGAACTTCCAGAGGGAACAATAGCCTAATGGTTCTGATCCTGGTCGAACAACATAGGGCTCCTGATCGCAAATAACACCGTGCCAAATTGGGAGAATGAATTCAATTCATCTGTTAATCTCAGCAACACAAAATCAATGCTTCTGGATTGGTGTAAAAAACCAAACTGTTCACTAAAGGTGCCTGCTGTCACTGCTCAGCCTGGGCTCATATGTGACTCCAGTCCCACACGATATGGTTGACTCGGAGAATATCAGCATTAACAGGGAGGGTTGGAGCAGAGTGAGTGTGAGAGGGTGGGGAGTTGGATGGGGTACAGTGTCTGTGAGAGGGTGGGGAGTTGGATGGGGTACAGTGTGTGTGAAAGGGTGGGGAGTTGGATGGGGTACAGTGTGTGTGAAAGGGTGGGGAGTTGGATGGGGTACAGTGTGTGTGTGAGAGGGTGGGGAGTTGAATGGGGTACAGTGTGTGTGTGAAAGGGTGGGGAGTTGGATGGGGTACAGTGTGTGTGAAAGGGTGGGGAGTTGGATGGGGTACAGTGTGTGTGTGAGAGGGTGGGGAGTTGGATGGGGTACAGTGTGTGTGAAAGGGTGGGGAGTTGGATGGGGTACAGTGTGTGTGAAAGGGTGGGGAGTTGGATGGGGTACAGTGTCTGTGTGAGAGGGTGGGGAGTTGGATGGGGTACAGTGTCTGTGTGAGAGGGTGGGGAGTTGGATGGGGTACAGTGTCTGTGTGAGAGGGTGGGGAGTTGGATGGGGTACAGTGTGTGTGTGAGAGGGTGGGGAGTTGGATGGGGTACAGTGTCTGTGTGAGAGGGTGGGGAGTTGGATGGGGTACAGTGTGAGTGTGAGAGGGTGGGGATTCGGATGGGGTACAGTGTGTGTGTGAGGGTGGGGAGTTGGATGGGGTACAGTGTCTGTGAAAGGGTGGGGAGTTGGATGGGGTACAGTGTCTGTGAAAGGGTGGGGAGTTGGATGGGGTACAGTGTCTGTGTGAGAGGGTGGGGAGTTGGATGGGGTACAGTGTCTGTGTGAGAGGGTGGGGAGTTGGATGGGGTACAGTGTGAGTGAAAGGGTGGGGAGTTGGATGGGGTACAGTGTCTGTGTGAGAGGGTGGGGATTCGGATGGGGTACAGTGTGTGTGTGAGGGTGGGGAGTTGGATGGGGTACAGTGTGTGTGTGAGGGTGGGGAGTTGGATGGGGTACAGTGTCGGTGTGAGAGGGTGGGGATTCGGATGGGGTACAGTGTGTGTGTGAGGGTGGGGAGTTGGATGGGGTACAGTGTGTGTGTGAGGGTGGGGAGTTGGATGGGGTACAGTGTCTGTGTGAGAGGGTGGGGAGTTGGATGGGGTACAGTGTCTGTGTGAGAGGGTGGGGATTCGGATGGGGTACAGTGTGTGTGTGAGGGTGGGGAGTTGGATGGGGTACAGTGTGTGTGTGAGGGTGGGGAGTTGGATGGGGTACAGTGTCTGTGTGAGAGGGTGGGGAGTTGGATGGGGTACAGTGTGTGTGTGAGAGGGTGGGGAGTTGGATGGGGTACAGTGTGTGTGTGTGAGGGTGGGGAGTTGGATGGGGTACAGTGTGTGTGTGTGAGGGTGGGGATTCGGATGGGGTACAGTGTCTGTGTGAGAGGGTGGGGAGTTGGATGGGGTACAGTGTGTGTGTGAAAGGGTGGGGAGTTGGATGGGGTACAGTGTGTGTGTGAGGGTGGGGAGTTGGATGGGGTACAGTGTCTGTGTGAAAGGGTGGGGAGTTGGATGGGGTACAGTGTGTGTGTGAAAGGGTGGGGAGTTGGATGGGGTACAGTGTGTGTGTGAGAGGGTGGGGAGTTGGATGGGGTACAGTGTCGGTGTGAGAGGGTGGGGAGTTGGATGGGGTACAGTGTCTGTGTGAAAGGGTGGGGAGTTGGATGGGGTACAGTGTGTGTGTGTGAGGGTGGGGAGTTGGATGGGGTACAGTGTGTGTGTGAGAGGGTGGGGAGTTGGATGGGGTACAGTGTCGGTGTGAGAGGGTGGGGAGTTGGATGGGGTACAGTGTCTGTGTGAGAGGGTGGGGAGTTGGATGGGGTACAGTGTCTGTGTGAGAGGGTGGGGAGTTGGATGGGGTACAGTGTGTGTGTAAGGGTGGGGAGTTGGATGGGGTACAGTGTCTGTGTGAGAGGGTGGGGATTCGGATGGGGTACAGTGTGTGTGTGAAAGGGTGGGGAGTTGGATGGGGTACAGTGTGTGTGTGAGAGGGTGGGGAGTTGGATGGGGTACAGTGTCTGTGTGAGAGGGTGGGGATTCGGATGGGGTACAGTGTGTGTGAGAGGGTGGGGAGTTGGATGGGGTACAGTGTGTGTGTGAAAGGGTGGGGAGTTGGATGGGGTACAGTGTGTGTGTGAGAGGGTGGGGAGTTGGATGGGGTACAGTGTCTGTGTGAAAGGGTGGGGAGTTGGATGGGGTACAGTGCCTGTGTGAGAGGGTGGGGAGTTGGATGGGGTACAGTGTGTGTGTGAGGGTGGGGAGTTGGATGGGGTACAGTGTCTGTGTGAGAGGGTGGGGAGTTGGATGGGGTACAGTGTGTGTGTGAGGGTGGGGAGTTGGATGGGGTACAGTGTCTGTGTGAGAGGGTGGGGAGTTGGATGGGGTACAGTGTGTGTGAAAGGGTGGGGAGTTGGATGGGGTACAGTGTCTGTGTGAAAGGGTGGGGAGTTGGATGGGGTACAGTGTGTGTGTGAGAGGGTGGGGAGTTGGATGGGGTACAGTGTGTGTGTGAAAGGGTGGGGAGTTGGATGGGGTACAGTGTGTGTGTGAAGGGTGGGGAGTTGGATGGGGTACAGTGTGTGTGTGAAGGGTGGGGAGTTGGATGGGGTACAGTGTGTGTGTGAGAGGGTGGGGAGTTGGATGGGGTACAGTGTGTGTGTGAAGGGTGGGGAGTTGGATGGGGTACAGTGTGTGTGTGAAGGGTGGGGAGTTGGATGGGGTACAGTGTCTGTGTGAAAGGGTGGGGAGTTGGATGGGATACAGTGTCTGTGTGAGAGGGTGGGGAGTTGGATGGGGTACAGTGTCTGTGTGAAAGGGTGGGGAGTTGGATGGGGTACAGTGTCTGTGTGAAAGGGTGGGGAGTTGGATGGGGTACAGTGTCTGTGTGAGAGGGTGGGGAGTTGGATGGGGTACAGTGTGTGTGTGAGGGTGGGGAGTTGGATGGGGTACAGTGTCTGTGTGAGAGGGTGGGGATTCGGATGGGGTACAGTGTGTGTGTGAAAGGGTGGGGAGTTGGATGGGGTACAGTGTGTGTGTGAGAGGGTGGGGAGTTGGATGGGGTACAGTGTCTGTGTGAGAGGGTGGGGATTCGGATGGGGTACAGTGTGTGTGAGAGGGTGGGGAGTTGGATGGGGTACAGTGTGTGTGTGAAAGGGTGGGGAGTTGGATGGGGTACAGTGTGTGTGTGAGAGGGTGGGGAGTTGGATGGGGTACAGTGTCTGTGTGAAAGGGTGGGGAGTTGGATGGGGTACAGTGCCTGTGTGAGAGGGTGGGGAGTTGGATGGGGTACAGTGTGTGTGTGAGGGTGGGGAGTTGGATGGGGTACAGTGTCTGTGTGAGAGGGTGGGGAGTTGGATGGGGTACAGTGTGTGTGTGAGGGTGGGGAGTTGGATGGGGTACAGTGTCTGTGTGAGAGGGTGGGGAGTTGGATGGGGTACAGTGTGTGTGAAAGGGTGGGGAGTTGGATGGGGTACAGTGTCTGTGTGAAAGGGTGGGGAGTTGGATGGGGTACAGTGTGTGTGTGAGAGGGTGGGGAGTTGGATGGGGTACAGTGTGTGTGTGAAAGGGTGGGGAGTTGGATGGGGTACAGTGTGTGTGTGAAGGGTGGGGAGTTGGATGGGGTACAGTGTGTGTGTGAAGGGTGGGGAGTTGGATGGGGTACAGTGTCTGTGTGAAAGGGTGGGGAGTTGGATGGGATACAGTGTCTGTGTGAAAGGGTGGGGAGTTGGATGGGGTACAGTGTGTGTGTGAAAGGGTGGGGAGTTGGATGGGGTACAGTGTCTGTGTGAAAGGGTGGGGAGTTGGATGGGGTACAGTGTGTGTGTGAAAGGGTGGGGAGTTGGATGGGGTACAGTGTCTGTGTGAGGGTGGGGAGTTGGATGGGGTACAGTGTGTGTGTGAAGGGTGGGGAGTTGGATGGGGTACAGTGTGTGTGTGAGAGGGTGGGGAGTTGGATGGGATACAGTGTCTGTGTGAAAGGGTGGGGAGTTGGATGGGGTACAGTGTGTGTGTGAGAGGGTGGGGAGTTGGATGGGGTACAGTGTGTGTGTGAAAGGGTGGGGAGTTGGATGGGGTACAGTGTGTGTGTGAAAGGGTGGGGAGTTGGATGGGGTACAGTGTCTGTGTGAGAGGGTGGGGAGTTGGATGGGGTACAGTGTCTGTGTGAAAGGGTGGGGAGTTGGATGGGGTACAGTGTCTGTGTGAGAGGGTGGGGAGTTGGATGGGGTACAGTGTGTGTGTGAGAGGGTGGGGAGTTGGATGGGGTACAGTGTGTGTGAGAGAGGGTGGGGAGTTGGATGGGGTACAGTGTCTGTGTGAAAGGGTGGGGAGTTGGATGGGGTACAGTGTCTGTGTGAGAGGGTGGGGAGTTGGATGGGGTACAGTGTCTGTGAAAGGGTGGGGAGTGGGATGGGGTACAGTGTCTGTGTGTGAAAGGGTGGGGAGTTGGATGGGGTACAGTGTCTGTGTGAGAGGGTGGGGAGTTGGATGGGGTACAGTGTGTGTGAGAGGGTGGGGAGTTGGATGGGGTACAGTGTGTGTGTGAGAGGGTGGGGAGTTGGATGGGGTACAGTGTGTGTGTGAGGGTGGGGAGTTGGATGGGGTACAGTGTCTGTGTGAGAGGGTGGGGAGTTGGATGGGGTACAGTGTGTGTGTGAGGGTGGGGAGTTGGATGGGGTACAGTGTCTGTGTGAGAGGTTGGGGAGTTGGATGGGGTACAGTGTGTGTGAAAGGGTGGGGAGTTGGATGGGGTACAGTGTCTGTGTGAAAGGGTGGGGAGTTGGATGGGATACAGTGTCTGTGTGAAAGGGTGGGGAGTTGGATGGGATACAGTGTCTGTGTGAGAGGGTGGGGAGTTGGATGGGGTACAGTGTGTGTGAAAGGGTGGGGAGTTGGATGGGGTACAGTGTCTGTGTGAAAGGGTGGGGAGTTGGATGGGGTACAGTGTCTGTGTGAGAGGGTGGGGAGTTGGATGGGGTACAGTGTCTGTGAAAGGGTGGGGAGTTGGATGGGGTACAGTATCTGTGTGAGAGGGTGGGGAGTTGGATGGGGTACAGTGTGTGTGTGAAAGGGTGGGGAGTTGGATGGGGTACAGTGTGTGTGTGAAAGGGTGGGGAGTTGGATGGGGTACAGTGTCTGTGTGAGAGGGTGGGGAGTTGGATGGGGTACAGTGTCTGTGTGAGAGGGTGGGGAGTTGGATGGGGTACAGTGTGTGTGTGAGAGGGTGGGGAGTTGGATGGGGTACAGTGTCTGTGTGAAAGGGTGGGGAGTTGGATGGGGTACAGTGTGTGTGAGAGGGTGGGGAGTTGGATGGGGTACAGTGTGTGTGTGAGGGTGGGGAGTTGGATGGGGTACAGTGTGTGTGAGAGGGTGGGGAGTTGGATGGGGTACAGTGTCTGTGTGAAAGGGTGGGGGGTTGGATGGGGTACAGTGTGTGTGAGAGGGTGGGGAGTTGGATGGGGTACAGTGTGTGTGTGAGGGTGGGGAGTTGGATGGGGTACAGTGTCTGTGTGAGAGGGTGGGGAGTTGGATGGGGTACAGTGTCTGTGAAAGGGTGGGGAGTTGGATGGGGTACAGTGTGTGTGAGAGGGTGGGGAGTTGGATGGGATACAGTGTCTGTGTGAGAGGGTGGGGAGTTGGATGGGGTACAGTGTGTGTGTGAAAGGGTGGGGAGTTGGATGGGGTACAGTGTGTGTGTGTGAGGGTGGGGAGTTGGATGGGGTACAGTGTGTGTGTGAGAGGGTGGGGAGTTGGATGGGGTACAGTGTCTGTGTGAGAGGGTGGGGAGTTGGATGGGATACAGTGTCTGTGAGAGGGTGGGGAGTTGGATGGGGTACAGTGTGTGTGAGAGGGTGGGGAGTTGGATGGGGTACAGTGTGTGTGAGAGGGTGGGGAGTTGGATGGGGTACAGTGTCTGTGTGAGAGGGTGGGGAGTTGGATGGGGTACAGTGTGTGTGAAAGGGTGGGGAGTTGGATGGGGTACAGTGTGTGTGTGTGAGAGGGTGGGGAGTTGGATGGGGTACAGTGTCGGTGTGAGAGGGTGGGGAGTTGGATGGGGTACAGTGTCGGTGTGAGAGGGTGGGGAGTTGGATGGGGTACAGTGTGTGTGTGAAAGGGTGGGGAGTTGGATGGGGTACAGTGTGTGTGTGTGAGGGTGGGGAGTTGGATGGGGTACAGTGTGTGTGTGAGAGGGTGGGGAGTTGGATGGGGTACAGTGTGTGTGAAAGGGTGGGGAGTTGGATGGGGTACAGTGTGTGTGTGTGAGAGGGTGGGGAGTTGGATGGGGTACAGTGTCGGTGTGAGAGGGTGGGGAGTTGGATGGGGTACAGTGTCGGTGTGAGAGGGTGGGGAGTTGGATGGGGTACAGTGTGTGTGTGAAAGGGTGGGGAGTTGGATGGGGTACAGTGTGTGTGTGTGAGGGTGGGGAGTTGGATGGGGTACAGTGTGTGTGTGAGAGGGTGGGGAGTTGGATGGGGTACAGTGTCGGTGTGAGAGGGTGGGGAGTTGGATGGGGTACAGTGTGTGTGTGAAAGGGTGGGGAGTTGGATGGGGTACAGTGTCTGTGTGAAAGGGTGGGGAGTGGGATGGGATACAGTGTCTGTGTGAGAGGGTGGGGAGTTGGATGGGGTACAGTGTCTGTGTGAGAGGGTGGGGAGTTGGATGGGATACAGTGTCTCAGTGAAAGGGTGGGGAGTGGGATGGGATACAGTGTCTGTGTGAGAGGGTGGGGAGTTGGATGGGGTACAGTGTCTGTGTGAGAGGGTGGGGAGTTGGATGGGGTACAGTGTCTCAGTGAAAGGGTGGGGAGTGGGATGGGGTACAGTGTCTGTGTGAGAGGGTGGGGAGTTGGATGGGGTACAGTGTCTGTGTGAGAGGGTGGGGAGTTGGATGGGGTACAGTGTCTGTGTGAGAGGGTGGGGAGTTGGATGGGATACAGTGTCTGTGTGAGAGGGTGGGGAGTTGGATGGGGTACAGTGTCTGTGTGAGAGGGTGGGGAGTTGGATGGGATACAGTGTCTGTGAGAGGGTGGGGAGTTGGATGGGGTACAGTGTGTGTGAGAGGGTGGGGAGTTGGATGGGGTACAGTGTGTGTGTGAGAGGGTGGGGAGTTGGATGGGGTACAGTGTCTGTGTGAGAGGGTGGGGGAGTTGGATGGGGTACAGTGTCTGTGTGAGAGGGTGGGGAGTTGGATGGGGTACAGTGTATGTGAGGGTGGGGAGTTGGATGGGGTACAGTGTGTGTGTGAAAGGGTGGGGAGTTGGATGGGGTACAGTGTGTGTGAGAGGGTGGGGAGTTGGATGGGGTACAGTGTCTCTGTGTGAGAGGGTGGGGAGTTGGATGGGGTACAGTGTGTGTGAGAGGGTGGGGAGTTGGATGGGGTACAGTGTGTGTGTGAGAGGGTGGGGAGTTGGATGGGGTACAGTGTGTGTGTGAGAGGGTGGGGAGTTGGATGGGGTACAGTGTGTGTGTGAAAGGGTGGGGAGTTGGATGGGGTACAGTGTGTGTGAAAGGGTGGGGAGTTGGATGGGGTACAGTATCTGTGTGAGAGGGTGGGGAGTTGGATGGGGTACAGTGTGTGTGTGAGAGGGTGGGGAGTTGGATGGGGTACAGTGTGTGTGTGAAAGGGTGGGGAATTGGATGGGGTACAGTGTCTGTGTGAGAGGGTGGGGAGTTGGATGGGGTACAGTGTCTGTGTGAAGGGTGGGGAGTTGGATGGGGTACAGTGTGTGTGTGAGAGGGTGGGGAGTTGGATGGGGTACAGTGTGTGTGGGAGGGTGGGGAGTTGGATGGGGTACAGTGTCTGTGTGAAAAGGTGGGGAGTTGGATGGGGTACAGTGTCTGTGTGAGAGGGTGGGGAGTTGGATGGGGAACAGTGTCTGTGTGAAAGGGTGGGGAGTTGGATGGGGTACAGTGTGTGTGAAAGGGTGGGGAGTTGGATGGGGTACAGTGTCTGTGTGAAAGGGTGGGGAGTTGGATGGGGTACAGTGTCTGTGTGAGAGGGTGGGGAGTTGGATGGGGTACAGTGTGTGTGTGAGAGGGTGGGGAGTTGGATGGGGTACAGTGTGTGTGTGAGAGGGTGGGGAGTTGGATGGGGTACAGTGTGTGTGTGAGAGGGTGGGGAGTTGGATGGGGTACAGTGTCTGTGTGAGAGGGTGGGGAGTTGGATGGGGTACAGTGTGTGTGTGAAAGGGTGGGGAGTTGGATGGGGTCCAGTGTCTGTGTGAGAGGGTGGGGAGTTGGATGGGGTACAGTGTCTGTGTGAGAGGGTGGGGAGTTGGATGGGGTACAGTGTGTGTGTGAGAGGGTGGGGAGTTGGATGGGGTACAGTGTCTGTGTGAGAGGGTGGGGAGTTGGATGGGGTACAGTGTGTGTGTGAAAGGGTGGGGAGTTGGATGGGGTACAGTGTCTGTGTGAGAGGGTGGGGAGTTGGATGGGGTACAGTGTCTGTGTGAGAGGGTGGGGAGTTGGATGGGGTACAGTGTGTGTGTGAGAGGGTGGGGAGTTGGATGGGGTACAGTGTCTGTGTGAGAGGGTGGGGAGTTGGATGGGGTACAGTGTGTGTGTGAGAGGGTGGGGAGTTGGATGGGGTACAGTGTGTGTGTGAGAGGGTGGGGAGTTGGATGGGGTACAGTGTGTGTGTGAAAGGGTGGGGAGTTGGATGGGGTACAGTGTCTGTGTGAGAGGGTGGGGAGTTGGATGGGGTACAGTGTCTGTGTGAAAGGGTGGGGATTTGGATGGGGTACAGTGTGTGTGTGAGAGGGTGGGGAGTTGGATGGGGTACAGTGTCTGTGTGAGAGGGTGGGGAGTTGGATGGGGTACAGTGTCTGTGTGAAAGGGTGGGGAGTTGGATGGGGTACAGTGTCTGTGTGAGAGGGTGGGGAGTTGGATGGGGTACAGTGTCTGTGTGAAAGGGTGGGGAGTTGGATGGGGTACAGTGTGTGTGTGAGAGGGTGGGGAGTTGGATGGGGTACAGTGTGTGTGTGAAAGGGTGGGGAGTTGGATGGGGTACAGTGTGTGTGTGAAAGGGTGGGGAGTTGGATGGGGTACAGTGTGTGTGTGAGAGGGTGGGGAGTTGGATGGGGTACAGTGTCTGTGTGAGAGGGTGGGGAGTTGGATGGGGTACAGTGTCTGTGTGAGAGGGTGGGGAGTTGGATGGGGTACAGTGTCTGTGTGAGAGGGTGGGGAGTTGGATGGGGTACAGTGTCTGTGTGAGAGGGTGGGGAGTTGGATGGGGTACAGTGTCTGTGTGAAAGGGTGGGGAGTTGGATGGGGTACAGTGTGTGTGTGAGAGGGTGGGGAGTTGGATGGGGTACAGTGTGTGTGTGAGAGGGTGGGGAGTTGGATGGGGTACAGTGTCTGTGTGAGAGGGTGGGGAGTTGGATGGGGTACAGTGTGTGTGTGAGAGGGTGGGGAGTTGGATGGGGTACAGTGTCTGTGTGAAGGGTGGGGAGTTGGATGGGGTACAGTGTCTGTGTGAAAGGGTGGGGAGTTGGATGGGGTACAGTGTGTGTGAGGGTGGGGAGTTGGATGGGGTACAGTGTCTGTGTGAAAGGGTGGGGAGTTGGATGGGGTACAGTGTGTGTGTGAGAGGGTGGGGAGTTGGATGGGGTACAGTGTGTGTGTGAGAGGGTGGGGAGTTGGATGGGGTACAGTGTGTGTGAGGGTGGGGAGTTGGATGGGGTACAGTGTGTGTGTGAAAGGGTGGGGAGTTGGATGGGGTACAGTGTGTGTGTGAGAGGGTGGGGAGTTGGATGGGGTACAGTGTGTGTGTGAGAGGGTGGGGAGTTGGATGGGGTACAGTGTGTGTGTGAGAGGGTGGGGAGTTGGATGGGGTACAGTGTCTGTGTGAGAGGGTGGGGAGTTGGATGGGGTACAGTGTGTGTGTGAGAGGGTGGGGAGTTGGATGGGGTACAGTGTGTGTGTGAGAGGGTGGGGAGTTGGATGGGGTACAGTGTGTGTGTGAGAGGGTGGGGAGTTGGATGGGGTACAGTGTCTGTGTGAGAGGGTGTGGAGTTGGATGGGGTACAGTGTGTGTGTGAGAGGGTGGGGAGTTGGATGGGGTACAGTGTGTGTGTGAGAGGGTGGGGAGTTGGATGGGGTACAGTGTGTGTGTGAAAGGGTGGGGAGTTGGATGGGGTACAGTGTCTCTGTGAGAGGGTGGGGAGTTGGATGGGGTACAGTGTCTGTGTGAGAGGGTGGGGAGTTGGATGGGGTACAGTGTGTGTGTGAGAGGGTGGGGAGTTGGATGGGGTACAGTGTGTGTGTGAGAGGGTGGGGAGTTGGATGGGGTACAGTGTGTGTGAGAGGGTGGGGAGTTGGATGGGGTACAGTGTGTGTGTGAAAGGGTGGGGAGTTGGATGGGGTACAATGTCTGTGTGAAAGGGTGGGGAGTTGGATGGGGTACAGTGTGTGTGTGAGAGGGTGGGGAGTTGGATGGGGTACAGTGTCGGTGTGAGAGGGTGGGGAGTGGGATGGGGTACAGTGTGTGTGTGACAGGGTGGGGGAGTTGGATGGGGTACAGTGTGTGTGTGAAAGGGTGGGGAGTTGGATGGGGTACAGTGTGTGTGAGAGGGTGGGGAGTTGGATGGGGTACAGTGTCTGTGTGAAAGGGTGGGGATTTGGATGGGGTACAGTGTGTGTGAGAGGGTGGGGAGTTGGATGGGGTACAGTGTCTGTGTGAGAGGGTGGGGCGTTGGATGGGGTACAGTGTGTGTGTGAGAGGGTGGGGAGTTGGATGGGGTACAGTGTGTGTGAGAGGGTGGGGAGTTGGATGGGGTACAGTGTCTGTGTGAAAGGGTGGGGATTTGGATGGGGTACAGTGTCTGTGTGAGAGGGTGGGGAGTTGGATGGGGTACAGTGTGTGTGTGAGAGGGTGGGGAGTTGGATGGGGTACAGTGTGTGTGTGAAAGGGTGGGGAGTTGGATGGGGTACAGTGTGTGTGTGAGAGGGTGGGGAGTTGGATGGGGTACAGTGTCGGTGTGAGAGGGTGGGGAGTTGGATGGGGTACAATGTCTGTGTGAGAGGGTGGGGAGTTGGATGGGGTACAGTGTGTGTGTGAGAGGGTGGGGAGTTGGATGGGGTACAGTGTCGGTGTGAGAGGGTGGGGAGTTGGATGGGGTACAGTGTGTGTGTGAGAGGGTGGGGAGTTGGATGGGGTACAGTGTGTGTGTGAGAGGGTGGGGAGTTGGATGGGGTGCAGTGTCTGTGTGAGAGGGTGGGGAGTTGGATGGGGTACAGTGCCTGTGTGAGAGGGTGGGGAGTTGGATGGGGTACAGTGTGTGTGTGAGAGGGTGGGGAGTTGGATGGGGTACAGTGTGTGTGTGAGAGGGTGGGGAGTTGGATGGGGTACAGTGTCTGTGTGAAAGGGTGGGGAGTTGGATGGGGTACAGTGTGTGTGTGAGAGGGTGGGGAGTTGGATGGGGTACAGTGTGTGTGTGAGAGGGTGGGGAGTTGGATGGGGTACAGTGTGTGTGTGAGAGGGTGGGGAGTTGGATGGGGTACAGTGTGTGTGTGAGAGGGTGGGGAGTTGGATGTTGCAGTGTGTGTGTGAAAGGGTGGGGAGTTGGATGTTGCAGTGTTTGGGACATTAGCGCTGGGGTGATGTGGAGAGGATTGGGTCTGTCCGTGGCCATTATCCACTGTAGATGTGTAACAGCATGCCTTGTGGGAGGGAGGTGGGTTTTGGGAAGCCATTTGACTGATTTGTGGTGCAATCGCTGCCCGGGGCCCCTAATGCTACTGGTTGTCCATCGGAGCTGCATCAAAACACCAGACTTTAAGACGGGGAGGATTTCATTGAGGGACCAGGTCTGATCTTATCTCACCTGCAATAAGTGAATCCATCAACACTAATCCAGAAGCAAACAACTGCCTGACTCTCACACTCTGACTTACCTGTGGCGTCTTTGGGAGATTCCTCAGTTCCAGGAGTGGTGAGACTGCTGGGAGCTGGAAGAAATGCAGACAGTCTGGGTATTCTTATCTCAATCCATCTCTTACCTTCCCCTGTTCAGTATTTGTCTCTCTGGCTGAACAGAATATCTGACAGTTCTCATATCCAACACCAGATGCTGGTCTTGCTCCAGCTGTAGGTTTGTGACCCCCAAGTCAAAGGTCACTGCTTTAAATTTGTTTCGTAATTTTTATCTTCAAGCTGATTATATTACAGACCCAGTTGGTACAAACAGTTTTGCTTGTATACCCTTTCTGCTCACTTCCTCATCTCCTTTCCTCCGACGCATCCCCCTGCTCAACCCTCATCTCTCTGCTCTCAGCCTCCCTACCTGGAATATCTGTCAGTCAGCTCCCTCACAAATAGTGTCAGTTTGGTTCAGTGGTATCACTCTCACCTCTGGCTCTCTCAGTCGTGGATTCAAGTCCCACTCCAGAGACTTGAGCACATAATCCAGGCTGACACTTCAGTGCAGTACTGAGGGAAGTGCTGCACTTGGGAGGTGCCGTCTTTCGGATGAAATGTTAAACTGAAGCCCTGTCTGCCCTCTCAGGTGAATGTAAAAGATCCCATGGCACTATTCGAAGAAGAGCAGGGGAGTTCCCCCCGGTGTCCTGGCCAATATTTATCCCTCAACCAACATCAGCCAGTGAAGGACGGAGGGAGTGGGATACAGGAGAGGGAGCCAGTGAAGAACAGAGAGAGTGGGATAGAGGAGAGGGAGCCAGTGCAGGTCAGAGAGAGAGCGATAGAGGAGAGGGAGCCAGTGCAGGTCAGAGAGAGTGGGATAGAGGAGAGGGAGCCAGTGCAGGTCAGAGAGAGAGGGATAGAGGAGAGGGAGCCAGTGAAGGACGGAGAGAGTGGGATAGAGGAGAGGGAGCCAGTGAAGAACAGAGAGAGTGGGATAGAGGAGAGGGAGCCAGTGCAGGATGGAGAGAGTGGGATAGAGGAGAGGGAGCCAGTGAAGAACAGAGAGAGTGGGATAGAGGAGAGGGAGCCAGTGCAGGTCAGAGAGAGAGCGATAGAGGAGAGGGAGCCAGTGCAGGTCAGAGAGAGTGGGATAGAGGAGAGGGAGCCAGTGCAGGTCAGAGAGAGAGGGACAGAGGAGAGGGAGCCAGTGAAGGACGGAGAGAGTGGGATAGAGGAGAGGGAGCCAGTGAAGAACAGAGAGAGTGGGATAGGGGGGAGGGAGCCAGTGCAGGTCAGAGAGAGAGCGATAGAGGAGAGGGAGCCAGTGAAGGACGGAGAGAGTGGGATAGAGGAGAGGGAGCCAGTGAAGAACAGAGAGAGTGGGATAGAGGAGAGGGAGCCAGTGCAGGTCAGAGAGAGAGCGATAGAGGAGAGGGAGCCAGTGCAGGTCAGAGAGAGTGGGATAGAGGAGAGGGAGCCAGTGCAGGTCAGAGAGAGAGGGATAGAGGAGAGGGAGCCAGTGCAGGTCAGAGAGAGAGCGATAGAGGAGAGGGAGCCAGTGCAGGTCAGAGAGAGTGGGATAGAGGAGAGGGAGCCAGTGCAGGTCAGAGAGAGTGGGATAGAGGAGAGGGAGCCAGTGCAGGTCAGAGAGAGAGGGATAGAGGAGAGGGAGCCAGTGAAGAACAGAGAGAGTGGGATAGAGGAGAGGGAGCCAGTGCAGGTCAGAGAGAGTGGGATAGAGGAGAGGGAGCCAGTGAAGAACAGAGAGAGTGGGATAGAGGAGAGGGAGCCAGTGCAGGTCAGAGAGAGAGCGATAGAGGAGAGGGAGCCAGTGCAGGTCAGAGAGAGTGGGATAGAGGAGAGGGAGCCAGTGCAGGTCGGAGAGAGTGGGATAGAGGAGAGGGAGCCAGTGAAGAACAGAGAGAGTGGGATAGAGGAGAGGGAGCCAGTGCAGGTCAGAGAGAGTGGGATAGAGGAGAGGGAGCCAGTGAAGAACAGAGAGAGTGGGATAGAGGAGAGGGAGCCAGTGCAGGTCAGAGAGAGAGCGATAGAGGAGAGGGAGCCAGTGCAGGTCGGAGAGAGTGGGATAGGGGGGAGGGAGCCAGTGCAGGTCAGAGAGAGAGGGATAGAGGAGAGGGAGCCAGTGCAGGTCAGAGAGAGTGGGATAGAGGAGAGGGAGCCAGTGAAGGATGGAGAGTGAGCGATAGAGGAGAGGGAGCCAGTGCAGGTCGGAGAGAGTGGGATAGAGGAGAGGGAGCCAGTGCAGGTCAGAGAGAGTGGGATAGAGGAGAGGGAGCCAGTGCAGGTCAGAGAGAGAGCGATAGAGGAGAGGGAGCCAGTGCAGGTCAGAGAGAGTGGGATAGAGGAGAGGGAGCCAGTGCAGGTCAGAGAGAGAGGGATAGAGGAGAGGGAGCCAGTGCAGGTCGGAGAGAGTGGGATAGAGGAGAGGGAGCCAGTGCAGGTCAGAGAGAGAGCGATAGAGGAGAGGGAGCCAGTGCAGGTCGGAGAGAGTGGGATAGGGGGGAGGGAGCCAGTGCAGGTCGGAGAGAGTGGGATAGGGGGGAGGGAGCCAGTGCAGGTCGGAGAGAGAGCGATAGAGGAGAGGGAGCCAGTGCAGGTCAGAGAGAGAGGGATAGAGGAGAGGGAGCCAGTGCAGGTCAGAGAGAGTGGGATAGGGGGGAGGGAGCCAGTGCAGGTCGGAGAGAGTGGGATAGAGGAGAGGGAGCCAGTGCAGGTCAGAGAGAGAGGGATAGAGGAGAGGGAGCCAGTGAAGGATGGAGAGTGAGCGATAGAGGAGAGGGAGCCAGTGCAGGTCGGAGAGAGTGGGATAGAGGAGAGGGAGCCAGTGCAGGTCGGAGAGAGTGGGATAGAGGAGAGGGAGCCAGTGCAGGTCGGAGAGAGTGGGATAGAGGAGAGGGAGCCAGTGAAGAACAGAGAGAGTGGGATAGAGGAGAGGGAGCCAGTGAAGAACAGAGAGAGTGGGATAGAGGAGAGGGAGCCAGTGCAGGTCGGAGAGAGTGGGATAGAGGAGAGGGAGCCAGTGCAGGTCGGAGAGAGTGGGATAGAGGAGAGGGAGCCAGTGCAGGTCGGAGAGAGTGGGATAGAGGAGAGGGAGCCAGTGAAGAACAGAGAGAGTGGGATAGAGGAGAGGGAGCCAGTGAAGAACAGAGAGAGTGGGATAGAGGAGAGGGAGCCAGTGCAGGTCGGAGAGAGTGGGATAGGGGGGAGGGAGCCAGTGCAGGTCGGAGAGAGTGGGATAGAGGAGAGGGAGCCAGTGAAGAACAGAGAGAGTGGGATAGAGGAGAGGGAGCCAGTGAAGAACAGAGAGAGTGGGATAGAGGAGAGGGAGCCAGTGAAGAACAGAGAGAGTGGGATAGAGGAGAGGGAGCCAGTGCAGGTCAGAGAGAGTGGGATAGGGGGGAGGGAGCCAGTGCAGGTCGGAGAGAGTGGGATAGAGGAGAGGGAGCCAGTGCAGGTCGGAGAGAGTGGGATAGAGGAGAGGGAGCCAGTGCAGGTCGGAGAGAGTGGGATAGAGGAGAGGGAGCCAGTGCAGGTCGGAGAGAGTGGGATAGAGGAGAGGGAGCCAGTGAAGAACAGAGAGAGTGGGATAGAGGAGAGGGAGCCAGTGAAGAACAGAGAGAGTGGGATAGAGGAGAGGGAGCCAGTGCAGGTCGGAGAGAGTGGGATAGGGGGGAGGGAGCCAGTGCAGGTCGGAGAGAGTGGGATAGAGGAGAGGGAGCCAGTGAAGAACAGAGAGAGTGGGATAGAGGAGAGGGAGCCAGTGAAGAACAGAGAGAGTGGGATAGAGGAGAGGGAGCCAGTGCAGGTCAGAGAGAGTGGGATAGGGGGGAGGGAGCCAGTGCAGGTCGGAGAGAGTGGGACAGAGGAGAGGGAGCCAGTGCAGGTCGGAGAGAGTGGGATAGAGGAGAGGGAGCCAGTGCAGGTCAGAGAGAGTGGGATAGGGGGGAGGGAGCCAGTGCGGGTCGGAGAGAGTGGGATAGAGGAGAGGGAGCCAGTGCAGGTCAGAGAGAGTGGGATAGAGGAGAGGGAGCCAGTGAAGAACAGAGAGAGTGGGATAGAGGAGAGGGACCCAGGGCAGGCCGGGAGAGTGGGATAGGGGAGAGTGAGCCCTAGGGGAGGACTGACTCACTAACTGCTGAACAGCACCAAGAAGCCCCTCCACCTGTGAAGTGAGATACTCGTCCCTAAGAGTTATGTCAGGCAATAAAAGGTGGAGGAACATTGATTTACTGCATGGTTCTTTGGTGTCTGTTGTTTCATTGTTGCTGCTCTCCGGTGTCTGTCCTTTATCCTCCTGAAAAGAATATACAAGAGGGACTTCAGTGCAACTGAATCATATCCTTGTGTCAACAGCAGCCTCCCAACCCACCTTCATCAGTACACAGGGCAATGTTACAGGCCCACGTTAAAGGGGCCTGTGTATTATAGTCCAATATTAAAGAAGTCTTGTATATTTCAGTCCGATATTAAAGCGAACTGTAAATCCGAGATTAAAGGTGTCTGTATATTCCAGTCCAATGTTAAAGGTGTATGTATATTACAGTCAGATATTAAAGGATCTGTATCATTCCGGTCCGATATTAAAGGGGTCTGTATATTACAGTTCCATATTAAAATGGCCGTTTATTACAGTCTGATATTAAAGGGATCTGTATATTATAGGTTGATATAAAAGGAGTCTGGATATTCCAGTCCAATATTAAATGGGTCTGTATATGCCAGTCCAATATTAAAGGGATTTGTATAGTACAGTCAGATATTAAAGGGGTCTGTATATTACAGTCCCATATTAAAATGGCCGTTTATTACGGTCTGATATTAAAGGGATCTGTATATTATAGGTTGATATAAAAGGAGTCTGGATATTCCAGTCCAATATTAAATGGGTCTGTATATGCCAGTCCAATATTAAAGGGATTTGTATAGTACAGTCAGATATTAAAGGGGCCGGTATATTACAGTCAGATAATAAAGGGGCCTGTATATTATAGTCTGATATTAAAGGGGTCTTTATATTCCAGTCCAATATTAAAGGGATCTATATATTGTAGTCCGATATTAAAGGGGCCTGTATATTACAGTGGGATATTAAAAGGGCCGTATATTACAGGCTGATATTAAAGTGGTCTGTATATTACAGTCCTATGTTGCTGGGGCCTGTATGTTACAGTCTGATATTAAAGGGGTCTGTATATTTCAGTTTGAGATTAAAGGTGTCACATATTACAATCAGATGTTAAAGGGTCATATATAACAGTCAGATATTAAAAGGCATGTATATTATTGTCAGACATTAAAAGGATCTGTATATTCCAGTCTGTTATTAAAGGGATCTGTAAATTCCAGTCTGATATTAAAGGGATCTGTATATTATAGGCTGATATTAAAGGGGTCTGGATATTACAGTCACATATAAAAAGGGCCTGTATATTGTAGTCAGATAGTAAAGTGGTCTGTATGTTCCAGTCCGATATTAAAGGAATCTGTAAATTCCAGTCCAATATTAAATGGTCTGTATATTCTAATCTGATATTAAATGGGTCTGTATATTCCAGTCCGATACTAAAGGGATCTGTATATTACAGTCCAATATTAAAGGGGTCTGATATTACAGGCAGATGTTGAAGGGGCCTGTATATTACAGTCCAATATTAAAGTGGTCTGTATAATCCCAGTCCAATATTAGAGGGGTCTGTATATTCCAGTCCAAAATTAAACAGGTCTCTACATTCCAGTCTGATATTAAAGGGATCTATAGATTCCAATCCGATATTAGAGGGGTCTGTATTTTACAGTCCAATATTTAAGGGTTCTTTATACTATAGGCCGATATTAAACGGGTCTGTATATTCGAGACCGATAACAGATAGGTGTGTATACTCCTGTCCAATATTAAACGGGTCTGTATATTCGAGACCGATAACAGATAGGTGTGTATACTCCTGTCCAATATTAAACGGGTCTGTATATTCGAGACCGATAACAGATAGGTGTGTATACTCCTGTCCAATATTAAACGGGTCTGTATATTCGAGACCGATAACAGATAGGTGTGTATACTCCTGTCCAATATTAAAGGGGCCTGTATATTAAAGTCCCATATTAAAGGAGCAGCATACGACAGGCAGGTATTAAAAGGAGTCTGGCTGTATAGTATAGTCAGATAATAAAGGTGCCTCTATATTACAGTCAGATATTAAAGGGGGGTCTGTAGATTACAGTCAGATGTTAAAGGGGTCTGTATATTACAGTCAGATATGAAAGGGGTCTGTATAGTACAGTCAGATATTAAAGGGGACCTGTATATTCCAGTCAGATATTAATGGGGTGTGTATATTCCAATCAGATATTAAAGGGGCTGTATATTGCAGACAGATATTGAAGGTTTGTATAATCCAGTCCGATATTAAAGGGTCTGCGTATTACAATCCAAAATTGAAGGATCTTTATATTACAGTTTGATATTAAATGGGTCATATATTACAATCAAATGTTAAAGGATCATATATAACAGTCAGATATTAAAGGAGTCTGTATATTAGACTGATATTAAAGGGGGTGTGTATTACAGTCCGACATTAAAAGGGTCTACATATTACAGTCAGGTTTAAAGATTCTGTATATTGCAGTCCAATGTTACAGAGGCTGTATATTACAGTCCGATTTTCAAGGGGTCTTTATGTTGCAGTCAGATATTAAAAGGGTTTGTATATTACAGTCAAATATTAAAAGGGTCTGTATATTATAGTCAAATATTAAAGGGGACAGTAAATTACAGTCAGATATTAAAGGGGACTGTAGATTACAGTCAGATCTTAAAGGGGTTTGTGTATTACAGTCAGATATGAAAGGGGTCTTGTACATTACAGTCAGTTATTAAAGGGGCCTGTATATTACAGGGGTCTGTATATTCCCATTAGATATAAAAGGGGTCTGTATATTGCAGTCAGATATTAAGGGTTCTGTATAGTCCAGTCCAATATTAAAGCATCTGTATATTACAGTCTGAAATTGAAGGGTCTTTATATTACAGTTTGATATTAAAGGGGTCATATATTACAATCAGATATTAAACAGTCATATATAATAGTCAGATATTAAAAGAGTCTGTATATTACAGTTAGACATTATAGGAGCTGTATATTAAAGGGGGTGTACATTACAGTCAGATATTAAGGAGTCTGTATATTGCATTCCAACATTAAAGGAATCTTTATATTACAGTCAGGTTTAAAGGTTCTGTATATTACAGTCTGATCTTAAAGGAGTCTTTATGTTGCAGTCAGGTGGTAAATGGGTTTGTATATTACAATCAGATGTTCAAGGGGTCTATATATTACAGTCCGATATTAATGGGGCCTGAATATTACAGTCTAATATTAACGGGGTCTGTATAGTCCTGTCAGATATTAAAGGGGTCATACATTACAATTAAATTTTAATGGGTCATATATAACAATTAAATATTAAAAGGGACTGTATATTACAGTCTGATACTAAAGGTTCTGTATCTTACAGTCCAATGTTACAAGGGCAGTATATTATAGTCCGATTATATTGTAGGGGTCTGTATATTACATTTAGATTTTAAAGGGGTCTATATATTACAGTTCTATGTTACAGGGTCCTGTATATTACAGTCCAAAATTAAAGCGTCTGTATATTACAGTCTGAAATTAAAGGGTCTTTATATTACAGTCTGCTATTAAAAGGTCATATATTGCAATGAAATATTAAAGGATCGTATATAATAATCAGATATTAAAGGGGTCTGTATATTACAGTCAGATATTAAAGGTTCTATATAAAATACAGTCCGAGGTTACAAGGGCTGTATATTATCATCAGATATTAAAGGGGTCTGTATATTACAGTTAAATATTAAAGGTGTTATCATTTAAAGTTAGTTATTAAAGTGTTCTGTATATTAGTCAGATATTGAAGGGGCTATAAATTATAGTCAGATATTAAAAGGGTTATAAATTATAGTCAGTTATAAAAGGGGCTGGATATTACAGTCTGATATTAAAGGGTCTATATTCAAGGAGCTGTAAATTACAGTCATATATCAATAGCCCCGCCTCACTGTTACCCCTTTACATCCCGCCTCTCACTGTTACCCCTTTACACCCTGCCTCACTGTTACCCCTTTACACCCCGCCCCTCACTGTTACCCCTTTACACCCCGCCCCTCACTGTTACCCCTTTACACCCCGCCCCTCACTGTTACCCCTTTACACCCCGCCCCTCACTGTTACCCCTTTACACCCCGCCTCACTGTTACCCCTTTACATCCCGCCCCTCACTGTTACCCCTTTACACCCCGCCCCTCACTGTTACCCCTTTACACCCCGCCTCACTGTTACCCCTTTACACCCCGCCCCTCACTGTTACCCCTTTACACCCCGCCCCTCACTGTTACCCCTTTACACCCCACCCCTCACTGTTACCCCTTTACACCCCGCCTCACTGTTACCCCTTTACACCCGGCCTCTCACTGTTACCCCTTTACACCCCGCCTCACTGTTACCCCTTTACACCCCACCCCTCACTGTTACCCCTTTACACCCCGCCCCTCACTGTTACCCCTTTACACCCTGCCCCTCACTGTTACCCCTTTACACCCCGCCTCTCACTGTTACCCCTTTACACCCCGCCCCTCACTGTTACCCCTTTACACCCGGCCTCTCACTGTTACCCCTTTACACCCCGCCCCTCACTGTTACCCCTTTACACCCCGCCTCTCCCTTTACACCCTGCCTCTCACTGTTACCCATATACCGCCGCCTCACCATTACCCCTATACCCCCTGCCTCTTACTGTTACCCCTTTACCCCCTGCCTCTCACTGTTACTCCTATACCCCCGCCCCTCACTGTTACCCCTAAACCCCCGTCTCTCCCTGTTACCCCTATACCCCCGCCTCTCACTGTTACTCCATACCCCCGTCTCTCCATGTTACCCCTTTACACCCCACCTCTCCATGTTAGCGCTTTACCCCCTGTCTCTCACTGTTTCCCCATATCCCCTGCCTCTCAATGTTACCTCTATACCCAATGCCTCTCAATGTTACCCTTTATCTCCTGCCTCTTCCTGTTACCCGTAAACCCCCTGCTCTCACTGTTTCCTCTATAACCCCTGCCTCTCACTGTTACCTATATACCCCCTTCTCTCACTGTTACCTATATACCCTCTGCCTCTCACTGTTACCTATATACCCTCTGCCTCTCACTGTTACCTATATACCCCCTGCCTCTCACTGTTACCTATATACCCTCTGCCTCTCACTGTTACCTATATACCCCCTGCCTCTCACTGTTACCTATATACCCCCTGCCTCTCACTGTTACCTATATACCCCCTGCCTCTCACTGTTACCTATATACCCCCTGCTCTCAGTGTGTTCCCCTTATACCGCCCCCCCTCCCACCCCTGCCTAGTACCTCATCACGTGCTGCAGACGGCCCCTTCACAGATCGCTTTAGTGTGCAGACAAATTCAATCGGGTCGGCCAAAGCCTTGGTTAAATCTGCAAAGACAAGCAGAGTGTTGAATATCCCACCCCGTACCTGTGCACAGCTCTGTGAAGATATGGAATAAACCTCCCTCTACAAGGTTACATCAAACACTCCCAGGGCAGGTACAGCACGGGTTAGATACAGAGTAAAGCTCCCTCTACACTGTCCCATCAAACACTCCCAGGGCAGGTACAGCACGGGTTAGATACAGAGTAAAGCTCCCTCTACACTGTCCCATCAAACACTCCCAGGGCAGGTACAGCACGGGTTAGATACAGAGTAAAGCTCCCTCTACACTGTCCCATCAAACACTCCCAGGGCAGGAACAACAACAACTTGTATTTATATAGTGCCTTTAACGTAGTCCCAAGATGCTATATAAATAGCAGGTGCAGGAGTGGGAAGAGAAGCCATTGCAGGTGATTCTCTGGATACAACTAGATAGATAAGAATGGAACCAGACGAGCACAGTCCCACCCAGCTGGACAACGGAGGAGAGGCATTGGAGGAGGATGGTGTGGTCACTGTGTCAACGGCTGCAGACAGGCCGAGAAGGACGAGGAGGGAAAGTTTCCCACAGTCACACAGGATGTCATTTGTGACTTTTGTTAAGAGCCGTTTCAGTGCTGTGGCAGGGGCGGAAACCTGATTGGAGGGATTCAAACATGGAATTGCGGGAAAGATGGGCACGGATATGGGAGGTGACAACACGACCAAGGACTTTGGAGAGGAGAGGGAGGTTAGAGATGGTGCAGTAGTTTGCAAGGACAGAGTGGTGAAGGGTGGGTTTTTGAGGAAGGAGGTGATGACGGCAGATTTGAAGGGGAGGGGGACAGTATCTGAGGAGAGGGAACCATTAACAATATCATGGGGACCAGAAAGGGAAGTTGGGTGGTCAGCAGTTTGGTGGGATGAGGTTCGAGGGAGCAGGAGGTGGGTCTCATGGTCAAGATAAGCTCGGAGAGAGCATGATGGGAGATAGGAGGGAATCTCGAGAAAGATGAGAGTTCAGGGTTAGGGTAGGGGGGAACCGTAGGGGAAGTTTGACTTGGGCTAGGGGAAGGGAGGGAAACGGCAGAGGCAGCTGAACAGATGGTCTCAATCTTAGTGACAGAGAAGTCCACGAGCTCCTCACACTTGTTGTTGGAGGTGAGGGTGGAGGGGACAGAGGAGAGGGGTTTGCATTCCAGGATGATCCTGGAATAGTGAGCAGTTTTGGCAGAGGAGAGCAGGACAAGTACAAAACGGGTTAGATACAGAGTAAAACTCCCTCTACACTCTCCCATCAAACACTCCCAGGGCAGGTACAGCACGGGTTAGATACAGAGTGAACCCTGTACGTGTTACTGTGGCAACGACAGGATGGTGAGAGGCGTTTGCATTGAGCTCAATGTATGATCATAGAATCACAGAATGGTTACAGCAAAGAAGGAGGCCATTCAGCCCATCGAGCCCATGGCCGCTCTCTGCAAGAGCAATCCAGTTAGTCCCACTCCCCCATCCTTTCCCCGTAGCCCTGCAAATTTTTTACATTCAAGTACTTATCCAATTCCCTTTTGAACGCCACGATTGAATCTGCCTCCACCACCCCCTCAGGCAGTGCATTCCAGATCCTAACCACTCGCTGTGTAAAAAAGTTTTTCCTCATGTCGCCTTTGGTTCTGTTGCCAATCACCTTAAATCTGTGTCCTCTGGTTCTCGACCCTTCTGCCAATGGGAACAGTTTCTCTCTATTTACTGTCTCGACCCGTCATGATTTTGAATACCTCTATCAAATCTCCTCTCAACATTCTCTGCTCTAAGGAGAACAACCCCAGCTTCTCCAGTCCATCCACGTAACTGAAGTCCTTCATCCCTGGACCCATTCTAGTAAATCTTTTCTGCACCCTCTCTTAGGCCTTTGCATCCTTCCTAAAGTGCAATGACCAGAATTGGACACAATACTCCAGTTGCGGCCGAACCAGTGTTTTATAAAGGTTCATCATAACCTCCTTGCTTTTGCGCTCTATGCCTCTATTTATAAAGCCCAGGATCCCGTATGCTTTTTTAACCGCTTTCTCAACCTGCCCTGCCACCTTCAACAACCTGTGCACATATACTCCCAGATCTCTCTGTTCCTACAGTCCCTTTAGAATTGTACTATTTAGTTTATATTTATTATATTAGCCTCTCCTCGTTCTTCCTGCCAAAATGTATCACTTTGCACTTTTCTGCATTAAATTTCATCTGCCACGTGTCCGCCCATTCCACCAGCCTGTCTATGTCCTCTTGAAGTCTATCACTATCCTTCTCACTGTTCACTACACTTCCAAGTTTTGTGTCATCTGCAAATTTTGAAATTGTGCCCTGTACACCCGAGTCCAAGTCATTAATATATATCAAGAAAAGCAGTGGTCCCAGCATCGACCCCTGGGGAACACCACTGTACACCTCCCTCCAGTCCGAAAAACAATCGTTCACCACTACTCTCTGTTTCCTGTCACTTAGCCAATTTCGTATCCATGTTGCCACTGCCCCTTTTATTCCATGGGCTTAAACTTTGCTGACAAGCCTATTATGTGGCACTTTATCAAACGCCATTTGGAAGTCCACATGCTCCACATCGACAGCATTGCCCTCATCAAAAAACTCAACTGAGTTAGTTAAACATGATTTGCCTTTAACAAATCTGTGCTGGCTTTCCTTTATTAATCCACACTTGTCCAAGTGAATATTAATTTTGTCCCAGATTATCGCTTCTAAAAGTTTCCCCACCACCGAGGTTAAACTGACTGGCCTGTAGTTGCTGGGTTTATCCTTACACCCTTTTTTGTACAAGGGTGTAACATTTGCAATTCTCCAGTCCTCTGGCACCAACCCCGTATCTAAGGAGGATTGGAAGATTATGGCCAGTACCTCTGCAATTTCCATCCTTACTTCCCTCAGCGATCTAGGGTGCATCCCATCCAGACCGGGTGACTGTTGATCTGACTGTTTTTAAGTACAGCCAGACTTTCTAGTACCTCCTCTTTATCAATTTTTAGCCCATCCAGTATCTCAACTACCTTCTCTTTTATTGTGACTTTAGCAGCATCTTCTTCCTTGGTAAAGACAGATGCAAAGCATTCATTTAGTACCTCAGCCATGCCCCCTGCCTCCATCTGTTCACTATTTATAGGCCCATAAAAGGCTTTTAGATTCCCTTTTATGTTGGCCGCCAGTCTATTCTCATACTCTCTCTTTGCCCCATTTATTTGCTTTTTCACTTCCCCTCTGAACTTTCTATATTCAGCCTGGTTCTCACTTGTCTTATTAACCTGACGTCTGTCATACGCCCCTTTTTTCTGCTTCATCTTACTCTCTCTCTCTTTTTTCATTCAGGGAGCTCTGGCTTTGATTGCCCTACCTTTCCCCCTCGTGGGAATGTACCTAGACTGTACCCGAACCATCTCCTCTTTAAAGGCCGCCCATTGTGCGATTACAGTTTTGCCTGTAACATTACACCTCACCTGCCCATGTGTCGGGCACGTAATCCTTCACCTCGATATGAGCAAACAGAGCGGGCATGGTGAGTGGCTGGTTAGTTTCATTCCTCAGGCCGATATGGTGATACCCTACGGGAGAGAAGACACACCTCAATCAATGACATAGAGCATGGCAGGGGGATCAGGGAACTGGGGGCAGCTGTGTGAGGGTTAGGAGTGAGGGTTAAGGGAGGGGAGTGGAAGGGGAGGGGCAAACTATACAGCAGCAGCTTAGCCCAGCAGTTAAAAAGAGCAGGAAACCGGAACAGTTTAAAACAAACTCCAGGAAAAATTTGACAAGGTAACGTCATACACAGCACAGAGAGAGGAGCGGCAGAACCCGAGGAAATTAAGCTCAGTATTTCATTTACTGTACAGACGCTATTTTCAACTATAAACTATAAATAAATAGTTAAATAAATACATTTTCAGAATAATTAATTACTAATTAATTTAAAATCGAGCTAAGATCCATCTACTAAATATAATGTAGACCTTAAGTGTTTCTTTTAGTTCTTGAATTAAGTTACTACTAACAAATAAATAAATAAAAACTAGAAATGGCAGTACAGTCTGTGTGTCAGGACTGTAATATGTGGGAGTCTGTGGACAGTGAAACTGTCCCAGATTGCCACAGCTGCATGAAATGTCTCTGCCTTGAGTCATTCCAGCTCAGAGTCCTTGAGCTGGAGTGCTAGAGTCACTCCGACACATGGGGGGGCAGGGGGAGGGAGGAATTTTTGGATAATTTCCTCCAGAGTACAGTCACACCTCAGAGGAAAGTACAGGTACAGGAAGGAGAGAGTGTGACTGTTAATAGGGTAAGGGGAACCAAGGAAAGATGGAGAAGGAGGTCCCACAGACACTGGTCCTGTCAACAAGTACAGTGTACTTGCTAACTGTGAGTATAAGGATATAGGCTGCTGGGTGATCACTGACCATGGCACCATGGAGCAGGAGGCAGTCCAAGGGTGGGAGAAGCAGAATACAAAGGTTGTAATCACAGGGGATTCGATAATTAGGGAGATAGATAGCGTCCTCTGCAGTCACGACCAAGAGTCCGGGAGGGTGCGTTGCCTACCTGGTGCAAGGGTAAAGGACATCTCAGAGCAACTGGAGAGGAACTTGGAAAGGGAGGGGGAAGATCCAGTTGTCGTGGTCCATGTTGGGACCAATGACATAGGGAAGAAAAGGGAGGAGGTCCTGCTAAGGGAATATCAGAAGTTAGGAACCAAATTAGAAAACAGGATCGCATGGGTTGTAATCTCGGGGTTACTACTCGAGCCACATGCTAATTGGCATAGGGATAGGCAGATCAGGAAGGTGAATGTGTGGCTGAAAGATTGATGTGAAGGAGGGGTTCCATTTCATGGGACACTGGCACCTGTACTGGGACAGGAAGGAGCTGTGTCACTGGGACAGGCTCTATCTGAACCAGAATGGGACCAGAGTCCTAGTGGAAATGATAAATAGGGCTGTGGATAGGACTTTAAACCAATAAAGCAGGGGAAGGGCCTGGTGAAAATAACATAAGCCTGAAGATAACAGAAATAGGAGATGAGAGTAAAGGTCAGACCAAGGTAAGGAATAAGGGTAACATAAATGGTCAGGGAACAAATAGTTATAGAACATCAGTACAAAATTACTGTTAAAAACAAAGGGAGAGGAACAATTATTAAAAACAAATTAAAATTATCTGTACAGCAATGTGCACAACATCCAAATCAAAACCGGGGAACTGGAGGCAATAATTCCTAGTGTGGTGTCAGATGTAGTCGGGATAACTGAAACATGGCCACATAATGAACAGGACTGGCAGTTAAATATTGCAGGATATAACATATTTAGAAAGATAGGGAAGGAAGAAAGGGGGTGGGGTAGCTGTACTAATTAGAGACATCATAATGGCAATAGAAAATAGGGACATAATTAATATTGAGAGAAACAGAATCCATATGGATTGAGACAAAGGATAAGAATGGATCGATCTCATTAATAGGGATATTCAACAGACCATCTAATAGTGGAAGGGAAGTGGAGGATGAAATATGTAGGAAAATCTATGAAATGAATAAAAAACATTGAATAAAAACCATGGGAGATTTCAACTACCTCCAAATAAACTGGTAAGAGGAGGTAGAGAAAGGGGAATGGAGATTTTACAGTATGTACAGGTTTCCTTTCTTAGTCAGTATGTGAGAAGCCCAACAAGAGAGGAATCACTGCTGGATCCTATATTGGGAGATGAACCAGAGCAGATAAAAGAAATAACTGTGGGGGAACATCTAGGCAATAGCGATCATAACATAATAAGGTTTAAAATAATGACACAGTAATGTAAGTAAGACAATAATGTAAGTAAGACAAAGACCAAAGTAATAGATTGGGAAAAGCTAATTTTGAGGGGATGAGAATGGAACTAGGGAAGGTAAACTGGAAAAAACATTAACAGACAAAGAGATAGAACAGCAGTGGGAAATATTTAAAACAGTGATCATTAGAGTTCAGGAGAAATATATTCCTCTAAAAAGCAAGAACAAAATAACCAATAATGAAACACCATGGATGAATAAAGAGATAAGGGTAAAATTGAAACTAAAGAGAAAGGCATACTCTCAGTGCATAGACAATAAAGGAGAGGATGACAAAAGGGAATAGGAAGAGGTTAGAAAAGAAGTCAAAAAACAATTAGGGAAATGAAGACAAACTATGAAATTAAATTATCAAGGAATATAAACAGAAATCATGAAGTATTCTACAGACACATAACCAACAAAAGAGAAATCAGGATAAGGATAGGGTCACTAAGGGATGCACAAGATAAACTCACAGGTAACAACAGTGAAATGGCAGAAATATTGAATGCTTACTTTGCCTCAGTATTTATCAGGGAGACTAACATGGTTGGTATGACATTAGAAGAAGAGATTTAAAAAGTATAAAGACATTTAAGATAGAAAGGGGGGAGATAATTGATAAACTAATCAAAGGGAGGATAAAACCCCTGGTCCGGATGGATCGTATCCACGAATATTAAAAGGAGTTAGGGTAGAGATAGCAGAGGCACTATTACATATATATAAAAATTCATTAGAAAAGGGAATAGTGCCAGAGGACTGGCGGACAGCTAATGTTATCCCTGTATTAAAGGGAGATAGAACAAGTCCAGGGAACTATAGACCAGTTAGCTTAATGTTGATGGTAGTAAAGATAATGGAATCTTTACTCAAAGATATAATAGAAAAACATCTAAAGAACAAAAATATGATAAAGAATAGTCAGCACAGATTTCAGAAGAGAAAACAATGCTTGACCAACCTTATTGAATTCTTTGAAGAAGTAACAGGAAGAGTAGACAAGGGTAATGTAGCAGCTGTGATATATTTGGATTTTCAAAAGGCCTTCGATAAGGTACCGCATAGTAGATTCATGATTGAGGTCAGAGCATGTGGAGTCAGGGGACAGGTAGCAGAATGGATAGCAAGCTGGCTACAAAACAGAAAACAGAGTAGGGGTTAAGGGTTGTTACTCAGACTGGCAAAAGGTGGGAAGTGGTGTTCCACAGGGATCGGTGCTGGGCCCACTGTTGTTCACAATTTACATAAACGATTTAGATCTGGAAATCGGAAGTACAATTTCAAAATTTGCGGACGACACCAAATTGGGGGGTGTAGTTAATACAGGAAGAATGGGTCAAAATACAGGAATCCATTAATAAACTTGCAGAATGGGTGTGTAATTGGCAAATGAATTTCAATATAGATAAGTGTGAGGTGGTGCATTTTGGCAGGAAGAATAAGGAGGCCTCATACTGCTCCGATAATAAGAGTCTAAATGGGCAGAAGAGAAAAGGGATCTCTGGGTACAGATACACAAATCACTAAAAGTAGCGACGCAGGTTAATAAGGCCATAAAACGCCAAACCAAGCACTGGGGCTCATGTCCAGAGGGGTAGAATTGAAAAGCAGAGAAGTTATGTAAATCTTGTATAGAACCTTGGTTAGACCACACTTGGAGTGCTGCGCACAGTTCTGGTCTCTATATTATAAAATGGATATAGAGGCATTGGAGAGGGTGCAAAAAAGATTCACAAGGACGATACCAGAACTGAGACTATATACTTATCAGGAAAGGCTGAACAGGCTGGGGCTCTTTTCTCGAGAAAAGAGAAGGCTGAGGGGTGACCTGATAATGATCTTTAATATAATAAAAGGGTTTGATAGGGTAGACGTAGGAAAAACGTTTTAACTTATGGGGGAGTCCAAAACTAGACGTCATAAATATAAGACAGTCAGTAATAAATCTAATAGGGAATTCAGGAGAAACTTCTTTGCCCAAAGAGTTGTAAGAATGTGGAACTCGCTACGATAAGGAGTAGTTGAGGCAAATAGCATAGATGTACTTAAGGGAAAGCTAAATAAACACACAAAGGAGAAAGGAATAGAAGGTAAAGCCAATGGGGTTAGATGAAGAGGGGTGGGAGGAGGCTCAAGTGGAGCATAAACACCAGAATAGACCAGTTGGGCTGAATGGCCCATTTCTGTTCTGTAGACTCAATGTAACTTTACATGTTGTGGAGTAGACTGTGGCATATGTCCATATAATGTAATTAGGGACTGTGGGGTATGTCCATATAATGTGGTTCGGGATTGTGGAGGATGTCCAAACAATGTGGTTCCGTAGTGTGGGGTATGTCCATATAAAGCTGTTTGGGAGTGTGGGACATATCCATGTAATGTAGTTCGGGAGTGTGGGGTATGTCACTATAACGTGTTTCGGGAGTGTGGGGTATGTCCATGTAATGTGGTTAAGGAGGGTGGGGTTTCTCCATATCATTTAGTTCGGGAGTGTGGGATATGTTGATGTAATGTGGTGCGGGAGTGTGGGGTATGTCCATATAATGTAATTAGGGAGTGTGGGGTATGTCCATATAATATAATTAGGGAGTGTGGGATGTGTTCATATAGTGTGGTGCGGGAGTGTGGGGTATGTCCATTTAATGTGGCTCAAGAATGTGGGGTATGTCCATATAACGTAGGTCGGGAGTGTGGGGTATGTCCACATAATGTGGTTCGGGAGTGTGAGGTATGTGCGTGTAATGAGGTTCGGGAGTGTGGGGTATGTCCATATAATGAGGTTCGGGAGTGTGAGGTATGTCCATATAATGAGGTTCGGGAGTGTCGGGTCTGTCCATATAATGAGGTTCGGGAGTGTGGGGTATGTCCATATAATGAGGTTCGGGAGTGTCGGGTCTGTCCATATAATGAGGTTCGGGAGTGTGGGGTATGTCCACATAATGAGGTTCGGGAGTGTGAGGTATGTCCATATAATGAGGTTCGGGAGTGTCGGGTCTGTCCATATAATGAGGTTCGGGAGTGTGGGGTATGTCCACATAATGTGGTTCGGGAGTGTGGGGTATGTCCATATAATGAGGTTCGGGAGTGTGGGGTATGTCCATATAATGAGGTTCGGGAGTGTGAGGTATGTCCATATAATGAGGTTCGGGAGTGTGGGGTATGTCCATATAATGAGGTTCGGGAGTGTCGGGTCTGTCCATATAATGAGGTTCGGGAGTGTGGGGTATGTCCACATAATGTGGTTCGGGAGTGTGGGGTATGTCCATATAATGAGGTTCGGGAGTGTGGGGTATGTCCATATAATGAGGTTCGGGAGTGTGGGGTATGTCCATATAATGAGGTTCGGGAGTGTGGGGTATGTCCATATAATGAGGTTCGGGAGTGTGGGGTATGTCCACATAATGTGGTTCGGGAGTGTGGGGTATGTCCATATAATGAGGTTCGGGAGTGTGGGGTATGTCCATATAATGAGGTTCGGGAGTGTGGGGTATGTCCATATAATGAGGTTCGGGAGTGTGGGGTATGTCCACATAATGTGGTTCGGGAGTGTGGGGTATGTCCATATAATGAGGTTCGGGAGTGTGGGGTATGTCCATATAATGAGGTTCGGGAGTGTGGGGTATGTCCATATAATGAGGTTCGGGAGTGTGGGGTATGTCCACATAATGTGGTTCGGGAGTGTGGGGTATGTCCATATAATGAGGTTCGGGAGTGTGGGGTATGTCCACATAATGTGGTTCGGGAGTGTGGGGTATGTCCATATAATGAGGTTCGGGAGTGTGGGGTATGTCCACATAATGTGGTTCGGGAGTGTGGGGTATGTCCATATAATGAGGTTCGGGAGTGTGGGGTATGTCCATATAATGAGGTTCGGGAGTGTGGGGTATGTCCATATAATGAGGTTCGGGAGTGTGGGGTATGTCCATATAATGAGGTTCGGGAGTGTGGGGTATGTCCATATAATGAGGTTCGGGAGTGTGGGGTATGTCCATATAATGAGGTTCGGGAGTGTGGGGTATGTCCATATAATGAGGTTCGGGAGTGTGGGGTATGTCCATATAATGAGGTTCGGGAGTGTGGGGTATGTCCATATCATGGGGTTCGGGAGTGTGGGGTATGTCCATATAATGAGGTTCGGGAGTGTGGGGTATGTCCATATAATGAGGTTCGGGAGTGTGGGGTATGTCCATATCATGGGGTTCGGGAGTGTGGGGTATGTCCATATAATGAGGTTCGGGAGTGTGGGGTATGTCCATATAATGAGGTTCGGGAGTGTGGGGTATGTCCATATAATGGCGATAGCAGGTTTGGTGGAACCATGCAGCGTTGGAGAAGCAGCAGTCCTGGGATTACCTGATTGGACAGCAGTAACTGGAAGAATCCTGTGTCCAATTAATTTTCCGCTATCTTCAAAAGTGGCAATTCTAACGGAAGCCTGCTCCGGCACTAGGATCTGCAAGTGAGGGCATATCTGTTTAAACTGCAGTTAAAGTTTAATGCCAGAACATGACAGACAGCGGGAGCACCTCAGACACCGGGGGCACAGACTGCCTTTGTGTTTTGCAGCAGTAAAACTACCTGCACCTGAACAAGTTGCCCCGGGGTGAGAGGCCAGACCACTGAAGTATTTTTGTAGGACTCCGGGTATGTTATGAATGGTGATGTGGGCGGGCCGGTATTTTGGGCAGCAACACAGCCACTTAAGGACCCTCTCAGCATCACTGCACTTGGCTGATAAATGCGACAGGGACGAGAATCCTCTGAAGAATCAGGCTGTCGAAGATTAATAATAACGGGGGCAACGATGCAGAATGGACGTGCACGTGGGAGAGGCCCAACCAGGAGCAGACGGGCCATTGCTGAGTGTCTGGAGCACCACGCAGACGCTCCAGGTACATTATGGGGCTGTGGACCCATTGCCATGGAAACTGCACACACAAAAATTGAGGCCGAATGCGTCTGGCGCACAAGGGGACTGGGGCTAATGAGCCCGGCGCACTTTGTTTAATAGACTCAGCTTCCACTGAGTAAACAGCCAAAAGTGGAGACTTTCAGTCCAGATACAACCAGTACCCTGAGTCCATCAATCCAGATACAACCGAAACCCAGAGTCCGTCAGTCCAGGTACAAAACGAGCCCAGAGTCCGTCAGTCCAGGTACAACAAGAACCAATGTGTGCTTGCTGTCCCCAGTCGTCTCTTCTGCATTTTACCTTTTCGAACACAAACGTTTCCTCGTCCTTCCACTGGGGATTGATGGAGTTTGGCTCACTGTTCAATTTTGTCCTCCACTTACGCTTAGGATCACCGGGGAGCCCAAACAACTCCACCTCAACATAGCTCCTAGTGTTACGATCCGACAGAAACTGTCCTGATATAATCTGCAACAGGAAACATTGTGTGTCAGCAACATTAGCAATACCTGCTACGATGGTACGAAGTAACGGAGGCTGCGTTAAGTGTTCCCTGGTACAGTGTGTCGGAGGCTGCGCGAAGTGTTCCCTGGTATGGTGTAATGGGACAGCACTAAATGTGTGCTGGTAGGGTGTATCGGAGGCTTTTTTTTTATTTGTTCATGGGATGTGGGCGTCGCTGGCGAGGCCAGCATTTATTGTCCATCCCTAATTGCCCTTGAGAAGGTGGTGGTGAGCCGCCTTCTTGAACCGCTGCAGTCCGTGTGGTGACGGTTCTCCCACAGTGCTGTTAGGAAGGGAGTTCCAGGATTTTGACCCAGCGACGATGAAGGAACGGCGATATATTTCCAAGTCGGGATGGTGTGTGACTTGGAGGGGAACGTGCAGGTGGTGTTGTTCCCATGTGCCTGCTGCCCTTGTCCTTCTAGATGGTAGAGGTCGCGGGTTTGGGAGGTGATGTCGAAGAAGCCTTGGCGAGTTGCTGCAGTGCATCCTGCAGATGGTACACACTGCGGCCACTGTGCGCCGATGGTGAAGGGAATGAATGTTTAGGGTGTTGGATGGGGTGCCAATCAAGCGGGCTGCTTTGTCCTGGATGGTGTCGAACTTCTTGAGTATTGTTGGAGCTGCACTCATCCAGGCAAGTGGAGAGTATTCCATCACACTCCTGGCTTGTGCCTTGTAGATGGTGGAAAGGCTTTGGGGAGTCAGGAGGTGAGTCACTCGCCGCAGAATACCCAGCCTCTGACCTGCTCTTGTCGCCACAGTATTTATATGGCTGGTCCAGTTAAGTTTCTGGTCAATGGTGACCCCCAGGATGTTGATGGTGGGGGATTCGGCGATAGTAATGCCATTGAATGTCAAGGGGAGGTGATTAGACTCTCTCTTGTTGGAGATGGTCATTGCCTGGCACTTATCAGCCCAAGCCTGGATGTTGTCCAGGTCTTGCTGCATGCGGGCACGGACTGCTTCATTATCTGAAGGGTTGCGAATGGAACTGAACACTGTGCAATCATCAGCAAACATCCCCATTTCTGACCTTATGATGGAGGGAAGGTCATTGATGAAGCAGCTGAAGATGGTTGGGCCTAGGACACTGCCTTGAGGAACTCCTGCAGCAATGTCCTGGGCTGAGATGATTGGCTTCCAACAACCACTACCATCTTCCTTTGTGCTAGGTATGACTCCAGCCACTGGAGAGTTTTCCCCCTGATTCCCATTGACTTCAATTTTACAAGGGCTCCTTGGTGCCACACTTGGTCAAATGCTGCCTTGTTGTCAAGGGCAGTCACTCCCACCTCACCTTGGGAAATAGGAGCAGGAGTAGGCCATCCGGCCCCTCGAGCCTGCTCTGCCATTCAACAAGATCATGGCTGATCTTCTACCTCAATGCCATTTTCCTGCACTATCCCCATCTCCCTTGATGCCTTTAATATCTCGAAATCTATCGATCTCTGTTTTGAATGTACTCAATGACTGAGCCTCCACAGCCCTCTGGGGTAGAGAATTCCAAAGATTCACCACCCTCTGAGTGAAGAAATTTCTCGTCATCTCAGTCCTAAATGTCCTACCCCTTATTCTGAGACTGTGATCCCTGGTTCTAGACACCCAGGTGAACATCAACATTTCCCAATCTCTCACCATTTAAATAATCCTCTGCATTTCTGTTTTTCCTACCAAAGTGGATAACTTCACATTTTTCCACATTATATTCCATCTGCCATGTTCTTGCCCACTTACTTAGCCTGTCTATATCCCCTTGAAGCCTCTTTGCATCCTCCTCACAACTCACATTCCCATCTAGTTTTGTGTCTTCAGCAAACTTGGAAATATTACATTCGGTCCCCTCATCCAAATCATTGATATAGATTGTGAATAGCTGGGGCCCAAGTACTGATCCCTGCGGTACCCCACTAGTCACAGTCTGCCACCTGAAAAAGACCCATTTATTCCTACTCTCTGTTTCCAGTCTGATAACCAATTCTCAATCCATGCCAGTATATTACCCCCAATTCCATGTGCTCTAACTTTATTCACCACCCTCCAGTGTGGGACCTTATCGAAAGCCTTCTGAAAATCCAAATACACCACATTCATTGGTTCCCCCTTATCTATTCTACTAGTCACATCCTCAAAGAACTCCAATAGGTTTGTCAAACAAGATTTCCCTTTCACAAATCCATGTTGACTCTGCCAAATCCTATTATTATTTTCTAAGTGTCCTGTTATCACATCCTTTATAATAGATTCTAGCATTTTCAGGCTAACAGGTCTGTAGTTCCCTGTTTTCTCTCTCCCTCCTTTCTTAAATAGTGGGGTTACATTTGCCACCCTCCAATCTGCAGGAATCATTCCAGAATCTATAGAATTTTGAAAGATGACAACCAATGCATCCACTTCCTCTATAGCCACCTCTTTCAAAACCCTGGGATGTAAATCATCAGGTCCTTGGGATTTATCAACTTTCAGTCCCATTAATTTCTCTAGTACTTTTTTTTTACGAATACTAATTTCCTTCAGTTCCTCATTCTCGCCAGACCCTTGGTCCTCGAATATTTCTGGGAGGTTTTTTGTGTCGTCTTCCATGAAGATAGACATAAAGGGCCCGATTTTACCACCCGCTACTGGGTGCGTTCTCGGCGGGGGGGGCCCCGAAAATCCCGAAATCCAGGTGCGGGACCGGATCGCGCCTCGATCCCGCTCACTTCCGGGTTCCCCGATGACGCGCTGGCGTGCGCGGGCAGCCCCCGCTGGTGGGAATCCCGCAGGCAATTAAAGCCAGCGGGATGCCACTTGAGAGTATTTACTTTGCTTGTTCAGGTCATTAACTGACCTGATTAAGGGACTGTGTGTGATTTTGGATAAACATGGGACTGTTTCCCACACTGGGGGAAACACTCCCAGTTGAAATGGACGTGTTGCAGCTGTCAGCCTGTGGCAGCTGCAAAGGTCCATTTGACAGGTGGCAGGGGAGACCCTCACCCATTGCAGGAGGCCGCTCTGTCACTTGGGACAAAGTTTGGCCTCCACCACCCTCCTCCTGATGGTCGAAGTCACCAACCTGCACACTTACCCCGGGGTCCAGAAACATGTACCTACCTTGCGGACCCCCTCAGATGTACATCTTCCGGATGGGGGCCGCCGTAGCTGCAGTCATGACCTCCTCGGAGGGCGAACAGCATCACCAGCCTCACCAGCCTCGCCATCCACGCCGTCCACCTCTGACACGTGGAGCTCCACAACAGAGTGCTGTGACACATCCACCTGTACAGCAGGAGGGAGGGCTACCGCAGAGAGAGATGCGTCGCAGAGGGCACTACCCTCGCCACAGGGTCCACAGACCGAGGTTCAGCCTCCTGGACCTCTCTGAGCAGCAGTGCACACGGAGGCTCAGAGTCAGTCGACATGTAGCCGTGGACCTCTGCGGCCTCTTTCATGCTGAGCTGCTCCTGGCTGGCCTGTACACCATCTTCTTACCTGTCGCTGTCAAAGTCACCACTGCCCTCCCAAACTTCTCCTCCACAGCCTTCCAGGGTGCAACCGGGGACATCCCCAATGTCTCTCAGTCGTCTGCGCAGAAGAGCCCTGCAAATACACCTACACCCACTCTGCAGTGACACAATGGGTGGCATCAGTGGTGGGTCCTCATAGTGATACCCAGGAGCGGGCATTATTGCACAAACCGGACAGGATTCGCGAAGACATGGCAGTAGTGGTGCCAATATAATGTGTGATGTGAGTTATTCTGAAATTCAATATAAGTAACACCCATGACAAACCCTCAAACACCCTTGTGCATCCCCTTCATGCTCACGACACGTTTGCCTTACGCTGCCTACTGCACATATGTGATGCATGCCCTGTGGCTGCAGCACAGGTGGTGGCAGGTTGAGTGAGGCTGGCCGTGAGAGAGATGCACAAGAGGGTGAGTATGGGATAGAGCCATGAGATTGTATGAGGATTGGGTTGCGTGGTAGTGGCGGGATGAGTACTGGCGAGGTGAGTAGGTGCAGGTAAGATGAGGATGAGGTTTGAGTGGGTATGAGGGGTGATGTGACAGAGTAGTGTTGGCAGTGCCGAAGGAGATGTGGGGTGGGGGCAGTGTTGTGGCAGACGGAGTGTAGGGGAAAGACTACGTGTTCTCACTGTGGCTGACCTACTGAGGTCATTGGAGCGCCTCCTGCACTGTATGCAGGTGGGCGATATGTTGGTGGCGCTGGTGACCTCCTCTGCCACCTCGAGCCAAGCCTTCTTGGTGGCAGAGGCAGGCCGCTTCCTCCCGCCCGCCGGGGGGAAGATCTCTGTCCTCCCCCTCCTCCTCACCCCATCCAATGATACCTGGAGAGAGGCATCATTAAACTGAGAGCAGCCTTCCTCCTGGGCTGCTCCATGCTGTAATTTTTGCTGTTTGTGGCAGCATCTGTCAGTGGAGGACTGCGCCTTTAAATAGAGCGCCTCCAGCTGACAGATCTTACTGCGCATGCGCAGCCCGCCCGACGCGCAGATCAGCAGCGGGGAACCCGGAGGAGCAGGGAAGTGAATCCAATTCGTGGTTTGCCTGCTGCGATCGCGCGGGAAACCCACTAATTTCACCGGGCGCGTTTTCAACACGCCCGCTGGCCCACCCGCCGAGAACCCGCACCCCTGGTAAAATCGGGCCCAATGTATTTGTTTAATTTCTCTGCCATTTCCTTATTCCCCATTATAAATTCCCCCGTCTCTGTCTGTAAGGGACCAACATTTGCCTTCACCAGTCTTTTCCTTTTTACATACCTATAGAAGCTTTTACAGTCTGTTTTTATGTTTCTTGCTAGTTTACTCTCATATTCTATTTTCCCTTTCTTTATTAATTTCTTGGTCCTCCTTTGCTGAATTCTAAAATGCTCCCAATCCTCAGGCTTACTGCTTTTTCTGGCAACTTTATTTGCCTCTTCCTTTGATTTAATACTATCTTTAATTTCTCTTGTTAGCCACGGTTGGACCACTTTTCCTGTTGGGTTTTTGTGCCTTAAAGGAATATATATATATGTTGCAAATTATGTATTAATTCTTTAAATGCTAGTCATTGCCTGTCTACTGTCATACCTTTTAATGTAGTTCCCCAGTCAACCACAGCCAACTTGCGCCTCATACCTTTGTAGTTTCCTTTATTTAGATTTAAGACGCTAGTTTCGGATTGAATTACATCACTTTCAAACTTAATGAAGAATTCTATCATATTATGGTCACTCTTCCCTAAGGGTTCCTTTGCAACAAGGTTATTAATTAACCCTTTCTCATTGCACAATACTAGGTCTAAAATAGCCTGTTCCCGAGTTGGTTCCTCAACATACTGATCTAGAAAACCATCTCGTAAACATTCCAGGAATTCGTCCTCCACAGTATTAGTGCTAATTTTGTTTGCCCAATCTATATGTAGATTAAAGTCCCCAATGATGACTGTATTACCCTTGTTGTATGCACTTCTAATTTCCTGCTTTATACCGTGCCCTACATTACCACTACTGTTTAATAGCCTATAAACAACTCCCACCAATGTTTTCTGCCCCTTGCTATTTCTTAGTTCCACCCAAACTGATTCTACATCTTGATCTCCTGAGCCAAGATCCTTTCTCACTATGGTACTGATCTCATCCTTTATTAACAGCACCACCCCACCTCCTTTTCCTTTTTGCCTGTCCTTTCTAAATGTCGAATATCCTTAAATATTCAGTCCCCAGCCTTGGTCACCCTGCAGCCACGTCTCTGTAATGGCAATTAGATCAGACCCATTTACTTCTATTTGTGCCATCAATTCATCTATCTTGTTGCGAATGCTGTGTGCATTCAGATAAAGTGCCTTCAATTTGGCCTTTTTAACATTTTTTCCTATATTGACCTTACTTGCTAATGGTCTTTGTTTCCACTGCCTTCCAATTTCACTTACTACTTTTCTGCCTTCCACTTCCAGCTTTGTTACTCTCCCCTCTGAATCTCCTCTAAGGTTCCCATGCCCCTGCCAAGTTAGTTTAAACCCTCCCCAACAGCACAAGCAAATCTCCCCAGAAGGATATTGGTCCCGGCCCTGTTGAGGTGCAACCCGTCCGGCTTGGGCAGGACCCCCTCCCCCAGAACTAGTCCCACTGCCCCAGGAATCTAAAGCCGTCCATCCTGCATCTTCTCTCTAGCCACACATTCGTCTGCTCTACCCTCCTATTTCTCTACTCACAAGCGTGTGGCACTGGGAGTAATCCGGAGATTACTACCCTTGAGGTGCTACTTGTTAATCTCTTTCCGAACTCCTTAAACTCTGCCTGCAGCACCTCATCCCTCTTTCTACCTATGTCGTTGGTACAGATATTGACCACGACCTCTGGCTGTTCACCCTCCACCGCCCAGAATGTTCTGCAGCCGCTCAATGACATCCTTGGTATGTTGTATCAGAGTGTGCTCCAGTATGGTGATGTAACCAAGCAACCAGCGCAGTGCTTAATTTATCCTGCAGCTCAGACAGAGAGTAATTTATCCTGCAGCTCAGACAGAGAGTAATTTATCGAGCAGCTGGGACAGAGAGTAATTCATCGAGCAGAGGGCACAGAGAGTAATGTATCGAGCAGCTGGGACAGAGATAACGTATTGAGCAGAGGGGACAGAGAGTAACGTATCCTGCAGCTGGGACAGAGAGTAATGTGTCGAGCAGAGGGGACAGAGAGTAACGTATCCTGCAGCTGGGACAGAGACTACTGTATCGAGCAGAGGGGACAGAGAGTAACATGTCGAGCAGCTGGGACAGAGAGTAATGCATCGAGCAGAGGGGATAGAGAGTACCGTAACAAACATCTGGGACAGAGCGTAACATGTCGAGCAGCTGGGACAGAGAGTAATGTATCGAGCAGAGAGTAATGCATCGAGCAGCTTGGACAGAGAGTAATGCATCGAGCAGCTTGGACAGGGAGTAATGTATCGAGAAAATGGGACATAGAGTAATGTATCGAGAAAATGGGACATAGAGTAATGTGTCGAGCCGCTGGGACACAGAGGAATATATCTCGAGCAGCTCGGACAGAGAGTAATGAATCGAGCAGAGGAGCCAGAGAGTAATGTATCGAGCAGCTGGGATAGAGAGTAATGTATCGAGCAGCTGGGACAGGGAGTAATGTATCGAGCAGCTGGGACAGAGAGTAACGTATCCTGCAGCTGGGATAGAGAGTAATGTGTCGAGCAGCTGGGACAGAGAGTAATGTATCGAGCAGCTGGGACAGGGAGTAATGTATCGAGCAGCTGGGACAGAGAGTAACGTATCCTGCAGCTGGGATAGAGAGTAATGTATCGAGCAGCTGGGACAGAGAGTAATGTGTCGAGCAGAGGGGACAGAGAGTAACGTATCGAGCAGAGAGGACAGAGAGTAACGTATCGAGCAGAGGGGACAAAGAGTAATGCGCCAAACACTGGGACAGAGAGTAATGTATCGAGCAGAGGGGACAGAGAGTAGTGCATCTCGCAGCTGGGACAGAGAGTAATGTAAAGAGCAGAGGCGACAGAGAGTAATGTATCGAGCAGATTGGACAGAGAGTAACGTACAGAGCAGAGGGGACAGAGAGTAACGTATCCTGCAGCTGGGACAGAGAGTAATGTATCGAGCAGAGGGGACAGAGAGTAACGTATCCTGCAGCTGGGACAGAGAGTAACGTGTCGAGCAGAGGGGACAGAGAGTAACGTATCCTGCAACTTGGACAGAGACTAATGTATCGAGCAGAGGGGACAGAGAGTAACGTATCCTGCAGCTGGGACAGAGAGTAATGTATCGAGCAGAGGGGACAGAGAGTAATGTATCCAGCAGAGGGGACAGAGAGTAATGTGTCGAGCAGCTGGGACAGAGAGAAATGTATTGAGCAGAGAGGACAGAGAGTAACGTATCGAGCAGAGGGGACAAAGAGTAATGCGCCAAACACTGGGACAGAGAGTAATGTATCGAGCAGAGGGGACAGAGAGTAGTGCATCTCGCAGCTGGGACAGAGAGTAATGTAAAGAGCAGAGGCGACAGAGAGTAATGTATCGAGCAGATTGGACAGAGAGTAACGTACAGAGCAGAGGGGACAGAGAGTAACGTATCCTGCAGCTGGGACAGAGAGTAATGTATCGAGCAGAGGGGACAGAGAGTAACGTATCCTGCAGCTGGGACAGAGAGTAACGTGTCGAGCAGAGGGGACAGAGAGTAACGTATCCTGCAACTTGGACAGAGACTAATGTATCGAGCAGAGGGGACAGAGAGTAACGTATCCTGCAGCTGGGACAGAGAGTAATGTATCGAGCAGAGGGGACAGAGAGTAATGTATCCAGCAGAGGGGACAGAGAGTAATGTGTCGAGCAGCTGGGACAGAGAGAAATGTATTGAGCAGAGGGGACAGAGAGTAATGTGTCGAGCAGCTGGGACAGAGAGTAATGTATCGAGCAGCTGGAACGAAGAGTAATGTATTGAGCAGCTGGGACAGAGAGTAATGCATCGAGCAGAGGGGACAGAGAGTAACGTGTCAAACATCTGGGACAGAGAGTAACATGTCGTGCAGCTGGGACAGAGAGTAATGTATCGAGCAGCTGTGGCCGAGTAATGTATCGAGCAGAGAGGACAGAGAGTAATGCATCGAGCAGCTTGGACAGGGAGTAATGTATCGAGAAAATGGGTCAGAGAGTAATGTATCGAGCAGCTGGGACAGAGAGTAATGAATCGAGCAGAGGGGACAGAGAATAATGTGTCGAGCAGAGGGGACAGAGAGTAATCTGTCGAGCAGAGGGGACAGAGAGTAATGTGTCGAGCAGAGGGGACAGAGAGGAATGTGTCAAGCAGCTCGGACAGAGAGTAATGAATCGAGCGGAGGAGCCAGAGAGTAATGTATCGAGCAGCTGGGACAGGGAGTAATGTATCGAGCAGCTGGGACAGAGAGTAATGTATCGAGCAGAGGGGACAGAGAGTAATGTGTCGAGCAGAGGGGACAGAGAGTAATGTGTCGAGCAGAGGGGACAGAGAGTAAAGTATAGAGCAGAGGCGACAGAGAGTAATGTATCGAGCAGCTGGGACAAAGAGCAATGTATAGAGCAGAGGCGACAGGGAATAATGTATCGAGCAGCTGGGACAGAGAGTAATGTGTCGAGCAGAGGGGACAGAGAGTAACGTATCGAGCAGAGAGGACAGAGAGTAACGTATCGAGCAGAGGGGACAAAGAGTAATGCGCCAAACACTGGGACAGAGAGTAATGTATCGAGCAGAGGGGACAGAGAGTAGTGCATCTCGCAGCTGGGACAGAGAGTAATGTAAAGAGCAGAGGCGACAGAGAGTAATGTATCGAGCAGATTGGACAGAGAGTAACGTACAGAGCAGAGGGGACAGAGAGTAACGTATCCTGCAGCTGGGACAGAGAGTAATGTATCGAGCAGAGGGGACAGAGAGTAACGTATCCTGCAGCTGGGACAGAGAGTAACGTGTCGAGCAGAGGGGACAGAGAGTAACGTATCCTGCAACTTGGACAGAGACTAATGTATCGAGCAGAGGGGACAGAGAGTAACGTATCCTGCAGCTGGGACAGAGAGTAATGTATCGAGCAGAGGGGACAGAGAGTAATGTATCCAGCAGAGGGGACAGAGAGTAATGTGTCGAGCAGCTGGGACAGAGAGAAATGTATTGAGCAGAGGGGACAGAGAGTAATGTGTCGAGCAGCTGGGACAGAGAGTAATGTATCGAGCAGCTGGAACGAAGAGTAATGTATTGAGCAGCTGGGACAGAGAGTAATGCATCGAGCAGAGGGGACAGAGAGTAACGTGTCAAACATCTGGGACAGAGAGTAACATGTCGTGCAGCTGGGACAGAGAGTAATGTATCGAGCAGCTGTGGCCGAGTAATGTATCGAGCAGAGAGGACAGAGAGTAATGCATCGAGCAGCTTGGACAGGGAGTAATGTATCGAGAAAATGGGTCAGAGAGTAATGTATCGAGCAGCTGGGACAGAGAGTAATGAATCGAGCAGAGGGGACAGAGAATAATGTGTCGAGCAGAGGGGACAGAGAGTAATGTGTCGAGCAGAGGGGACAGAGAGTAATGTGTCGAGCAGAGGGGACAGAGAGTAAAGTATAGAGCAGAGGCGACAGAGAGTAATGTATCGAGCAGCTGGGACAAAGAGCAATGTATAGAGCAGAGGCGACAGAGAATAATGTATCGAGCAGCTGGGACAGAGAGTAATGTGTCGAGCAGAGGGGACAGAGAGTAACGTATCGAGCAGAGAGGACAGAGAGTAACGTATCGAGCAGAGGGGACAAAGAGTAATGCGCCAAACACTGGGACAGAGAGTAATGTATCGAGCAGAGGGGACAGAGAGTAGTGCATCTCGCAGCTGGGACAGAGAGTAATGTAAAGAGCAGAGGCGACAGAGAGTAATGTATCGAGCAGATTGGACAGAGAGTAACGTACAGAGCAGAGGGGACAGAGAGTAACGTATCCTGCAGCTGGGACAGAGAGTAATGTATCGAGCAGAGGGGACAGAGAGTAACGTATCCTGCAGCTGGGACAGAGAGTAACGTGTCGAGCAGAGGGGACAGAGAGTAACGTATCCTGCAACTTGGACAGAGACTAATGTATCGAGCAGAGGGGACAGAGAGTAACGTATCCTGCAGCTGGGACAGAGAGTAATGTATCGAGCAGAGGGGACAGAGAGTAATGTATCCAGCAGAGGGGACAGAGAGTAATGTGTCGAGCAGCTGGGACAGAGAGAAATGTATTGAGCAGAGGGGACAGAGAGTAATGTGTCGAGCAGCTGGGACAGAGAGTAATGTATCGAGCAGCTGGAACGAAGAGTAATGTATTGAGCAGCTGGGACAGAGAGTAATGCATCGAGCAGAGGGGACAGAGAGTAACGTGTCAAACATCTGGGACAGAGAGTAACATGTCGTGCAGCTGGGACAGAGAGTAATGTATCGAGCAGCTGTGGCCGAGTAATGTATCGAGCAGAGAGGACAGAGAGTAATGCATCGAGCAGCTTGGACAGGGAGTAATGTATCGAGAAAATGGGTCAGAGAGTAATGTATCGAGCAGCTGGGACAGAGAGTAATGAATCGAGCAGAGGGGACAGAGAATAATGTGTCGAGCAGAGGGGACAGAGAGTAATCTGTCGAGCAGAGGGGACAGAGAGTAATGTGTCGAGCAGAGGGGACAGAGAGGAATGTGTCAAGCAGCTCGGACAGAGAGTAATGAATCGAGCGGAGGAGCCAGAGAGTAATGTATCGAGCAGCTGGGACAGGGAGTAATGTATCGAGCAGCTGGGACAGAGAGTAATGTATCGAGCAGAGGGGACAGAGAGTAATGTGTCGAGCAGAGGGGACAGAGAGTAATGTGTCGAGCAGAGGGGACAGAGAGTAAAGTATAGAGCAGAGGCGACAGAGAGTAATGTATCGAGCAGCTGGGACAAAGAGCAATGTATAGAGCAGAGGCGACAGAGAATAATGTATCGAGCAGCTGGGACAGAGAGTAATGTGTCGAGCAGAGGGGACAGAGAGTGATGTATTGAGCGGCTGGGACAGGAGGTAATATATCGAGCAGCTGGAACAGAGAGTAATGCATCGAGCAGAGGGGACAGGGAGCAATGAATCAGGCAGGGGGAACAGAGAGTAATACATCTAGCAGCTGGGACAGAGAGTAATGTATCGAGCAGCTGGAACAGGGAGTAATGTAACGAGCAGCTGGGACAGAGAGTAATGTATCGAGCAGATGGGACAGAGAGTAACGTATCGAGCAGAGGGGACAGAGAGTAATGTATCGAGCAGAGGGGACAGAGAGTAACGTATCGAGCAGAGGGGACAGGGAGTAATGTATCAGGCAGAGGGGACAGAGAGTAATGTATCGAGCAGCCGGGAATCAGAGAAACGTATCCAGCAGCTGGGACAGAGAGTAATGTATCGAGCGGAGGGGACAGAGAGTAATGTATCGAGCAGCTAGAACAGGGAGTAATGTATCGAGCAGCTGAGACAGAGAGTAATGTATCCAGCAGTTGGGACAGAGAGTAATGTATCGAGCAGCTGAGACAGAGAGTAATGTATCGAGCAGCTGCGACAGAGAGTAACGTATCGAGCAGCTGAGACAGAGAGTAATGTATCGAGCAGTTGGGACAGAGAGTCACGTATCGAGCAGCTGGAACAGGGAGTAATGTATCGAGCAGCTGAGACAGAGAGTAATGTATGGAGCAGCTGCGACAGAGAGTAATGTATCGAGCAGCTGCGACAGAGAGTAACGTATCGAGCAGCTGCGACAGAGAGTAACGTATCGAGCAGCTGGGACAGAGAGTAATGTATCGAGCAGCTGGAACAGAGAGTAATGTATCGAGCAGATGGGACAGAGAGTAATGTATCGAGCAGATGGGACAGAGAGCAATGAATCGAGCAGCTGGGACAGAGAGTAATGTATCGAGCAGCTGGAACAGGGAGTAATGTATCGAGCAGAGGGATCAGAGAGTAATGTATCGAGCAGCGGGGACAGAGAGTAATGTATCGAGCAGCTGGAACAGGGAGTAATGTATCGAGCAGTTGGGACAGAGAGTAATGTATCGAGCAGATGGGACAGAGAGTAGCATATCGAGCAGCTGGAACAGTGAGTAATGCATCGAGCAGCTTGGACAGAGAGCAACATATCGAGCAGCTTGGACAGAGAGCAACATATCGAGCAGCTTGAACAGAGAGTAATGCATCGAGCAGCTGGAACAGACGAATGTATCGAGCAGCTTTGACAGAGAGTAACATATCGAGCCGCTGGAAGAGGGAGTAATGTATCGAGCAGCTGGGACAGAGAGTAATGTATCGAGCAGCTGGAACAGGGAGTAATGTATCCAGCAGTTGGGACAGAGAGTAACATATCGAGCAGCTGGAACAGGGAGTAATGTATCGAGCAGCTGGGACAGAGGGTAATGTATCGAGCAGATGGGACAGAGAGTAATGTATCGAGCAGATGGGACAGGGAGTAATGTATCGAGCAGCTGAGACAGAGAGTAATGTATCGAGCAGCTGAGACAGAGAGTAATGTATCGAGCAGCTGGGACAGAGAGTAACGTATCGAGCAGCTGAGACAGAGAGTAATGTATCGAGCAGCTGGGACAGAGAGTAACGTATCGAGCAGCTGAGACAGAGAGTAATGTATCGAGCAGCTGGGACAGAGAGTAATGTATCAAGCAGATGGGACAGAGAGTAACGTATAGAGCAGAGACGACAGAGAGTAATGTATCGAGCAGAGGGGACAGAGAGCAATGTATCGAGCAGAGGGGACAGAGAGTAACGTAATGAGCAGAGGGGACAGAGAGTAATGTATCGAGCAGAGGGGACAGAGAGTAATGTGTCGAGCAGAGGGGACAGAGAGTAACGTAATGAGCAGAGGGATCAGAGAGTAATGTGTCGAGCAGAGGGGACAGAGAGTAATGTATCGAGCAGCTGGGACAGAGAGTAATGTATCGAGCAGAGGGGACAGAGAGTAACGTATCGAGCAGAGGGGACAGGGAGTAATGTATCAGGCAGAGGGGACAGAGAGTAATGTATCGAGCAGCCGGGAATCAGAGAAACGTATCCAGCAGCTGGGACAGAGAGTAATGTATCGAGCGGAGGGGACAGAGAGTAATGTATCGAGCAGCTAGAACAGGGAGTAATGTATCGAGCAGCTGAGACAGAGAGTAATGTATGGAGCAGCTGCGACAGAGAGTAATGTATCGAGCAGAGGGGACAGAGAGTAATGTATCGAGCAGCTGGGACAGAGAGTAATGTATCGAGCAGAGGGGACAGAGAGTAACGTATCGAGCAGAGGGGACAGGGAGTAACGTATCGAGCAGCTGGGACAGAGAGTAATGTATCGAGCAGAGGGGACAGAGAGTAACGTATCGAGCAGAGGGGACAGGGAGTAACGTATCGAGCAGCTGGGACAGAGAGTAATGTATCGAGCAGCCGGGAATCAGAGAAACGTATCCAGCAGCTGGGACAGAGAGTAATGTATCGAGCGGAGGGGACAGAGAGTAATGTATCGAGCAGCTAGAACAGGGAGTAATGTATCGAGCAGCTGAGACAGAGAGTAATGTATGGAGCAGCTGCGACAGAGAGTAATGTATCGAGCAGAGGGGACAGAGAGGAATGTATCAGGCAGAGGGAACAGAGAGTAATGTACCGAGCAGCGGGGACAGAGAGTAATGTATCGGGCAGCTGGAACAGGGAGTAATGTATCGAGCAGTTGGGACAGAGAGTAATGTATCGAGCAGATGGGACAGAGAGTAGCATATCGAGCAGCTGGAACAGTGAGTAATGCATCGAGCAGCTTGGACAGAGAGCAACATATCGAGCAGCTTGGACAGAGAGCAACATATCGAGCAGCTTGAACAGAGAGTAATGCATCGAGCAGCTGGAACAGACGAATGTATCGAGCAGCTTTGACAGAGAGTAACATATCGAGCCGCTGGAAGAGGGAGTAATGTATCGAGCAGCTGGGACAGAGAGTAATGTATCGAGCAGCTGGAACAGGGAGTAATGTATCCAGCAGTTGGGACAGAGAGTAACATATCGAGCAGCTGGAACAGGGAGTAATGTATCGAGCAGCTGGGACAGAGGGTAATGTATCGAGCAGAGGGGACAGAGAGTAATATATCGAGGAGAGGGGACAGAGAGTAATGTATCGAGCAGAGGGGACAGAGAGTAATATATCGAGGAGAGGGGACAGAGAGTAATGTATCGAGCAAAGGGATCAGAGAGTAATGTATCGAGCAGCTGGGACAGAGAGTTATGTATAGAGCAGCTGCGACAGAGAGTAACGTAATGAACAGAGGGATCAGAGAGTAATATACCAAGCAGAGGGGACAGAGAGTAATGTATCAAGCAGCTGGAACAGAGAGTAGTGTATCGAGCAGAGGGGACAGAGAGTAATGTATCGAGCAGCTGTGACAGGGAGTAATGTATCGAGCAGCTGGAACAGAGAGTAATGTATAGAGCAGCTGCGACAGAGAGTAATGTATTGAGCAGAGGGATCAGAGAGTAATGTATCGAGCAGAGGCGACAGAGAGTAATGTATCGAGCAGCTGGGACAGAGAGTAATGTATCGAGCAGCTGGGACAGAGAGTAATGTATCGAGCAGCTCGGACAGAGAGTAATGTATCGAGCAGCTGGGACAGAGAGTAATGTATCGAGCAGCTGGGACAGAGAGTACTGTATCGAGCAGCTGGGACAGAGAGAAATGTGTCGAGCGGCTGGGACAGAGAGTAATGTATCGAGCAGCTGGGACAGGGAGTAATGTATCGAGCAGAGGGGACAGAGAGTAATGTGTCGAGCAGAGGGTACAGAGAGTAATGTATCGAGCAGAGGGGACAGAGAGTAATGTGTCGAGCAGAGGGGACAGAGAGTAATGTGTCGAGCAGAGGGGACAGAGAGTAATGTATCGAGCAGATGGGACAAAGAGTAATGTATCGAGTAGAGGGGTCAGAGAATAACTTTTCAAGCGTCTGGGACACAGAGTAATGTATCGAGCTGCTGGACAGTCCATTTGGGGATAAACGAATTGACAAACTGCAGATTTGATGGTGTATCCTGCAAGGGCCAGAGTTACACAGCCTGAGAATGACACATGTACTGTGCCATTGTTCCGCCATGGCAAACGGTGAAGGAGATTCCACTTTCATGAGTAAACAAAGGCTGGGATGTGTCCTTTTCATCACAATATGTCAATGTGCGACTGATCTTGCACTGTGCTTGTTAACAAGGGAAATACGGTTTGTGGAAGGGATTGTGTTTGAAGAGGGGGTCCCCTTAACACCCTGTAGGCCACTTGTGAGTATCGGTGGATTTATCAACCCTGGAGAGAATTGAATTCGAATCAAATGCAAACTTTACCAAGATGGACAGTGTGATGGGCACAACCACATCGATCCGATCAGTGCTGAAAGGGTCAAACTTCTTGTCCACACGGCGCAGAACTTCATGCTTCAGAACATAGCCACACCGGCCATTGAACTCGAAATGCGAGCAGTTCAGCTGCAAGGGGAGATCTGAAGGAAAGTAAGAGTAGAAGGGTCAGTATCAGAGGTACGGAGTCAGCATCAGAGGTGCCTGTATCAGGTACAGGGTCAGTGTCAGAGGTGCCTGTATCAGGTACAGGGTCAGAATTAGAGGTGCCTGTATCAGGTACAGGGTCAGTGTCAGAGGTGCCTGTATCAGGTACAGGGTCAGTATCAGAGGTGCCTGTATCAGGTACAGGGTCAGAATTAGAGGTGCCTGTATCAGGTACAGGGTCAGTAACAGAGGTGCCTGTATCAGGTACAGGGTCAGTGTCAGAAGTGCCTGTATCAGGTACAGGGTCAGTGTCAGAAGTGCCTGTATCAGGTACAGGGTCAGTGTCAGAAGTGCCTGTATCAGGTACAGGGTCAGTGTCAGAAGTGCCTGTATCAGGTGCAGGGTCAGTGTCAGAAGTGCCTGTATCAGGTACAGGGTCAGAATTAGAGGTACCTGTATCAGGTACAGGGTCAGTAACAGAGGTGCCTGTATCAGGTACAGGGTCAGTATCAGAGGTGCCTGTATCAGGTACAGGGTCAGTAACAGAAGTGCCTGTATCAGGTACAGGGTCAGTGTCAGAAGTGCCTGTATCAGGTACAGGGTCAGTGTCAGAAGTGCCTGTATCAGGTACAGGGTCAGTATCAGAAGTGCCTGTATCAGGTACAGGGTCAGTAACAGAGGTGCCTGTATCAGGTACAGGGTCAGTAACAGAAGTGCCTGTATCAGGTACAGGGTCAGTGTCAGAAGTGCCTGTATCAGGTACAGGGTCAGTATCAGAAGTGCCTGTATCAGGTACAGGGTCAGTAACAGAGGTGCCTGTATCAGGTACAGGGTCAGTAACAGAAGTGCCTGTATCAGGTACAGGGTCAGTGTCAGAAGTGCCTGTATCAGGTACAGGGTCAGTGTCAGAAGTGCCTGTATCAGGTACAGGGTCAGTGTCAGAAGTGCCTGTATCAGGTACAGGGTCAGAATTAGAGGTGCCTGGAGCAGGTACAGGGTCAGTGGCAGAGGTGCCTGTATCAGGTACAGGGTCAGTATCAGAGGTGCCTGTATCAGGTACAGGGTCAGTGTCAGAGGTGCCTGTATCAGGTACAGGGTCAGTATCAGAGGTGCCTGTATCAGGTACAGGGTCAGTATCAGAGGTGCCTGTATCAGGTACAGGGTCAGTGTCAGAGGTGCCTGTATCAGGTACAGGGTCCATATCAGTGCCCATGTTTGCACTCTGATATATGGTACAGGAAGCAGCAGAAATTCAATATCAATGCCAACAATGAAATATTAGTCACTGGACTGCTGGTATCTCCCAGTGTCCTGTGAAATGCTGACGCCCTGCCCCAGGGATTTCTGGACTGAAATTCCGATGTGCCCTGGTTTCAACAGACCTGACCACCTCAGATACATTAATAACCTGATTAAAGTACATGGATTAACATTAATGGCGTGTCTATTTGAACTGGCAGAAAACCATTAACCAATGTGCAAACTTCCTCTCATTAGCCCTCTTGTTACTATCCAACTCTTTTTAACCCTCTTCTTAATCTCTCCCTAACTTTGTTAATCTCTTTGATATCAATCCCTTGCTAACTTTATTTAATCCATTGTCCCAATCCTTTCGTCAGTCTCATTCCTCAAGTTAATTTCATTGTCTCTCTCGGTAATCATGTCTCATTAATATATTTCATTACATTAATCTCCATTTAATCCTTTTGTTAATCTCTCATTACCTCTCTCATTCATCTTTTTTGTTAATCTCTTTCCTCATTAATCTCTAGTTAACTGACTGATTAACCGACTCCCTATGGTTAATCTGATTCTCTTGTTAATCCCCTTCCTCTTTAATTTCTTCATCACTCTCATTAATCTGCTCTCTTTGATTAATCTTTAATGAACTGCCTCGTTAATCTCCTTCCTCTGATTAATTCTCTCGCTAACTCTTTTGCCCTACAACCCTCGAGAACTCTGTGGCCTCTTGCGGATCCCCGATTTTAATCGCTCCACCACTGGTGGCCGTGCCTTTAACTGCCTAGGCCCTAAGCTCTGGAATTCTCTCCCTAAACCTCTCCGCTTCTCCACCTCTCTCTCCTCCTTTAAGACGCTCCTTAAAACCTGCCTCTTTGGCCAAGCGTCTGGTCACCTGTCCTAATAGCTGCTGATGCGGCTTGGTGTCAATTTTTGTCTGCTAACGCCCCTATGAAGCTTCTTGGGATGTTTTACTACATTTTTTTTATTCGTTCATGGGATGTGGGCGTCGCTGGTGAGGGCAGCATTTATTGCCCATCCCTAATTGTCCTGAACCGCTGCAGTCCGTGTGGTGAAGGTTCTCCCACAGTGCTGATAGGAAGGGAGTTCCAGGATTTTGACCCAGCGACGATGAAGGAACGGCGATATATTTCCAAGTCAGGATGGTGTATGACCTGGAGGGGAACGTGCAGGTGGTGTTGTTCCCATGTGCCTGCTGCCCTTGTCCTTCTAGGTGGTAGAGGTCGTGGGTTTGGGAGGTGCAGTTGAAGAAGCCTTGGCGAGTTGCTGCAGTGCATCCTGTAGATGGTACACACTGCAGACACAGTGCACCGGTGGTGAAGAGAGTGAATGTTTAGGGTGGTGGATGGGGTGCCAATCAAGCGGGCTGCTTTGTCCTGGATGGTTTCGAGCTTCTTGAGTGCTGTTGGAGATGCACTCATCCAGGCAAGTGGAGAGTATTCCATCACACTGCTGACTTGTGCCTTGTAGATGGTGGAAAGGCTTTGGGGAGTCAGGAGGTGAGTCACTCGCCGCAGAATACCCAGCCTCTGACCTGCTCTTGTAGCCACAGTATTTATGTGGCTGGTCCAGTTAAGTTTCTGGTCAATGGTGACCCCCAGGATGTTGATGGTGGGGGATTCGGTGATGGTAATGCCATTGAATGTCAAGGGGAGGTGGTTAGACTCTCTCTTGTTGGAGATGGTCATTGCCTGGCACTTGTCTGGCGTGAATGTTACTTGCCACTTATCAGCCCAAGCCTGGACATTGTCCAGGTCGTGCTGCATGCAGGCTCTGACTGCTTCATTATCTGAGGGATTGCGAATGGAACTGAACACTGTTAAAAGGGTTATAAGGAACATAGGAACAGGAGTAGGCCATTCAGCCCCTCCAGCCTGTTCCATTATTCAATGAGATCATGGCTGATCTGTATCTTAACTCCATCTTGGCTCCATATCTTTTAATATCCTTGGCTAGCAAAACTATATCAATCTCAGATTTAAAATTATTAATATAAGTTGCTGTTGTTAATCTATCACTAAACTCTGGGGTTAACCTCCTTGACTGACCGAGAACCCAGTGTTCCTAAGCCCAATCCCTACTCCACCACTCACCTGCGGTCTGGAAGTTGAGAGCTACCATCTGACAGCCAGCGTTCCAGAAGACGTGGGGCATGTAGTTCGAGGAATCCACCCTCGTACCCTTGGGGTAAATGCGACTCATTTGTCTCTTATTGTATCTGCGGGGGGGGGTGGTATAGGAACTCAGAGACCTGTGGGGCATCAAGGAGCCCTTCCTGAAGATGGGAGGCCAATACTCAGCTGGTGATAGTAGATGTGGAGGTTGGGAGAGACACAGGAGGTTCGTTCAGGGCAGCACGGACCATTGTTTAAACAGAAAGGACACAATGAGGAGCTAGAGGGGACAGGGGCGAGATGGTCAGACAGCCTCCCCGAGTACAGGAGAAGTGTTCAACACCTGAATAGATTCAGGCTTCGTAAAGAACTAACTCAGGGGGGTGGGGGATGTAATGTCTGACATAACAAAGGAAACAAGATTCTGGAAGGGAGTGTCAGCAACAGGAGAGACAGGGGAGAGGACAGAGGGGGAAGAAGAGCGGGAGAAGAGAAGGGGAGGAAAAGAGAGGGGGAAGGGAAGGGAAGGGAAGGGGGCAAGGAGAGGGGGAAGAGGGAAATGCAAATTCAGGTAAGTTTTGAAGACCAGGCTTGACACATAGCTGGGTCTCTCGGGGCTGTGGGGCGGGGAGAGGGGGGACTGCAGTAGATTTCAATGGAGTTCTGTTTAGGTCTTGTTTTGGAGACAGATGTTTTTAAGCAGGGATGAGGTGGGGGCAGAAGACACCACACAGTCAGAATAAGAAATGTGACAGGGAGCAGAGTTAGAAGAGAGCACAATGACAGATTGATAAGAAGGGAGACGGGATGTCAGATCAGTGAACAACCGGGGATTAAATCTTCAGTAAAAATACCTGCAGCATCCTTCCACACAAGAACCCAGTTGTTACAGAATGGTCTAACTCACTCCTGGGTATCTGTTATTCTATATATAAAACCCCGAACCCCACAGTTAGGTTCCAGCCTATAACTCACTCCTGGGAATACGTTATTCGATAAATAAACCACCCAAAACCTTCAATCAGATCCCAGCCTGTAACTCACTCCTGGGAATACGCTATTCTATACATAAACCACCCGAAACCTTCAAGCGGATTTCAGCCTGTAACTCACTGCCAGGTATCTACTATTGTTTGCATTTGCTGTGCTATGTTGCAGCTGATGTATTGTACTATCTTTCTCTCTCACAGTAGTGTGCATTAACCCCCTGTATTAGCTGCCCACGTCTCTAACAGCACTGTTCAGTGTGGTGTCTCAGTATGACATAGTTTACAGACAGCCTTTGGAAGGATACTCAACAAAATCAATGGGGAATTTGAAGAGCAGATCCAGAGCTTTGGTCTCCGTGAAGGATGTAATGATGTAGGATTTATTTATTTCTGCAAAATTAAGAAATCAGATTTAGCAAGTTTTTTCATCACAGTTTAATCGGGATAGAATGTCAGTCTGTGTATTAAATATTGATGGAATAGAATGTCACTCCGTGCATGAAATAATGATGGGATAAACATCACTCTGTGTAATAAATACTGATGGGATAAACATCACTCTGTGTAATAAATACTGATGGGATAGAATGTCACTCTGTGTATTCAATACTGAATGGGATAGAATGTCACTCTGTGTAATAAATACTGATGGGATAGAATGTCACTCTGTGTATTAAATACTGATGGGATAGAATGTCACTCTGTGTAATAAATACTGATGGGATAGAATGTCACTCTGTGCAATAAATACTGATCAGATAGAATGTCACTCTGTGTAATAAATACTGATGGGATAGAATGTCACTCTGTGTAATAAATACTGATGGGATAGAATGTCACTCTGTGTAATAAATACTGATGGGATAGAATGTCACTCTGTTTAATAAATACTGACGGGATAGAATGTCACTCTGTGTAATAAATACTGATGGGATGGAATGTCACTCTGTGTAATAAATACTGATGGGATAGAATGTCACTCTGTGTAATAAATACTGATGGGATAGAATGTCACTCTGTGTAATAAATACTGATGGGATAGAATGTCACTCCGTATTAAATACTGATGTGATAGAATGTCACTCTGTGTAATAAATACTGATGGGATGGAATGTCACTCTGTTTAATAAATACTGACGGGATAGAATGTCACTCTGTGTAATAAATACTGATCAGATGGAATGTCACTCTGTGTATTAAATACTGATGGGATAGAATGTCACTCTGTGTAATAAATACTGATCAGATAGAATGTCACTCTGTGTATTAAATACTGATGGGATAGAATGTCACTCTGTGTAATAAATACTGATCAGATAGAATGTCACTCTGTGTATTCAATACTAACGGGATAGAATGTCACTCTGTGTAATAAATACTGATGGGATAGAATGTCACTCTGTGTAATAAATACTGATGGGATAGAATGTCACTCTGTGTAATAAATACTGATGGGATAGAATGTCACTCTGTGCATTAAATACTGATGGGATAGAATGTCACTCTGTGTAATAAATACTGATGGGATAGAATGTCACTCTGTGTAATAAATACTGATGGGATAGAATGTCACTCTGTGCATTAAATACTGATGGGATAGAATGTCACTCTGTGTAATAAATACTGATGGGATAGAATGTCACTCTGTGTAATAAATACTGATGGGATAGAATGTCACTCTGTGTAATAAATACTGACGGGATAGAATGTCACTCTGTGTGATAAATACTGATGGGATAGAATGTCACTCTGTGTAATAAATACTGATCAGATAGAATGTCACTCTGTGCATTAAATACTGATGGGATAGAATGTCACTCTGTGTAATAAATACTGATGGGATAGAATGTCACTCTGTGTAATAAATACTGATGGGATAGAATGTCACTCTGTGTAATAAATACTGATCAGATAGAATGTCACTCTGTGTATTAAATACTGATGGGATAGAATGTCACTCTGTGTAATAAATACTGATCAGATAGAATGTCACTCTGTGTATTAAATACTGATGGGATAGAATGTCACTCTGTGTATTAAATACTGATGGGATAGAATGTCACTCTGTGTAATAAATACTGATCAGATAGAATGTCACTCTGTGTATTCAATACTAATGGGATAGAATGTCACTCTGTGTAATAAATACTGATGGGATAGAATGTCACTCTGTGTAATAAATACTGATGGGATAGAATGTCACTCTGTGTATTAAATACTGATGGGATAGAATGTCACTCTGTGCATTAAATACTGATGGGATAGAATGTCACTCTGTGTATTAAATACTGATGGGATAGAATGTCACTCTGTGCATTAAATACTGATGGGATAGAATGTCACTCTGTGTATTAAATACTGATGGGATAGAATGTCACTCTGTGCATTAAATACTGATGGGATAGAATGTCACTCTGTGTAATAAATACTGATGGGATAGAATGTCACTCTGTGTAATAAATACTGATGGGATAGAATGTCACTCTGTGTAATAAATACTGATGGGATAGAATGTCACTCTGTGTAATAAATACTGATCAGATAGAATGTCACTCTGTGTATTAACTACTGATGGGATGGAATGTCACTCTGTGTATTCAATACTGATGGCATAGAATGTCACTCTGTGTATTCAATACTGATCAGATAGAATGTCACTCTGTGTAATAAATACTGATGGGATAGAATGTCACTCTGTGTAATAAATACTGATGGGATAGAATGTCACTCTGTATTAAATACTGATGGGATAGAATGTCACTCTGTATTAAATACTGATGGGATAGAATGTCACTCTGTGTATTAAATACTGATGGGATAGAATGTCACTCTGTGTATCAAATACTGATCAGATAGAATGTCACTCTGAGTATTAAATACTGATGGGATAGAATGTCACTCTGTGTAATAAATACTGATCAGATAGAATGTCACTCTGTGTATTCAATACTAATGGGATAGAATGTCACTTTGTGTAATAAATACTGATGGGATAGAATGCCACTCTGTGTAATAAATACTGATGGGATAGAATGTCACTCTGTGTAATAAATACTGATGGGATAGAATGTCACTCTGTGCATTAAATACTGATGGGATAGAATGTCACTCTGTGTAATAAATACTGATGGGATAGAATGTCACTCTGTGTAATAAATACTGATGGGATAGAATGTCACTCTGTGTAATAAATACTGATGGGATAGAATGTCACTCTGTGTAATAAATACTGATCAGATAGAATGTCACTCTGTGTATTAAATACTGATGGGATAGAATGTCACTCTGTGTATTAAATACTGATGGGATAGAATGTCACTCTGTGTATTAAATACTGAATGGGATGGAATGTCACTCTGTGTAATAAATACTGATGGAATCAACATCATTCTGTGTAAGAAATACTGATGGGATAGAATGTCACTCTGTATTAAATACTGACGGGATAGAATGTCACTCTGTGTAATAAATACTGATGGGATAGAATGTCACTCTGTGTAATAAATACTGACAGGATAGAATGTCACTCTGAGTAATAAATACTGATGGGATAGAATGTCACTCTGTGTATTAAATACTGATGGGATAGAATGTCACTCTGTGTAATAAATACTGATGGGATAGAATGTCACTCTGTGTAATAAATACTGACGGGATAGAATGTCACTCTGTGTATTAAATACTGACGGGATAGAATGTCACTCTGTGTAATAAATACTGATGGGATAGAATGTCACTCTGTGTATTAAATACTGACGGGATAGAATGTCACTCTGTGTAATAAATACTGATGGGATAGAATGTCACTCTGTGTATTAAATACTGACGGGATAGAATGTCACTCTGTGTAATAAATACTGATGGGATAGAATGTCACTCTGTGTAATAAATACTGACGGGATAGAATGTCACTCTGTGTATTAAATACTGACGGGATAGAATGTCACTCTGTGTAATAAATACTGATGGGATAGAATGTCACTCTGTGTATTAAATACTGACGGGATAGAATGTCACTCTGTGTAATAAATACTGATGGGATAGAATGTCACTCTGTGTATTAAATACTGACGGGATAGAATGTCACTCTGTGTAATAAATACTGATGGGATAGAATGTCACTCTGTGTAATAAATACTGACGGGATAGAATGTCACTCTGTGTATTAAATACTGACGGGATAGAATGTCACTCTGTGTAATAAATACTGATGGAATAGAATGTCACTCTGTGTAATAAATACTGACGGGATAGAATGTCACTCTGTGTAATAAATACTGACGGGATAGAATGTCACTCTGTGTAATAAATACTGACGGGATAGAATGTCACTCTGTGTGATAAATACTGATGGGATAGAATGTCACTCTGTGTATTAACTACTGACGGGATAGAATGTCACTCTGTGTAATAAATACTGATGGGATAGAATGTCACTCTGTGTATTAAATACTGACGGGATAGAATGTCACTCTGTGTAATAAATACTGATGGGATAGAATGTCACTCTGTGTAATAAATACTGATGGGATAGAATGTCACTCTGTGTAATAAATACTGACGGGATAGAATGTCACTCTGTGTAATAAATACTGACGGGATAGAATGTCACTCTGTGTAATAAATACTGACGGGATAGAATGTCACTCTGTGTAATAAATACTGACGGGATAGAATGTCACTCTGTGTGATAAATACTGATGGGATAGAATGTCACTCTGTGTATTAACTACTGACGGGATAGAATGTCACTCTGTGTAATAAATACTGATGGGATAGAATGTCACTCTGTGTATTAAATACTGACGGGATAGAATGTCACTCTGTGTAATAAATACTGATGGGATAGAATGTCACTCTGTGTAATAAATACTGACGGGATAGAATGTCACTCCGTGTATTAAATACTGACGGGATAGAATGTCACTCTGTGTAATAAATACTGATGGAATAGAATGTCACTCTGTGTAATAAATACTGACGGGATAGAATGTCACTCTGTGTAATAAATACTGACGGGATAGAATGTCACTCTGTGTAATAAATACTGACGGGATAGAATGTCACTCTGTGTAATAAATACTGATGGGATAGAATGTCACTCTGTGTATTAACTACTGATGGGATAGAATGTCACTCTGTGTAATAAATACTGACGGGATAGAATGTCACTCTGTGTAATAAATACTGATGGGATAGAATGTCACTCTGTGTAATAAATACTGATCAGATAGAATGTCACTCTGTGTATTAAATACTGACGGGATAGAATGTCACTCTGTGTAATAAATACTGATGGGATAGAATGTCACTCTGTGTAATAACTACTGATGGGATAGAATGTCACTCTGTGTAATAAATACTGACGGGATAGAATGTCACTCTGTGTAATAAATACTGATGGGATAGAATGTCACTCTGTGTAATAACTACTGATGGGATAGAATGTCACTCTGTGTAATAAATACTGACGGGATAGAATGTCACTCTGTGTAATAAATACTGATGGGATAGAATGTCACTCTGTGTATTAACTTCCTTATTGGGTATCTTACTCTTGGCCACTTCAAAGGAATCAAACTTAATAGGCTGAATGTAGTTGACCAGACTGGACATCTCTTCATACGCTCTCACTTCTTGGCCAGCAGTGCCCTGTTTGGAAAGAATGCAGCAAAAGACATGAGTCACACCTCAGCTATGAACAACATCAGTCAACACAAGGCAGCTCCACAGCCCAGACAGCAGGTCGGTCACTGTAAAACTCAGGGCCACACCCAGCTCGGTCCCCAGGCTGTGAGTGAGTGATTTGAGCTGCAGCGTGCAATGCAGCGCCTCCCGCGGGGGGTATGGGGAACTGCGCCTCCCGCGGGGGGTATGGGGAACTGCGCCTCCCGCGGGGGGTATGGGGAACTGCGCCTCCCGCGGGGGGTATGGGGAACTGCGCCTCCCGCGGGGCGTATGGGGAACTGCGCCTCCCGCGGGGGGTATGGGGAACTGCGCCTCCCGCGGGGGGTGAGGGGGAACTGCGCCTCCCGCGGGGGGTATGGGGAACTGCGCCTCCCGCGGGGGGTGAGGGGGAACTGCGCCTCCCACGGGGGGTGAGGGGGAACTGCGCCTCCCGCGGGGGGTATGGGGAACTGCGCCTCCCGCGGGGGGTATGGGGAACTGCGCCTCCCGCGGGGGGTGAGGGGGAACTGCGCCTCCCGCGGGGGGTGAGGGGAACTGCGCCTCCCGCGGGGGGTATGGGGAACTGCGCCTCCCGCGGGGGGTGAGGGGGAACTGCGCCTCCCGCGGGGGGTATGGGGAACTGCGCCTCCCGCGGGGGGTATGGGGAACTGCGCCTCCCGCGGGGGGTATGGGGAACTGCGCCTCCCGCGGGGGGTATGGGGAACTGCGCCTCCCGCGGGGGGTATGGGGAACTGCGCCTCCCGCGGGGGGTATGGGGAACTGCGCCTCCCGCGGGGGGTGAGGGGGAACTGCGCCTCCCGCGGGGGGTGAGGGGAACTGCGCCTCCCGCGGGGGGTATGGGGAACTGCGCCTCCCGCGGGGGGTATGGGGAACTGCGCCTCCCGCGGGGGGTGAGGGGGAACTGCGCCTCCCGCGGGGGGTATGGGGAACTGCGCCTCCCGCGGGGGGTATGGGGAACTGCGCCTCCCGCGGGGGGTATGGGGAACTGCGCCTCCCGCGGGGGGTATGGGGAACTGCGCCTCCCGCGGGGGGTATGGGGAACTGCGCCTCCCGCGGGGGGTATGGGGAACTGCGCCTCCCGCGGGGGGTATGGGGAACTGCGCCTCCCGCGGGGGGTGAGGGGGAACTGCGCCTCCCGCGGGGGGTGAGGGGGAACTGCGCCTCCCGCGGGGGGTGAGGGGGAACAGCGCCTCCCACGGGGGGTGAGGGGGAACTGCGCCTCCCGCGGGGGGTATGGGGAACTGCGCCTCCCGCGGGGGGTGAGGGGGAACTGCGCCTCCCGCGGGGGGTATGGGGAACTGCGCCACCCGCGGGGGGTGAGGGGGAACAGCGCCTCCCGGGGGGGGTGAGGGGGAACTGCGCCTCCCGCGGGGGGTGAGGGGGAACTGCGCCTCCCGCGGGGGGTGAGGGGGAACTGCGCCTCCCGCGGGGGGTGAGGGGGAACTGCGCCTCCCGCGGGGGGTATGGGGAACTGCGCCTCCCGCGGGGGGTGAGGGGAAACTGCGCCTCCCGCGGGGGGTGAGGGGAAACTGCGCCTCCCGCGGGGGGTATGGGGAACTGCGCCTCCCGGGGGGGGAAGGGGGAGGGGGAACAGCGCATCCCGCGGGGGTGTGAGGGAGGGGGAACAGCGCGTCCCGCGGGGAGTGAGGGGAACAGCGCCTCCCGCGGGGAGTGAGGGGAACAGCGCCTCCCGCGGGGAGTGAGGGGAACAGCGCCTCCCGCGCGGAGTGAGGGGAACAGCGCCTCCCGCGGGGAGTGAGGGGAACAGCGCCTCCCGCGGGGAGTGAGGGGAACAGCGCCTCCCGCGGGGAGTGAGGGGAACAGCGCCTCCCGCGGGGGGTGAGGGGAACAGCGCCTCCCGCGGGGGGTGAGGGGGAACAGCGCTTCCCGCGGGGGGTGAGGGGGAACAGCGCCTCCCGCGGGGGGTGAGGGGGAACAGCGCCTCCCGCGGGGGGGTGAGGGGGACCAGCGCCTCCCGCAGGGGACGAGGGGGAACAGCGCCTCCCGCGGGAGGGGGTGAGGGGGAACAGCGCCTCCCGGGTGGGGGGGGGTGAGGGGGAACAACGCCTCCCGCGGGGAGTGAGGGGGAACAGCGCCTCCCGCGGGGTGTGAGGGTAACAGCGCCTCCCGGGGGGGGAAGGGGGAGGGGGAACAGCGCATCCCGCGGGGGGGGTGAGGGAGGGGGAACAGCGCGTCCCGCGTGGGGGGTGAGGGGGAACAGCGCCTCCCGCATGGGGGGTGAGGGGGAACAGCGCCTCCCGCGGGGAGTGAGGGGGAACAGCGCCTCCCGCGGGGGGTGAGGGGGAACAGCGCCTCCTGCGGGGAGTGAGGGGAACAGCGCCTCCCGCGGGGGGTGAGGGGGAACAGCGCCTCCCGCGGGGGGTGAGGGGGAACAGCGCCTCCTGCGGGGAGTGAGGGGAACAGCGCCTCCCGCGGGGAGTGAGGGGGAACAGCGCCTCCTGCGGGGAGTGAGGGGAACAGCGCCTCCCGCGGGGAGTGAGGGGAACAGCGCCTCCCGCGGGGGGTGAGGCGGAACAGCGCCTCCTGCGGGGAGTGAGGGGAACAGCGCCTCCCGCGGGGGGTGAGGGGGAACAGCGCCTCCCGCGGGGAGTGAGGGGAACAGCGCCTCCCGCGGGGAGTGAGGGGAACAGCGCCTCCCGCGGGGGGTGTGGGGAACAGCGCCTCCCGCGGGGGGTGAGGGGGAACAGCGCCTCCCGCGGGGAGTGAGGGGGAACAGCGCCTCCCGCGGGGAGTGAGGGGGAACAGCGCCTCCCGCGGGGAGTGAGGGGGAACAGCGCCTCCCGCGGGGGGTGAGGGGGAACAGCGCCTCCCGCGGGGAGTGAGGGGGAACAGCGCCTCCCGCGGGGGGGGTGAGGGGGAACAGCGCCTCCCGCGGGGAGTGAGGGGGAACAGCGCCTCCCGCGGGAGGGGGTGAGGGGGAACAGCGCCTCCCGCGGGGGGTGAGGGGGAACAGCGAGTGTTTGGAACTGGAGGCTTGTTTGGCCATTTCAAAGGGCAATTAGGGTCAAGCACATCCTGTGGGACTGGAGTCACATGTTGGCCAGGTAAGGATGGCAGGTTCCCTTCCCAGAAGGGATTTAGTGAACCAGTTGGGATTTTACAACAATCCGGCAACTTTCAGGACAATCGAAGGTGAAAACCCTGGAATTCCCAAACCTAACATCAATGTGGGTGCATCTTCATCACAGGGACTTTAGTGGTATAAGAAGGACCACCACCTCCTTCTCAAAGCACCTAGGAATGGACAATAAATGTGGCCTTGCCAGTGACGCCCACATCCTGAAAAAGAATCCAAAACTTAAGTTTTTAACACCTCGTCAGATTCGGCTTTCTTCAGCTCGTCCTCCTCCTGGTCGATGTTCTCAGACTCCTCCTCATTCTCACACTGCACCTCCGCAACCTCACCTGCAATAATCCCAGGACAATCACAACCAATCAACATCAGGTCAGGACCTAGCAATGACCAGAGAGCAATTTTTGGTTCCAGTTATCGTCCAAGGGCGTTACAGTGAGGGGTGTGGGGTATCTCCTAGTGTTACAGTGAAGGGTGTGGGGTATATCAGGTGTTACAGTGAGGGGTGTGGGGTATATCAGGGTGTTACGGAGAGTGGTGTGGGGTATCTCCTAGTGTTACGGTGAAGGGTGTGGGGTATATCAGGGTGTTACGGAGAGTGGTGTGGGGTATCTCCTAGTGTTACGGTGAAGGGTGTGGGGTATATCAGGGTGTTACGGAGAGGGGTGTGGGGTATATCGGAGCATTACAGTGAGGGGTGTGGGGTATATCAGAGTGTTACAGTGAGGGGTGTGGGGTATATCAGAGTGTTACGGAGAGTGGTGTGGGGTATCTCCTAGTGTTACAGTGAAGGGTGTGGGGTATATCAGGTGTTACAGTGAGGGGTGTGGGGTATATCAGAGTGTTACAGTGAGGGGTGTGGGGTATATCAGAGTGTTACGGAGAGTGGTGTGGGGTATCTCCTAGTGTTACAGTGAAGGATGTGGGGTATATCAGGTGTTACAGTGAGGGGTGTGGGGTATATCAGAGTGTTACAGTGAGGGGTGTGGGGTATATCAGAGTGTTACGGAGAGTGGTGTGGGGTATCTCCTAGTGTTACAGTGAGGGGTGTGGTGTATATTAGAGAGTGTTTCAATGAGGGGTGTGGGTATATCAGAGTAATATGTTGTGAAGAGGACATAAGGAGTCTGCAAAGGAATATAGATAGGTTAACTGGGTGGGCAAAAATTTGGCAGATGGAGTAAAATGTGGGAAAATGTGAACTTGTCCACTTTGGCAGGAGGAATAGAAAAGCAGTATATTATTCAAATGGAGAGAGATTGCAGAACTCTGAGGTACAGAGGGATCTGGGTGTCCTAGTACATGAATCACAAATAGTTAGTACGCAGGTACAGCAAGTGATTAGGAAGGCAAATGGAATGTTGTCATTTATTGCAAGGGGAATGGAATATAAAAGTAGAGATGTTTTGCTACAGCTGTACAGGGCATTGGTGAGACCACATCGAGAATACTGTGTGCAGTTTTTGGTCTCCTTATTTAAGAAAGGACATAATTGCTTTGGAGGCAGTTCATAGAAGGTTCACTCGACTGATTCCTGGGATGAGGGAGTTATCTTATGAGGAAAGGTTGGACAAGTTGGGCCTGTATACACTGGAGTTTAGAAGAATGAGAGGTGATCTTATTGAAACATATAATATCCTGAGGGGACTAGAAGGGGTAGATGCTGAGAGGATGTTTCCCCTTGTGGGAGAGACTAGAACTAGGGGCCACAGTTTAAAAATAAGGGGTCTCCCATTTAAGACGGAGATGAGGAGAATTTTTTTCTCTCAGAGGGTCGTGAGTCTGTGGAACTCCCTTCCCCAGAGAGCGGTGGAGGCAGGGTCATTGAATATTTTTAAGGCTGAGTTAGATAGATTCCTGATTAACAAGGAAGTCAAAGGTTAAAGTAGATAGACGGGAAAGTAGGGTTGAGGTCACAATCAGATCAGCCATGATCTTATCAAGTGGCAGAGCAGGCTCGAGGGGCCGAATGGCCTACTCCTGCTCTTAATTCGTATGTTCGTATGTACAGTGAGGGGGTAGAGTTTATCAGAGTGTTACAGTCAGAGGGTGTAGGGTATATCGGAGCGTTACAGTGAGGGGTGTGGGCTAAATCAGAGCGTTACAGTGAGGGGTGTGGGGAATATCAGAGTGTAACAGTGAGGGGTGTGGGATATATCAGAGTGTAACAGTGAGGGGTGTGGGATATATCAGAGTGTAACAGTGAGGGGTGTGGGATATATCAGAGTGTAACAGTGAGGGGTGTGGGGTATATCAGAGTGCTACAGTGAGGAGTGTGGGCTAAATCAGAGCGTTACAGTGAGGGGTGTGGGGAATATCAGAGTGTAACAGTGAGGGGTGTGGGATATATCAGAGTGTAACAGTGAGGGGTGTGGGGTATATCGGAGTGTAACAGTGAGGGGTGTGGGATATATCAGAGTGTAACAGTGAGGGGTGTGGGATATATCAGAGTGTAACCGTGAGGGGTGTGGGGTATATCGGAGTGTAACAGTGAGGGATGTGGGGAATATCAGAGTGTTACAGTGAGGGCTGTGGGGTATCTCCTAGTGTTACAGTGAGCGGTGTGGGGTATATCAGAGTGTAACAGTGAGGGGTGTGGGATATATCAGAGTGTAACAGTGAGGGGTGTGGGGTATATCGGAGTGTAACAGTGAGGGGTGTGGGATATATCAGAGTGTAACAGTGAGGGGTGTGGGATATATCAGAGTGTAACCGTGAGGGGTGTGGGGTATATCGGAGTGTAACAGTGAGGGATGTGGGGAATATCAGAGTGTTACAGTGAGGGCTGTGGGGTATCTCCTAGTGTTACAGTGAGCGGTGTGGGGTATATCAGAGTGTAACAGTGAGCGGTGTGGGGTATATCAGAGTGTTACAGTGAGGGGTGTGGGGTATCTCCTAGTGTTACAGTGAGCGGTGTGGGGTATCTCCTAGTGTTACAGTGAGGGGTGTGGGGTATCTCCTAGTGTTACAGTGAGGGGTGTGGAGTATCTCCTAGTGTTACAGTGAGGGGTGTGGGGTATCTCCTAGTGTTACAGTGAGGGGTGTGGGGTATATCAGAGTGTAACAGTGAGGGGTGTGGAGTATCTCCTAGTGTTACAGTGAGGGGCGTGGGATATATCAGAGTGTAACAGTGAGGGGTGTGGGGTATCTCCTAGTGTTACAGTGAGGGGTGTGGGGTGTGGGATATATCAGAGTGTAACCGTGAGGGGTGTTGGATATATCAGAGTGTTACAGTGAGGGGTGTGGGATATATCAGAGTGTTACAGTGAGGGGTGTGGGATATATCAGAGTGTAACCGTGAGGGGTGTGCACTATATCAGAGTGTAACAGTGAGGAGTGTGGGATATATCAGAGTGTAACAGTGAGGGGTGTGGGGTATCTCCTAGTGTTACAGTGAGGGGTGTGGGGTGTGGGATATATCAGAGTGTAACCGTGAGGGGTGTTGGATATATCAGAGTGTTACAGTGAGGGGTGTGGGATATATCAGAGTGTAACAGTGAGGGGTGTTGGATATATCAGAGTGTAACCGTGAGGGGTGTTGGATATATCAGAGTGTTACAGTGAGGGGTGTGGGATATATCAGAGTGTTACAGTGAGGGGTGTGGGATATATCAGAGTGTAACCGTGAGGGGTGTGGGATATATCAGAGTGCTACAGTGAGGGGTGTGGGATATATCAGAGTGCTACAGTGAGGGGTGTGGGATATATCAGAGTGTAACAGTGAGGGGTGTGGGATATATCAGAGTGCTACAGTGAGGGGTGTGGGATATATCAGAGTGTTACAGTGAGGGGTGTGGGATATATCAGAGTGTTACAGTGAGGGGTGTGGGATATATCAGAGTGTTACAGTGAGGGGTGTGGGATATATCAGAGTGTAACAGTGAGGGGTGTGGGATATATCAGAGTGTAACAGTGAGGGGTGTGGGATATATCAGAGTGTAACAGTGAGGAGTGTGGGATATATCAGAGTGTAACCGTGAGGGGTGTGGGATATATCAGAGTGTTACAGTGAGGGGTGTGGGATATATCAGAGTGTAACAGTGAGGAGTGTGGGATATATCAGAGTGCTACAGTGAGGGGTGTGGGATATATCAGAGTGTTACAGTGAGGGGTGTGGGGTATATCAGAGTGTTACAGTGAGGGGTGTGGGATATATCAGAGTGTTACAGTGAGGGGTGTGGGGTATATCAGAGTGTTACAGTGAGGGGTGTGGGATATATCAGAGTGTAACAGTGAGGGGTGTGGGATATATCAGAGTGCTACAGTGAGGGGTGTGGGATATATCAGAGTGTAACAGTGAGGGGTGTGGGATATATCAGAGTGCTACAGTGAGGGGTGTGGGATATATCAGAGTGTTACAGTGAGGGGTGTGGGATATATCAGAGTGTTACAGTGAGGGGTGTGGGATATATCAGAGTGTTACAGTGAGGGGTGTGGGATATATCAGAGTGTAACAGTGAGGGGTGTGGGATATATCAGAGTGTAACAGTGAGGGGTGTGGGATATATCAGAGTGTAACAGTGAGGAGTGTGGGATATATCAGAGTGTAACCGTGAGGGGTGTGGGGTATATCGGAGTGTAACCGTGAGGGGTGTGGGGTATATCGGAGTGTAACAGTGAGGGATGTGGGGAATATCAGAGTGTTACAGTGAGGGCTGTGGGGTATCTCCTAGTGTTACAGTGAGCGGTGTGGGGTATATCAGAGTGTAACAGTGAGCGGTGTGGGGTATATCAGAGTGTTACAGTGAGGGGTGTGGGGTATCTCCTAGTGTTACAGTGAGCGGTGTGGGGTATCTCCTAGTGTTACAGTGAGGGGTGTGGGGTATCTCCTAGTGTTACAGTGAGGGGTGTGGAGTATCTCCTAGTGTTACAGTGAGGGGTGTGGGGTATCTCCTAGTGTTACAGTGAGGGGTGTGGGGTATATCAGAGTGTAACAGTGAGGGGTGTGGAGTATCTCCTAGTGTTACAGTGAGGGGCGTGGGATATATCAGAGTGTAACAGTGAGGGGTGTGGGGTATCTCCTAGTGTTACAGTGAGGGGTGTGGGGTGTGGGATATATCAGAGTGTAACCGTGAGGGGTGTTGGATATATCAGAGTGTTACAGTGAGGGGTGTGGGATATATCAGAGTGTTACAGTGAGGGGTGTGGGGTATATCAGAGTGTAACCGTGAGGGGTGTTGGATATATCAGAGTGTTACAGTGAGGGGTGTGGGATATATCAGAGTGTAACAGTGAGGAGTGTGGGATATATCAGAGTGTTACAGTGAGGGGTGTTGGATATATCAGAGTGTAACAGTGAGGGGTGTGGGATATATCAGAGTGTTACAGTGAGGGGTGTGGGATATATCAGAGTGTTACAGTGAGGGGTGTGGGATATATCAGAGTGTAACCGTGAGGGGTGTGGGATATATCAGAGTGTAACAGTGAGGGGTGTGCACTATATCAGAGTGTTACAGTGAGGGGTGTGGGGTATATCAGAGTGTTACAGTGAGGGGTGTGGGATATATCAGAGTGTAACCGTGAGGGGTGTGGGATATATCAGAGTGTAACAGTGAGGGGTGTGCACTATATCAGAGTGTTACAGTGAGGGGTGTGGGGTATATCAGAGTGTTACAGTGAGGGGTGTGGGATATATCAGAGTGTTACAGTGAGGGGTGTGGGATATATCAGAGTGTAACCGTGAGGGGTGTGGGATATATCAGAGTGTAACAGTGAGGGGTGTGGGATATATCAGAGTGTAACCGTGAGGGGTGTGGGATATATCAGAGTGTAACAGTGAGGGGTGTGGGATATATCAGAGTGTAACAGTGAGGAGTGTGGGATATATCAGAGTGCTACAGTGAGGGGTGTGGGATATATCAGAGTGTAACAGTGAGGGGTGTGCACTATATCAGAGTGTAACAGTGAGGGGTGTGGGGTATATCAGAGTGTAACAGTGAGGGGTGTGGGATATATCAGAGTGTTACAGTGAGGGGTGTGGGATATATCAGAGTGTTACAGTGAGGGGTGTGGGATATATCAGAGTGCTACAGTGAGGGGTGTGGGATATATCAGAGTGTAACAGTGAGGGGTGTGGGATATATCGGAGTGTTACAGTGAGGGGTGTGGGATATATCAGAGTGTAACAGTGAGGGGTGTGGGATATATCAGAGTGTTACAGTGAGGGGTGTGGGATATATCAGAGTGCTACAGTGAGGGGTGTGGGATATATCAGAGTGTAACAGTGAGGGGTGTGGGGTATATCGGAGTGTTACAGTGAGGGGTGTGGGATATATCAGAGTGTAACAGTGAGGGGTGTGGGATATATCGGAGTGTAACAGTGAGGGGTGTGGGGTATATCGGAGTGTTACAGTGAGGGGTGTGGGATATATCAGAGTGTAACAGTGAGGGGTGTGGGATATATCAGAGTGTTACAGTGAGGGGTGTGGGATATATCAGAGTGTTACAGTGAGGGGTGTGGGATATATCAGAGTGTAACAGTGAGGGGTGTGGGATATATCAGAGTGTTACAGTGAGGAGTGTGGGATATATCAGAGTGTTCAAGTCGGGTGTGGAGTTACATCAGATTACATTGAAACTACAGCACAGGAAGGGACCATTCGGCCAAACTGGTCCATGCCGCCGTTTATGCTCCACACGAGTCTCCTCCCTCCCTACTTCATCTCACCCTATCAGGATATCCTTCTATCCCTTTCTCACTCATGTGCTTATCTAGCTTCCCCTTAAATGCAATATGCTATTTGCCTCAATAAGCCTTGTGGTAGTGTGTTCCACATTCTTACCACTCTTTGAGTAAGGAACTTTCTCCTGAATTCCCTATTGGATTTATTAGCGACTATTTTATATTCATGATCTCTAGTTTTCGACTCCCCACAAGTGGAAACATTTTCTCTACGTCTACCCTATCAAACCCTTTAATTATCTTAAACACCTCTATCAAGTCACCCCTCAGCCTTCTCTTTTCCAGAGAAAGGAGCCCCAGCCTGTTCAGCCTTTCTGATAAGTATATCCGCTCAGCTCTGGTGTCACCCTTGTGAATCTTTTTTGCACCTTCTCCAATGCCTCTATATCCTTTCTATAATATGGAGACCAGAACTGTGCACAGTACTTCAAGTGTGGTCTAACCAAGATTCTATACAAGTTCATAGTATCATAGTAGCATAGTATGTTACAGCACAGAAGGAGGCCATTCAGCCCATTCATGCCTGTGCCGGCTCTTTGAAAGAGCTATTCAATTAGTCCCATTGCCCTATTCTTTCCCCATAGCCCTGTAAATTTTTTTCCTTCAACTATTTATCCAATCTCCCTTCAAAAGTTATTATTGAATCTGCTTCTACCACCCTTTCAGGCAGATCATTCCAGATCATTACAACGCGCTGCGTAAAAAAATGTTTCCTCATGTCGTCTCTGGTTCTTTTGCCAATCAGCTTAAATCTGTGTCCTCTGGTTACCGACCCTCCTGCCATTGGAAACAGTTTCTCCTTATTTATTCTATCAAAACCGTTCATGATTTTGAACATCTATCAAATCTCCCCTTAACCTTCTCTGTTCTAAGGAGAACAACCCCAGCTTCTCCAGTCTCTCCATATAACTGAAGTCTAGGAAATCTCTTCTCCACCCTCTCAAAAGCCTTCACATCCTTCCTAAAGTGTGGTGCCCAGAATTGAACACAATACTCCAGCTGAGGCCTAACCAGTGTTTTATAAAGGTTTAGCACATCTTCCTTGCTTTTGTACTCTATGCCTCTATTAATAAAGCCCAGAATCCCATATGCTTTTTTAACAGCCTTCTCAACTTGTCCTGCCACCTTCAAAGATTTGTGTGCATACACCTCCAGGTCTCTCTGTTCCTCGCTTGAAAATTGTACTATTTAGTTTGTAATACCTCTCTAAATTCTTTCTACCAAAATGTATCAGTTCACACTTCTCTGTGTTAAATTTCATCTGTCATGTGTCTGCCCATTTCACCAGTCTGTCTATATTCTCCTGAAGTCTGTTACTATCCTCCACATTGTTTACTACATTTCCAAGTTTTGTGTCATCTGCAAACTTTGAAATTATTCCCTGTATACCCAAGTCCAAGTCATTAATATATATCAAAAAAAGCAACGGTCCAAATACTGACCCCTGGGGAACACCACTGTATACTTCCCTCCAGTCTGAAAAACAACCATTCACCACTACTCTCCGCCAATTTTGTAACCATGCTGCCACTGTCCTTTCAATCCCTTGGGCTTTAATTTTGCTAACAAATCTATTATATGGTACTTTATCAAATGCATTCGAAAGTCCATATACACAACATCCACCGCACGACCCTCAACAAGCCTCTCCATTACTTCATCAAAGAACTCAATCAAGTTAGTCAAACAGGGTATGCCTTGAACAAATCTGTGCTGACTTTCATTTATTGGCCCATATTTTTCCAAGTGCCAATTAATTTTACCTCGGATTATTTTCTCCAAACATTTCCCCCACCACTGATGTTAGGTTGACTGGCCTGTAATTGCCGGGTTTATCCCTCTCCCCTTTTTTGAACAGGGGTGTGACATTTGCAATCCTCCAGTCCTCTGGGACCATCCCCATATCTAAGGAGGATTGGAAGATTGTGGCCAGAGCCTCCGCAATTTCCACCCTTACTTCCCTCAGTAACCGAGGATGCATCCCATCCGGACCAGGTGTCTTATCTACTTTGAGTACTGTCAATCTTTTAAATACCACCTCTCTATCTATTTTTATCCTGTCCAATATCACTACTACCTCCTCCTTTACTGTTACAATGGCAGCGTCCTCTTCTCCAGTGAAGATGGATGCGAAGTATTAATTTAGTACCTCAGCCATGCCCTCTGCCTCCACAAGATGATCTCATTTTTTGTCCCTAATCGGCCCCACCCTTCCTTTGACTAATGTTTTACTATTTTAATGTTTTAAAAGACATTTGGGTTCCCTTTTATGTTAGCCGCTAATCTATTCTCATACTCTCTCTTTGCCCCTCTTATACCCTTTTTTAGATCTCCTCTGTACTTTCTACATATTCAGCCTGGTTCTCTACTGTATTATGAACCTTACCCTTGTCATAAGCCTCCTTTTTCTGTTTCATTTTAATCTCTGTATCTTTAGTCATCCAGGGAGCTCTAGCTTTAGATGTTCTTCCTTTCCCCCTCATGGGAATGTGTCTACTCTGCACCCAAACCATCTCTTCCTTGAAGGCCTCCCATTGTTCAATTACTGTTTTGCTTACCAACTGTTGATTCCAATCCACCAGGGCAAGATCCTTTTATAACTCTCTGAAATTAGCCCTCCTCCAGTTAAGTATTTTAATGCTTGATTGTTCCTTGTCCTTTTCCATAACTATTCTAAACCTGATGATATTGTGATCACTGTTCCCCAAATGCCCCACTTCATTCCCCAGAACTAGATCCAGCACTGCTTCCTTCCTCAGGCTGGAAACACACAGATCAACCAAGTTGCCTTGCATATATTTCAGGAATTCCTCCCCCTCTTTGCCCTTTACACTGTTACTGTCCCAGTCTATATTGGGATAATTGAAGCCCCCCATTATTGATACTCTATAGTTCTTGCATCTTTCTGTAATTTACCAGCAAATTTGCTCCTCTATCTTCTTCCCACTATTTAATGGCCTATAGTATACACCCAGTAGTGTAATAGCTCCTCTATTGTTCCTTAATTCTAACCAAATAGATTCTGTCTTTGACCCCTCAACTACATCATCCCTTTCCAGTGCTATAATAGTTTCTTTGATCAATACTTGCTAACCCTCCTTTCTTTCCTTCCCTCCCCGATCTTTCCTGAATACCTTGTAGCCAGGAATATTAAGTACCCAATCCTCCCCTTCTTTGAGCCAGGTCTCCGTTATTGTCACTATATCATCGTCCCATGTGGCGACTTGAGCCTGCAGCTCACCAACCTTATTTACCCCACTACGTCATTTACACACATGCACACTAAACTCATCTTAGGCAGCCTCGCATTTTCCCCCCTGTCTGATCCCTCCAATATCTGAACTATTTTTTACTTTAATTCTATTTGTCTCTCCAGTCCTCTGTGCACCTTGTTTCTCCTTTCTAATGATTCATCCTGGTTTCCATCCCCCTGCCAAATTAGTTTAAACCCTCCCCCACAACACTAGTTAACCTCCCAGCGAGGACTTTGGTCCCATTCTGCAACCTATCCATTTTGAACAGATCCCTCCTACCCCAGAACTGGTCCCAATGCCCCAGGAATCTGAAGCACTCCCTCCTGCACCATTTCTCCAGCCACGCATTAACCTGTCTTATCCTACTATTCCTATACTCACTAGCACGTGGCATTGGGAGTAATCCAGAGATTATTACTTTTGAGGTTCTGCTTTTTAACTTCCTCCCTAGTTCCTGAAACTCTGACTGCAGGACCTCGACCCTTTTCCTTCCTTTGTCATTGGTTCGCATATGAACCACGATTTCTGGCTGTTCCTTTTCCCCCCTCAAAATGTCCTGCACCTGTTCAGTGATGTCCTTTACCCTGGCACCAGGGAGGCAATACACCATGCGGGACTCATGTCTGCGGTTGCAGAAATGCCTGTGCATCCCCCTGACTATCGAAACCCCAATAACAACTGCATTTATACACTTTACTGTGCAGTCGAGTCTCCCACGGTGCCGTGGATTTGCTCCTCACTGGATTCCCCCGAGGTGTCATCACCCTCACTGGTACTCAACGCTGAATACCGGTTTGTGTGTGCCAGACTTCCAGGGGAACATTGCTTTGCAATTCTATCCCTCTAAAAATGAACCCTAGTGCTTGATCTGCCTTTTTAATGGCCTTATTAACCTACTTGTAGTGATTTGCTCCTCTACCCCATTTAGACTGTTATTACCCAAGCAATATGTGGCCTCCTTATTCTTCCTACCACTTCTCACTTATCTATGATGAAATTCATTTGCCAATTATGTCTCACGAATTTGATTGAGTTTTTTGAAGGGGTAACCAAGAAGATAGATGAGGGCTGTGCAGTAGACGTGGTCTACATGGACTTTAGCAAAGCCTTTGACAAGGTACCGCATGGTAGGTTGTTACATAAGGTTAAATCTCACGGGATCCAAGGTGAGGTAGCCAATTGGATACAAAATTGGCTTGACGACAGGAGACAGAGGGTGGTTGTGGAGGGTTGTTTTTCAAACTGGAGGCCTGTGACCAGCGGTGTGCCTCAGGGATCGGTGCTGGGTCCGCTGTTATTTGTTATTTATATTAATGATTTGGATGAGAATTTAGGAGGCATGGTTAGTAAGTTTGCAGATGACACCAAGATTGGTGGCATTGTGGACAGTGAAGAAGGTTATCTAGGATTGCAACGGGATCTTGATAAATTGGGCCAGTGGGCCGATGAATGGCAGATGGAGTTTAATTTAGATAAATGTGAGGTGATGCATTTTGGTAGATCGAATCGGGCCAGGACCTACTCCGTTAATGGTAGGGCACTGGGGAGAGTTATAGAACAAAGCGATCTAGGAGTACAGGTTCATAGCTCCTTGAAAGTGGAGTCACAGGTGGATAGGGTGGTGAAGAAGGCATTCGGCATGCTTGGTTTCATTGATCAGAACATTGAATACAGGAGTTGGGATGTCTTGTTGAAGTTGTACCAGACATTAGTAAGGCCACACTTGGAATACCGTGTACAGTTCTGGTCACCCTATTATAGAAAGGATATTATTAAACTAGAAAGAGTGCAGAAAAGATTTACTGGGATGCTACCGGGACTTGATGGTTTGACTTATAGGGAGAGGTTGGATAGACTGAGACTTTTTTCCCTGGAGAGTAGGAGGTTTAGGGGTGATCTTCTAGAAGTCTATAAAATAATGAGGGGCATAGATAAGGTAGATAGTCAAAATCTTTTCCCAAAGGTAGGGGAGTCTATAACGAGGGGGCATAGAATTAAGGTGAGAGGGGAGAGATACAAAAGGGTCCAGAGGGGCAATTTTTTCACTCAAAGGGTGGTGAGTGTCTGGGACGAGCTGCCAGAGGCAGTAGTAGAGGCGGGTACAATTTTGTCTTTTAAAAAGCATTTGGACAGTTACATGGGTAAGATGGGTACAGAGGGATATGGGCCAAGTGCAGGCAATTGGGACTAGCTTAGTGGTATAAACTGGGCGACATGGACATGTTGGGCCGAAGGGCCTGTTTCCATGTTGTGAACTTCTATGATTCTATAATTACGCGCCCAATCTGTAAGTTTATTAATGACCTCTTGCATTTTGACCGATTCTTCCTTTGTATTAACTATATCCCCCAATTTGGTGTCGTCTGTAAATTTTCAAATTGTACTTCTGATTCCCAAATCCAAATCATTAATGTAAATTGTGAATAACAGTGGTCCCAGCACCAATCCCTGTGGAACATCACTTCCCACCTTTTGCCAGTCTGAGTAACTACCCTTAACCCCTACTCTCTGTTTTCTGTTTTGTAGCCAGCTTGCTATCCATTCTGCTACCTGTCCCCTGACTCCACATGCTCTGACGTCTTGAGTCTACTATGCGGTACATTATCAAAGACCTTTTGAAAATTCAAATATATTACATATACTACATTATCCTTGTCTACTCTTTCTGTTACTTCTTCAAAGAATTCAGTAAGGTTGGTCAAGCATGATTTTCCCTTTTGAAATCCGTGCTGACTTTCCCTCTTATATTTTTGTTTTCTAGATGTCTTTCTATTACATCTTTGAGTAAAGATTCCATTATCTTTCCTACCACCGACATTAAGCTAATTGGTCTATAGTTCCCTGGACTGGTTCTATCTTCCTTTTTAAATATAGGAATAACATTAGCTGTCCAAAGTGATAAATAGAGTTCAAGAGAAATATATTCCTCGAAAAAGCAAGAACAAACTAGCCAATAATGAAACACCATGGATGAATGAAGAGATACGGGTAATACTGAAACTAAACAAAAAGGCAGACTCTCAGTACATAGACAATAAAGGAGAGGACAACAAAAGGGAATAGGAAGAGGTTAGGAAAGAAGTCAAAAAAACAATTAGGAAAACAAAGAGATTAAATTATCAAGGAATATATAAAGAAATGGTAAAGTATTCTACAGAAACATAAATAACAAAAGAAAAATCAGGATAGGGGTAGAGCCACTAAGGGATGCACAAAATAAACTCACAGGTAACTTCAGCAAAATGGCAGAAACATTGAATAATTAATTTGCCTCCGTATTTATCAGGGAAACTAACAAGATGGGCAGGACATTAGAAAAAATATTTAAACATTTAAGATAGAAAGCGAAGAGATAATTGATAAACTAATCAAACTAAGGGAGGATAAGACTCCTGGTCAAGATGGATTGCATCCACGCATATTAAAAGGAGTTAGGGAAGAGATAGCACAGGCACGATTACATATATATAAAAATTCATTCGAAAAGGGAATAGTGCCAGAGGACTGGTAATAGAGGAGTGTAGCAATTTGAGTAAAGATAAGCAGAGTGTGACAGGAAGGGATAGAGGGTTACCGCTAAACTGTACTGCATCAGCGAATAAGGTCCAAGCAGGGAAAAATGGTAAAAAGTCAAAATTAAAGGCTCTTTATCTGAACGCACGGAGCATTCGTAACAAGATAGATGAATTAGTGGCACAAATAGAGATAAACGGGTTTGATCTAATAGCCATTATAGAGACATGGTTGCAAGGTGACCCAGGTTGGGAACTAAATTTCCAGGGTACTTGACTTTTCGAAAAGACAGACAGAATGGAAAAGGAGTGGGGTAGCCCTGATAATATAGGATGACATAAGGTCAGTAGCGAGAAAGGATCTTGGCTCAGAAGATCAGGAAGTAGAATCAGTATGGGTGGAAATAAGAAATAACAAGGGGCAGAAAACACTGGTGGGAGTAGTTTATAGACGCCCCTAACAGTAGCTATACCATTGGCCAGAGTATTAATCAAGAAATAATAGCAGCTTGTAACAAAGGTAATGTAATAATCATGGGGGACTTTAATCTTCATATAAACTGGGCAAATCAAATTGGCAAAGGTTGCCTGGAGGCGAGTTCATGAAATTCATTCAAGACAGTTTCCTAGAACAATACATCTTGGAACCAACCAGGGAGCAGGGTATTTTAGATCCTGTTTTGTGTATTGAGACAGGGTTAATTAGTAATCTCATAGTAAAGGATCCTCTGGGGAAGAGTGATCATAATATGATAGAATTTCACATTGAGTTTGAGAATGATGTACTTAAGACTGAAACTAGAGTCTTAAATTTAAATAAAGCCAATTACATAGGTATGAGGGGCGAGTTGGCTAAGGTAGATTGGGAAATTAGATAAGCAGTAGACAAAAAGAAATGCAATGGCAAACATTGAAAGAAATATTTCAAAATTCTCAACAAATATACATTTCTTTGAGAAATAAAAATTCTACTGGAAAAGTGATCCATCTGTGGCTAACTAAAGAAGGTAAGGATAGTATTAGATTAAAAGAAGAGGTTTATAATGTTGCAAAGAAGAGTAGTAAGCCTGGGGATTGGGAGAGTTTTAGAAACCAACAAAGGACGACCAAAAAATTGATAAAAAGGTGCCATCGATAAGGTGCCACATAAAAGGCTGTTAAACAAGATAAGAGCTCATGTGGTTGGGGGTAATATATTAGCATGGATAGAGGATTGGTTAACGGACAGAAAATAGAGAGTAGGGATAAACGGGTCATTTTCAGGTTGGCAGGCTGTAACTAGTGGGGTGCCACAGGGATCGGTGCTTGGGCCTCAGCTATTTACAATCTATATTAATGACTTAGACAAAGGAATCAAGTGTAATGTATCCAAGTTTGCTGATGATACAAATCTAGGTGGGAAAGTAAGCTGTGAGGAGGACACAAAGAGTCTGCAAAGGGATATAGACAGGCTAGGTGAGTGGGCAAGAAGGTGGCAGATGGTGTATAATTTTGGGAAATGTGAGGTTATTCACTTTGGTAGGAAGAATAGAAAAACAGAATATTTTTTAAATGTTTGGCATTCAGAGAGATTTGGGTGTACTCGTACAAGAAACACAAAAAGTTAGCATGCAGGTACAGCAAGCAATTAGGAAGGCAAATGGCATGTTGGCTTTTATTGCAGAGGGGTTCGAATAAGGCAGTCTTGCTACAATTGTACCGGGCTTTGGTGAGACCACACCTGGAGTACTGCGTACAGTTTTGGTCTCCTTATCTAAGGAAGGATATACTTGCCTTGGAGATGGTGCAACGTAGATTCACTAGATTAATTCCTGGGATGAGAAGGTTGTCCTATGAGGAGAGATTGAGTAGAATGGGCCTATACTCTCTGGAGTTTAGAAGAATGAGAGGTGATCTCATTAAAACATATAAGATTATGAGGGGGCTTGACGGGGTAGATACTGAGAGGCTGTTTCTCCTGGCTGGCGAGTCTAGAACTAGGGGGCATAGTCTCAGGATAGGAGGTCAGCCATTTAAGACTGAGATGAGAAGGAATTTCCTCACTCAGAGGGTTGTGAATCTTTTGGCATTCTTTACCCCAGAGGGCTGTGGATACTCAGTCGTTGAGTATATTCAAGGCTGAGATAGATAGATTTTTGGACTCTAGGGGAATCGAGGGATATGGGGATCAGGCAGGAAAGCAGAGTTGAGGTCAAAGATCAGCCATGATCTGACTGAATGGTGGAGCAGGCTCGAGGGGCTGTATGGCCTACTCCTGCTCCTATTTCTTATGTACCTTATGTTTCTTATCCTGATGTAGACTGGGATAGTAACAGTGTAAAGGGCAAAGAGGGGAAGGAATTTCTGAAGTGTGTTCAGGAGAACTTTCTTGATCAGTATATTTCCACCCAACGAGGCAGGAGGCATTGCTGGATCTGCTTCTAGGGAGCAAGTGTCAGTGGGGGAACATTTAGGGAACAGTATCATAAGGTTTAGATTAGTAATGGAAAAGGACAAGGAGCAAACTAGAGTAAAAATACTTAATTGGAGGAGGGCCAATTTCAGTGAGTTGAGAAGGATCTGGCCCGAGTAAATTGGAATCAAAGAGTGACAGGCAAAACTGTAATTGAAAAATGGGCGGCTTTTAAAGAGGAGATGGTTCGGGTACAGTCTAGGTACATTCCCACGAGGGGGAAAGGTAGGGCAATCAAAGCCAGAGCTCCCTGGATGACGAAAGAGATAGAGAGTAAGATGAAGCAGAATAAGGGCGTATGACAGATGTCAGGTTGATAATACAAGTGAGAACCAGGCTGAATATAGAAAGTACAGAGAAGAAGTGAAAAAGGAAATAAGAGGGAGTATAAGAATAGCCTGGCGGCCAACATAAAAGGGAATCCAAAAGTATTCAACAGGCATGTAAATAGTAAACGGGTAGTAAGAGGAGGGGTGGGGCCAATTAGGGACCAAAAAGAAAATCTATGCATGGTGGCAGAGGGCACTGGCTGAGGTACGAAATGAGTACTTTGCATCTGTCTTTACCAAGGAAGAAGATGCTGCCAAAGCCCAGTAAAAGAGGAGGTAGTTGAGATACTGGATGGGGTAAAAATTGATAAAGAGGAGGTACTAGAAAGGCTGGCAGTACTTAAAGTAGATAAGTCACCCAGTCCGGATGGGATGCATTCCAGGTTGCTGAGGGAAGTAAGGGTGGAAATTGCAGAGGTACTGGCCATAATCTTCCAATCCTCCTTAGATACGGGGATGGTGCCAGAGGACTGGAGAATTGCAAATGTTACACCCTTGTTCAAGAAAGGGTGTAAGGATAAACCCAGCAACTACAGGCCAGTCAGCTTAACGCCATTGGTAGTATAGCTTTTAGAAACGATAATCCGGGACAAAATTAATCGTCACTTGGACAAATGTAGATTAATAAATGAAAGCCAGCACGGATTTGTTAAAGGCAAATCGTGTTTAACTAACTTGATTGAGTTTTTTGATGAGGTAACAGAGAGGGTCGATGAGGGCAATGCGGTTGATGTTGTGTTTCCAGTACTGGATGAGCAAAAATTTCCTCCAACTAAATATTGGGAAAACTGAAGCCATTGTCTTGGTCCCCGCTGCAAACTCCATGGCCTCGCCCCTCCCTATCTCTGTAACCTTCTCCAGCCCTACAACCTTCCAAGATCTTGCCTCTTGCGCATCCCCGATTTTAATCACTCCACCATTGGCGGCCATGCCTTCAGCTGCCCAGCCATTAACCTCTCCGCCTCTCTCTCCACCTTTAAGACGCTCCTTAAAACCTACCTCTTTGATCAAGCTTTCGAATACCTCCTTATGTGGCTCAGTGTAAAATTTGTTCGATAACACTCCTGTGAAGCGCCTTGGGACGTTTTACTATGTTAAAGGCACTATATAAATGCAAGTTATTGTTGATGTTGCATATGAGCTTCCAAAAGGCATTTGATAAAGTGCCACATAATAGGCTTGTCAGCAAAATTGAAGCCCATGGAATAAAAGGGGCAGTGGCAGCATTGATACGAAATTGGCTAAGTGACAGGAAACAGAGAGTGGTGGTGAACGGTTGTTTATCTGACTGGAGGGAGGTGTACAGTGGTGTTCCCCAGGGGTCGGTGCTGGGACCACTGCTTTACTTGATATATATTAATGACTTGGGCTTGGGTGTACAGGGCACAATTTCAAAATTTGCAGATGACACAAAACTTGGAAGTGTAGGAAATTGTGAAGAGGATAGTGATAGACTTCAAGAGGATATAGACAGGCTGGTGGAATGGGTGGACACATGGCAGATGAAATTTAATGCAGAGAAGTGCGAAGTGATACATTTTGGCATGAAGAACGAGGAGAGGCTAATATAAACTAAATGGTACAATTCTAAAGGGGGTGCAGGAACAGAGAGACCTGGGGGTATATGTGTACAAATCTTTGAAGGAGGCAGGACAGGTTGAGCAAGCGGTTAAAAAAGCAGACGGGATCCTGGGCTTTATAAATAGAGGTATAGAGTACAAAAGCAAGGAAGTTATGTTGAACCTTTATAAAACACTGGTTCGGCCACAACTGGAGTACTGTGTCCAATTCTGGGCACTGCACTTTAGGAAAGATGTGAAGGCCTTTGAGAGGGTGCAGAAAAGATTTACTAGAATGGTTCCAGGGATGAGGGACTTCAGTTACATGGATAGACTGGAGAAGCTGGGGTTGTTCTCCTTCGAGCAGAGACGGTTGAGAGGAGATTTGATAGAGGTGTTCAAAATCATGAAGGGTCTAGATAAAGTAAATAAAGTGAAGCTGTTCCCATTGGCAGGAGGATCAAGAACCAGAAGGCACAGATTTAAGGTGATTGGCAAAAGAACCAAACGCGACATGAGGAAAAGTTTTTTATGCAGGCTTTCAAAAGGGAACTGGATAAATATTTGAAGGAAAAAAATATGAAGGTCTACGGGGAAAGAGCGGGAGAATGGGACTAAGTAGATTGCTCTTACAAAGAGCCAGCACAGCTCGATGGGCCAAATGGCCTCCTTCTGTGCTGTAACCATTCTATGATTCTATGATTCTAGGGGTGTGGGGTATATCAGAGTGTTACCCAGTGTGGGGTGTAGGATATATCAGAGTATTACAGTGAGGAGGTGTGGGGTAGATGAGAGTGTTACAGTGAGGAGGTGTGGGGTATATGAGAGTTTTATAGTGAGGGGTTTGGGGTATATGAGAGTGTTACAGTGAGGGGTGTGGGGTATATGAGAGTGTTACAGTGAAGGGTGTAGGGTCTATGAGGGTGTTACAGTGAGAGGGTGTAGGGTATATGAGAGTGTTATAGTGAGGGGTTTGGGGTATATGAGAGTGTTACAGTGAGGGGTATGGGGTATATGAGAGTGTTACAGTGAGGGGTATGGGGTATATGAGAGTGCGACAGTGAGGGGTGTGGGGTATATGAGAGTGTTACAATGAGGGGTGTGGGGTATATGAGTGTTATAGTGAGGGGTGTGGGGTATATGAGAGTGTTATAGTGAGGGGTTTGGGGTATATGAGAGTGTTACAGTGAAGGGTGTAGGGTCTATGAGGGTGTTACAGTGAGTGGTGTGGGGTATATGAGTGTTATAGTGAGGGGTGTGGGGTATATGAGAGTGCGACAGTGAGGGGTGTGGAGTATATGAGAGTGTTACAGTGAGTGGCGTGGGGTATATGAGAGTGTTACAGTGAGGGGTGTGGGGTATATGAGAGTGTTACAGTGAGGGGGTGTGGGGTATATGAGAGTGTTACTGTGAGGGGGTGTGGGGTATATGAGAGTGTTACAGTGAGGGGTGTGGGGTATATGAGAGTGTTACAATGAGGGGTGTGGGGTATATGAGTGTTATAGTGAGGGGTGTGGGGTATATGAGAGTGTTACAGTGAGGGATGTGGGGCATATGAGAGTGTTACAGTGAGGGGTGTGGGGTATATGAGAGTGTTACAGTGAGGGATGTGGGGTATATGAGAGTGTTACAGTGAGGGATGTGGGGTATATGAGAGTGTTACAGTGAGGGGTGTGGGGTATATGAGAGTGTTACAGTGAGGGGTGTGGGGTATATGAGAGTGTTACAATGAGGGGTGTGGGGTATATGAGTGTTATAGTGAGGGGTGTGGGGTATATGAGAGTGTTACAGTGAGGGTATGTGGGGTATATGAGAGTGTTACAGTGAGGAGTGTGGGGTATATGAGAGTGTTATAGTGAGGGGATGTGGGGTATATGAGAGTGTTACAGTGAGGGATGTGGGATATATGAGAGTGTTATAGTGAGGGGGTGTGGGGTATATGAGGGAGTTACAGAGGGGTGTGGGGTATATGAGAGTGTTACAGTGAAGGGTGTAGGGTATATGAGAGTGTGACAGTGAGGGGTGTGGGGTATATGAGAGTGCGACAGTGAGGGGTGTGGGGTATATGAGAGTGCGACAGTGAGGGGTGTGGGGTATATGAGAGTGTTACAATGAGGGGTGTGGGGTATATGAGTGTTATAGTGAGGGGTGTGGGGTATATGAGAGTGCGACAGTGAGGGGTGTGGGGTATATGAGTGTTATAGTGAGGGGGTGTGGGGTATATGAGAGTGTTACAGTGAGGGGTGTGGGGTATATGAGAGTGTTACAGTGAGTGGCGTGGGGTATATGAGAGTGTTACAGTGAGTGGCGTGGGGTATATGAGAGTGTTACAGTGAGGGGTGTGGGGTATATGAGAGTGTTACAGTGAGGGGTGTGGGGTATATGAGAGTGTTACAGTGAAGGGTGTAGGGTCTATGAGGGTGTTACAGTGAGAGGGTGTAGGGTATATGAGAGTGCGACAGTGAGGGGTGTGGGGTATATGAGAGTGCGACAGTGAGGGGTGTGGGGTATATGAGAGTGTTACAATGAGGGGTGTGGGGTATATGAGAGTGTTATAGTGAGGGGTTTGGGGTATGTGAGAGTGTTATAGTGAGGGGTGTGGGGTATATGAGAGTGCGACAGTGAGGGGTGTGGGGTATATGAGAGTGTTACAGTGAGGGGTGTGGGGTATATGAGAGTGTTACAGTGAGGGGCGTGGGGTATATGAGAGTGTTACAGTGAGGGGTGTGGGGTATATGAGAGTGTTACAGTGAAGGGTGTAGGGTCTATGAGGGTGTTACAGTGAGAGGGTGTAGGGTATATGAGAGTGCGACAGTGAGGGGTGTGGGGTATATGAGAGTGCGACAGTGAGGGGTGTGGGGTATATGAGTGTTATAGTGAGGGGTGTGGGGTATATGAGAGTGTTACAGTGAGGGGTGTGGGGTATATGAGAGTGTTATAGTGAGGGGTTTGGGGTATATGAGAGTGTTACAGTGAGGGGTGTGGGGTATATGAGAGTGTTACAGTGAGAGGGTGTAGGGTATATGAGAGTGCGACAGTGAGGGGTGTGGGGTATATGAGAGTGCGACAGTGAGGGGTGTGGGGTATATGAGAGTGTTACAATGAGGGGTGTGGGGTATATGAGAGTGTTACAGTGAGAGGTGTGGGGTATATGAGAGTGTTACAGTGAGGGGTGTGGGGTATATGAGAGTGTTACAGTGAGGGGTGTGGGGTATATGAGAGTGTTACAGTGAGGGGTGTGGGGTATATGAGAGTGTTACAGTGAGGGGTGTGGGGTATATGAGAGTGTTACAGTGAGGGGTGTGGGGTATATGAGAGTGTTATAGTGAGGGGTGTGGGGTATATGAGAGTGTTATAGTGAGGGGTGTGGGGTATATGAGAGTGTTACAGTGAGAGGTGTGGGGTATATGAGAGTGCGACAGTGAGGGGTGTGGGGTATATGAGAGTGTTACAGTGAGTGGCGTGGGGTATATGAGAGTGTTACAGTGAGAGGTGTGGGGTATATGAGAGTGCGACAGTGAGGGGTGTGGGGTATATGAGAGTGTTATAGTGAGGGGGTGTGGGGTATATGAGAGTATTACAGTGAGGGGTGTGGGGTATATGAGAGTGTTATAGTGAGGGGGTGTGGGTATATGAGAGTGCGACAGTGAGGGGTGTGGGGTATATGAGAGTGTTACAGTGAGGGGTGTGGGGTATATGAGAGTGTTATAGTGAAGGGGTGTGGGTATATGAGAGTGTTACAGTGAGGGGTGTGGGGTATATGAGAGTGCGACAGTGAGGGGTGTGGGGTATATGAGAGTGTTACAGTGAGGGGTGTGGGGTATATGAGAGTGTTATAGTGAAGGGGTGTGGGTATATGAGAGTGTTACAGTGAGGGGTGTGGGGTATATGAGAGTGCGACAGTGAGGGGTGTGGGGTATATGAGAGTGTTACAGTGAGCGGTGTGGGGTATATGAGAGTGCGACAGTGAGGGGTGTGGGGTATATGAGAGTGTTACAGTGAGGGGTGTGGGGTATATGAGAGTGTTATAGTGAAGGGGTGTGGGTATATGAGAGTGTTACAGTGAGGGGTGTGGGGTATATGAGAGTGCGACAGTGAGGGGTGTGGGGTATATGAGAGTGTTACAGTGAGGGGTGTGGGGTATATGAGAGTGTTACAGTGAGTGGCGTGGGGTATATGAGAGTGTTATAGTGAGGGGGTGTGGGGTATATGAGAGTGTTACAGTGAGGGGTGTGGGGTATATGAGAGTGTTACAGTGAGGGGTGTGGGGTATATGAGAGTGTTACAGTGAGGGGTGTGGGGTATATGAGAGTGTTACAGTGAGGGGTGTGGGGTATATGAGAGTGTTACAGTGAGGGGTGTGGGGTATATGAGAGTGTTACAGTGAGTGGCGTGGGGTATATGAGAGTGTTATAGTGAGGGGGTGTGGGGTATATGAGAGTGTTAGTGAGGGGTGTGGGGTATATGAGAGTGTTATAGTGAGGGGTGTGGGGTATATGAGAGTGTTACAGTGAGGGGTGTGGGGTATATGAGAGTGTTACAGTGAGGGGTGTGGGGTATATGAGAGTGTTACAGTGAGGGGTGTGGGGTATATGAGAGTGTTACAGTGAGGGGTGTGGGGTATATGAGAGTGTTACAGTGAGGGGTGTGGGGTATATGAGCGTGTTATAGTGAGGGGTGTGGGGTATATGAGAGTGTTACAGTGAGGGGTGTGGGGTATATGAGAGTGTTACAGTGAGGGGTGTGGGGTATATGAGAGTGTTATAGTGAGGGGGTGTGGGGTATATGAGAGTGTTACAGTGAGGGGTGTGGGGTATATGAGAGTGTTACAGTGAGGGGTGTGGGGTATATGAGAGTGTTACAGTGAGTGGCGTGGGGTATATGAGAGTGTTATAGTGAGGGGGTGTGGGGTATATGAGAGTGTTACAGTGAGGGGTGTGGGGTATATGAGAGTGTTACAGTGAGGGGTGTGGGGTATATGAGAGTGTTACAGTGAGTGGCGTGGAAGTCATGTCTGACAAATTTGCTTGAGTTCTTCGAGGATATAACGTATAGGGTGGATAAAGGGGAACCAGTGGACGTAGTGTATTTAGACTTCCAGAAGGCATTCGACAAGGTGCCACATAAAAGATTATTACTTAAGATAAAAAATCACGGGATTGGGGGTAATATTCTGGCATGGGTGGAGGATTGGTTATCGAACAGGAAGCAGAGAGTTGGGATAAATGGTTCATTTTCGGACTGGCAACCAGTAACCAGTGGTGTTCCACAGGGGTCGGTGCTGGGTCCCCAACTCTTTACAATCTATATTAACGATTTGGAGGAGGGGACCGAGTGCAACATATCAAAATTTGCAGATGATACAAAGATGGGAGGGAAAGTAGAGAGTGAGGAGGACATAAAAAACCTGCAAGGGGATATAGACAGGCTGGGTGAGTGGGCGGAGATTTGGCAGATGCAATATAATATTGGAAAATGTGAGGTTATGCACTTTGGCAGGAAAAATCAGAGAGCAAGTTATTTTCTTAATGGCGAGAGACTGGAAAGTACTGCAGTACAAAGGGATCTGGGGGTCCTAGTGCAAGAAAATCAAAAAGTTGGTATGCAGGTGCAGCAGGTGATCAAGAAAGCCAACGGAATGTTGGCTTTTATTGCTAGGGGGATAGAATATAAAAACATGGAGGTATTGCTGCAGTTATATAAGGTATTGGTGAGACCGCACCTGGAATACTGCATACAGTTTTGGTCTCCATACTTAAGAAAAGACATACTTGCTCTCGAGGCAGTACAAAGAAGGTTCACTCGGTTAATCCCGGGGATGAGGGGGCGGACATATGAGGAGAGGTTGAGTAGATTGGGACTCTACTCATTGGAGTTCAGAAGAATGAGAGGCGATCTTATTGAAACATATAAGATTGTGAAGGGTCTTGATCGGGTGGATGCGGTAAGGATGTTCCCAAAGATGGGTGAAACTAGAACTAGGGGGCATAATCTTAGAATAAGGGGCTGCTCTTTCAAAACTGAGATGAGGAGAAACTTCTTCACTCAGAGGGTGGTAGGTCTGTGGAATTTGCTGCCCCAGGAAGCTGTGGAAGCTACATCATTAGATAAATTTAAAACAGAAATAGACAGTTTCCGAGAAGTAAAGGGAATTAGGGGTTATGGGGAGCGGGCAGGAAATTGGACATGAAGCTGAGTTCGGATCGGTCAATGCCCTGTGGGTGGCGGAGAGGGCCCAGGGGCTATGTGGCCGGGTCCTGCTCCTACTTCTTGTGTTCTTTAGATTTGTGGTTGGGATCAGATCAGCCATGATCTTATTGAATGGCGGAGCAGGCTCGAGGGGCCGATTGGCCTACTCCTGCTCCAATTTCTTATGTTCTTATGTTCTTATATGAGAGTGTTACAGTGAGGGGTGTGGGGTATATGAGAGTGTTACAGTGAGGGGTGTGGGGTATATGAGAGTGTTACAGTGAGGGGTGTGGGGTATATCAGTACTATAATAGGAACATAGGAACAGGTGTCGGCTATTCAGCCTCTTCGACCATTCAATTAGATCTGGGCTGATCTCTATCTTAACTCCATTTACTGACCTCAGATCCATATCCCTTAAGCCTCTGCAGCTTTTTGGGCAAGAAAGTGTTCCAGATTTCCACGACCCTTTGTGTGAAGAAGTGCTTCCTGACATCACCCCTGAACAGTCTAGCTCGAATTTTAAGGCTATGCCCCCTTGTTCTGGACTCCCCCACCAGAGGAAATAGTTTCTCTCTATCTAGCCGATCAAATCCTGTAATCATCTTAAACACCTCAATTAGATCACCCCTTAATCTTCTAAACTCAAGGGAATACAAGCCTAGTTTAAGCAACCTGTCCTCATAATCTGAACCTTTAATCCCTGGTATTATTCTGGTGAAACTGCGCTGAACCGCCTCCTGGGCCAATCTATCCTTCCTGAGATGCCGTGCCCAGAACTGAATGTGGTATCTCCAGATGAGGTCTGACCAAGGCTCCGTACAGCTGTAACATTAACTTCCACCCTTTATATTCCAGCCCTCTTGAGATAAAGGCCAACATTCTATTAGCCTTTTAAATTATTTTTTGTACCTGTCCATTGGCTTTTAGTGATTTCTGTACTTGGGCCCCTAAATCTCTTTGCTCCTCCACAGTTCTTAGTTTCTCACCATTTAGAAAATACTCTGATTTATCTCTCTTAGGTCCAAAGTGGATAACCTCACACTTCCCCACATTAAACTCCATCTGGCACAATTTTGTAATAACTCACTTAATCTATCAATGTACCTTTGCAGCTTTCTGCTCCCATCTACACTATTTACTGTGCATTGGGTTAACGGTCCTGTGGATTGTCCAACAGACAACAGTTTAACCTGTCTCCGAGCAATGAATCGATCTGTGAATCACTGCCATTGACACTATCTGTGTCCTTCTCCTACACTTTGAGTCTTTGTCCTGTGACAGACAGCGTGAAAGAGGGATCTGTACCTATCTGATTTGTTTCACTGGGCATCGTCTGATCAGATATTGGCTCCATGCTCTTCCTCTTCTTCGTCTCCTGGCTGCTGTGACAGACAGTCCGATTCTTCTTGTTCTTGATGAGGATTTTGCCCATCAGCTCCTTGGGGCTGGGAAGAGGGGCTCCGGGCTTCAGCTGTATTGGAAAGTACAAACGTTTTGAGGTGCTCCTGCAACACACTTCACAGATCAGTGTCCGTGTCAACGAGTGTCATCAACCTAACTGCTTTCTCCACTCTGCGACACAGAGCCACGGTACAGGGCAGAAGGTTTCAAATCTTGGGAAACAAATACACAGCCCCCACCAAGGCCTCAAGGTCATGGTGTTTGACGGGACACAGATGCAGGGAGCTGGTCAGCCCATCCCATGTTGTCAAAGTGCACATTCACCATGTGTAACTGGCGGTGTCGGGAATGTAAGGAAAGGGTATAATTCTCTTTATACTGTCGCAATATTAACTTTTAGCTTTTGCCTGTTCAGTGAGTTTCAATGTTCAGTTTAGTTGGTGGGAAAATAAGAAATGACAAAGAAGCTGTCGGTTCTTAGCTCCAGCCTTGAAAAGGCACCTGCCTGAGAAACACCTTAGATCTGGAAAATGAGGGAGGGTAAGCGAGCAGGGGAGTTTGATCGGTGCACTACAAGGACAGGATAAGCAAATCAGCGCTGAATGATAAATGTGGATTAAGTCATGTCGAAACATATGAGTTCTCATGAAGCAGGGTGGGGACAAAAGGTAAAAAAGGATTGTTAGGAGGAGATCTCAGAATTTGATGGGGCCTGATCAGCTTGAGCTCGAGAACTGTAATGTTTGAATTCTCCAGTGAACTCGCAAGGTATCACCATAGGTGTACTGAGTAATTATTGTCACTGATAGTTATTACAGTATGCTTAATATTCTGCCTACGTCAACAATAAATGCTTTTGAAACCCTATTATTTTGAGGAGTAACTTATAAACTTATAAATAGGAACCCCCATCCTCTACCAGGGAGACTATTGACTAAGTGGGGAGACATCAGAGAGCCAGGCCTGATCCTGTCCCGATAAAAATTCCACACAAACACCATTTTTCAGTAGAAGACACTGGGCAGTGATCAGAAGCAGGAACCCCGGCTGCTTTTCCTTCCACTCCCTACATCAGCCAACGAGGGCCGAGGCAGTGTGCAACCACTGAAGTGCTGCTCCAGCTGAGATCCACTAACTCTGCACAGAGTAGAGATTAAAGCCCGGTCCTTCAGGGTTTGTGGGGATCAGAGCCACACGGAACAGCGCATGCAGGCACCGAGCCACGGGCTGAGCTCAGAAAAGGCCATGTTTCACATTCTGTGACCATGCAGGCTGTTCCGAGAACACACCAAACATCCCACAAAAAGCCACCTCAATATAGCAAGCCCCCTCACCACAACCATAAACACCACCATCACCATAACCATCACCATCACCCCCATTCCACACCCTCACTATAACCACTATCTGTGGACGCCAGACTATACTTACTGGGTACTTTTCCATGGTTTCTGTCAGTAACATGTCACCAAATATTGTCCGGCAGTAATCTGCCATCTTAGCTTGCTGTTTAGGGCTGTTGGAAATTTAAGGAAACATGTCAGATAGATATTGAGGAAAGAGAGGCACTGGGGGGAGAGAGACAGGCAATAGGGGGGAGAGACAGGCACGAGGAGGGGGAGAGAGAGAGACAGGCACGAGGAGGGGGAGAGAGAGAGACAGGCACTGGGAGGGGGAGAGAGGGACAGGCACTGGGAGGGGGAGAGAGAGAGACAGGCACGAGGAGGGGGAGAGAGAGAGAGACAGGCACTAGGAGGGTGAGAGAGAGAGACAGGCACTAGGAGGGGGAGAGAGAGAGACAGGCACGAGGAGGGGGAGAGAGAGAGACAGGCACTGGGAGGGGGAGAGAGAGACAGGCACTGGGAGGGGGAGAGAGAGAGACAGGCACGAGGAGGGGGAGAGAGAGAGACAGGCACTAGGAGGGTGAGAGAGAGAGACAGGCACTAGGAGGGGGAGAGAGAGAGAGACAGGCACTAGGAGGGGGAGAGAGAGAGACAGGCACTAGGAGGGGGAGAGAGAGAGAGACAGGCACTGGGAGGGGGAGAGAGAGAGACAGGCACGAGGAGGAGGAGAGAGAGAGAGACAGGCACTAGGAGGGTGAGAGAGAGAGAGAGGCAATGGGAGGGGGAGAGAGAGAGACAGGCACTGGGAGGGGGAGAGAGACAGGCACTAGGAGGGGGTGAGAGAGAGACAGGCACTAGGAGGGGGAGAGAGAGAGACAGGCACTAGGAGGGGGAGAGAGAGAGAGACAGGCACTAGGAGGGGGAGAGAGAGAGACAGGCACTAGGAGGAGGAGAGAGAGAGACAGGCACTAGGAGGAGGAGAGAGAGAGACAGGCACTAGGAGGGGGAGAGAGAGAGACAGGCACTAGGAGGAGGAGAGAGAGAGACAGGCACTAGGAGGGGGAGAGAGAGAGAGACGGGCACTAGGAGGAGGAGAGAGACAGGCACTAGGAGGAGGAGAGAGACAGGCACTAGGAGGGGGAGAGAGACAGGCACTAGGAGGAGGAGAGAGAGAGACAGGCACTAGGAGGGGGAGAGAGAGAGAGACAGGCACTAGGAGGGGGAGAGAGAGACAGGCACTAGGAGGAGGAGAGAGAGAGTCAGGCACTAGGAGGGGGAGAGAGGGAGACAGGCACTAGGAGGGGGAGAGAGAGAGAGACAGGCACTGGGAGGGGGAGAGAGACAGGCACTAGGAGGGGGAGAGAGAGAGAGAGACAGGCACGAGGAGGGGGAGAGAGAGAGAGGCACTAGGAGGGGGAGAGAGAGAGAGACAGGCACTAGGAGGAGGAGAGAGAGACAGGCACGAGGAGGGGGAGAGAGAGACAGGCACTAGGAGGGGGAGAGAGAGACAGGCACTAGGAGGGGGAGAGAGAGACAGGCACCAGGAGGGGGAGAGAGAGACAGGCACTAGGAGAAGGAGAGAGAGAGAGAGAGGCACGAGGAGGGGGAGAGAGAGAGAGACAGGCACTAGGAGGGGGAGAGAGAGACAGGCACCAGGAGGGGGAGAGAGAGACAGGCACTAGGAGAAGGAGAGAGAGAGAGAGGCACGAGGAGGGGGAGAGAGAGAGAGACAGGCACTAGGAGGGGGAGAGAGACAGGCACCAGGAGGGGAAGAGAGAGAGACAGGCACTAGGAGGGGGAGAGAGAGACAGGCACCAGGAGGGGGAGAGAGAGAGAGACAGGCACTAGGAGGGAGAGAGAGAGAGAGGCACTAGGAGGGGGAGAGAGAGAGACAGGCACTAGGAGGGGGAGAGAGAGAGACAGGCACTAGGAGGAGGAGAGAGAGAGAGACAGGCACTAGGAGGGGGAGAGAGAGAGACAGGCACTAGGAGGGGGAGAGAGAGAGAGACAGGCACTAGGAGGGGGAGAGAGAGACAGGCACTAGGAGAAGGAGAGAGAGAGAGAGGCACGAGGAGGGGGAGAGAGAGAGAGACAGGCACCAGGAGGGGGAGAGAGAGACAGGCACTAGGAGAAGGAGAGAGAGAGAGAGGCACGAGGAGGGGGAGAGAGAGAGAGACAGGCACTAGGAGGGGGAGAGAGACAGGCACCAGGAGGGGAAGAGAGAGAGACAGGCACTAGGAGGGGGAGAGAGAGACAGGCACCAGGAGGGGGAGAGAGAGAGAGACAGGCACTAGGAGGGAGAGAGAGAGAGAGGCACTAGGAGGGGGAGAGAGAGAGACAGGCACTAGGAGGGGGAGAGAGAGAGACAGGCACTAGGAGGAGGAGAGAGAGAGAGACAGGCACTAGGAGGGGGAGAGAGAGAGACAGGCACTAGGAGGAGGAGAGAGAGAGAGACAGGCACTAGGAGGAGGAGAGAGAGAGAGACAGGCACTAGGAGGGGGAGAGAGAGAGAGACAGGCACTGGGAGGGGGAGAGAGAGACAGGCACTAGGAGGGGGAGAGAGAGAGAGACAGGCACTAGGAGGGGGAGAGAGAGACAGGCACTAGGAGGGGGAGAGAGAGAGACAGGCACTAGGAGGGGGAGAGAGAGAGAGACAGGCACTAGGAGGGGGAGAGAGAGAGAGACAGGCACTAGGAGGGGGAGAGAGAGACAGGCACGAGGAGGAGGAGAGAGAGACAGGCACGAGGAGGGAGAGAGAGAGAGACAGGCACTAGGAGGAGGAGAGAGAGAGAGACAGGCACTAGGAGGGAGAGAGAGAGACAGGCACTAGGAGGAGGAGAGAGAGAGAGACAGGCACTAGGAGGAGGAGAGAGAGAGAGACAGGCACCAGGAGGGAGAGAGAGAGACAGGCACTAGGAGGAGGAGAGAGAGAGAGACAGGCACTAGGAGGGGGAGAGAGAGAGAGAGAGACAGGCACTCGGAGGGGGAGAGAGAGAGACAGGCACTAGGAGGGGGAGAGAGAGACAGGCACTAGGAGGGGGAGAGAGAGAGAGAGAGACAGGCACTAGGAGGGGGAGAGAGAGACAGGCACTAGGAGGAGGAGAGAGAGAGAGACAGGCACTAGGAGGGAGAGAGAGAGACAGGCACTAGGAGGGGGAGAGAGAGAGAGACAGGCACTAGGAGGGGGAGAGAGAGAGACAGGCACTAGTAGGGGGAGAGAGAGAGACAGGCACGAGGAGGGGGAGAGAGAGAGACAGGCACTAGGAGGAGGAGAGAGAGAGAGACAGGCACTAGGAGGGGGAGAGAGAGAGAGACAGGCACTAGGAGGGGGAGAGAGAGAGAGACAGGCACTAGGAGGGGGAGAGAGAGACAGGCACTAGGAGGGGGAGAGAGAGACAGGCACTAGGAGGGGGAGAGAGAGAGACAGGCACTAGGAGGGGGAGAGAGAGAGACAGGCACTAGGAGGGGGAGAGAGAGACAGGCACTAGGAGGAGGAGAGAGAGAGAGACAGGCACTAGGAGGGGGAGAGAGAGACAGGCACTAGGAGGGGGAGAGAGAGACAGGCACTAGGAGGGGGAGAGAGAGAGAGACAGGCACTAGGAGGGAGAGAGAGAGAGACAGGCACTAGGAGGGGGAGAGAGAAAGAGACAGGCACTAGGAGGGGGAGAGAGAGACAGGCACTAGGAGGGGGAGAGAGAGAGAGACAGGCACTAGGAGGGGGAGAGAGAGAGACAGGCACTAGGAGGGGGAGAGAGAGAGGCACTAGGAGGGGGAGAGAGAGACAGGCACTAGGAGGGGGAGAGAGAGAGACAGGCACTAGGAGGGGGAGAGAGAGACAGGCACTAGGAGGGGGAGAGAGAGAGAGGCACTAGGAGGGGGAGAGGGAGAGACAGGCACTAGGAGGGGGAGAGAGAGACAGGCACTAGGAGGGGGAGAGGGAGAGACAGGCACTAGGAGGAGGAGAGAGAGAGAGACAGGCACTGGGAGGGGGAGAGAGAGACAGGCACTGGGAGGGGGAGAGAGAGAGACAGGCACTAGGAGGAGGGGGAGAGAGAGAGACAGGCACTAGGAGGGGGAGAGAGGAACAGGCACTAGGAGGGGGAGAGAGAGAGACAGGCACTAGGAGGGGGAGAGAGAGAGACAGGCACTCGGACGGGGAGAGAGAGAGAGACAGGCACTCGGAGGGGGAGAGAGAGACAGGCACTAGGAGGAGGAGAGAGAGAGACAGGCACTAGGAGGGGGAGAGAGAGAGACAGGCACTAGGAGGGGGAGAGAGAGACAGGCACTAGGAGGAGGAGAGAGAGAGAGACAGGCACTAGGAGGGGGAGAGAGAGAGACAGGCACGAGGAGGGGGAGAGAGAGAGAGACAGGCACTAGGAGGGGGAGAGAGAGAGAGACAGGCACTAGGAGGGGGAGAGAGAGAGACAGGCACTAGGAGGGGGAGAGAGAGAGAGACAGGCACTAGGAGGGGGAGAGAGAGAGACAGGCACTAGGAGGGGGAGAGAGAGAGACAGGCACTAGGAGGGGGAGAGAGAGAGACAGGCACTAGGAGGGGGAGAGAGAGAGACAGGCACGAGGAGGGGGAGAGAGAGAGACAGGCACTAGGAGGGGGAGAGAGAGAGACAGGCACTAGGAGGGGGAGAGAGAGAGACAGGCACTAGGAGGGGGAGAGAGAGAGACAGGCACTAGGAGGGGGAGAGAGAGAGACAGGCACGAGGAGGGGGAGAGAGAGAGACAGGCACTAGGAGGAGGAGAGAGAGAGAGACAGGCACTAGGAGGGGGAGAGAGAGAGAGGCACTAGGAGGGGGAGAGAGAGAGACAGGCACTAGGAGGGGGAGAGAGAGAGACAGGCACTAGGAGGGGGAGAGAGAGAGAGACAGGCACTAGGAGGGGGAGAGAGAGACAGGCACGAGGAGGGGGAGAGAGAGAGACAGGCACTCGGAGGGGGAGAGAGAGAGACAGGCACTCGGAGGGGGAGAGAGAGAGACAGGCACTAGGAGGAGGAGAGAGAGAGAGACAGGCACTAGGAGGGGGAGAGAGAGAGAGGCACTAGGAGGGGGAGAGAGAGAGACAGGCACTAGGAGGGGGAGAGAGAGAGACAGGCACTAGGAGGAGGAGAGAGAGAGACAGGCACTAGGAGGGGGAGAGAGACAGGCACTAGGAGGGGGAGAGAGAGAGAGACAGGCACTAGGAGGAGGAGAGAGAGAGAGACAGGCACTAGGAGGGGGAGAGAGAGACAGGCACTGGGAGGGGGAGAGAGACAGGCACTGGGAGGGGGAGAGAGACAGGCACTAGGAGGGGGAGAGAGAGACAGGCACTAGGAGGGGGAGAGAGAGAGAGACAGGCACTAGGAGGGGGAGAGAGAGAGAGACAGGCACTCGGAGGGGGAGAGAGAGAGACAGGCACTAGGAGGGTGAGAGAGAGAGAGACAGGCACTAGGAGGGGGAGAGAGAGACAGGCACTAGGAGGAGGAGAGTGAGAGAGACAGGCACTAGGAGGGGGGGAGAGAGAGACAGGCACTAGGAGGAGGAGAGAGAGAGACAGGCACTAGGAGGAGAAGAGAGAGAGAGAGAGACAGGCACTAGGAGGGGGAGAGAGAGAGACAGGCACTAGGAGGGGGAGAGAGAGACAGGCACTAGGAGGGGGAGAGAGAGTGACAGGCACTAGGAGGAGAAGAGAGAGAGACAGGCACTCGGAGGAGAAGAGAGAGAGAGAGAGACAGGCACTCGGAGGGGGAGAGAGAGAGACAGGCACTAGGAGGGGGAGAGAGAGACAGGCACTAGGAGGGGGAGAGAGAGAGAGAGAGACAGGCACTAGGAGGGGGAGAGAGAGACAGGCACTAGGAGGAGGAGAGAGAGAGAGACAGGCACTAGGAGGGGGAGAGAGAGAGACAGGCACTAGGAGGGGGAGAGAGAGAGACAGGCACTAGGAGGAGAAGAGAGAGAGACAGGCACTAGGAGGAGAAGAGAGAGAGAGAGAGACAGGCACTGGGAGGGGGAGAGAGGGACAGGCACTGGGAGGGGGAGAGAGAGAGACAGGCACGAGGAGGGGGAGAGAGAGAGAGACAGGCACTAGGAGGGTGAGAGAGAGAGACAGGCACTAGGAGGGGGAGAGAGAGAGACAGGCACGAGGAGGGGGAGAGAGAGAGACAGGCACTGGGAGGGGGAGAGAGAGACAGGCACTGGGAGGGGGAGAGAGAGAGACAGGCACGAGGAGGGGGAGAGAGAGAGAGACAGGCACTAGGAGGGTGAGAGAGAGAGACAGGCACTAGGAGGGGGAGAGAGAGAGAGACAGGCACTAGGAGGGGGAGAGAGAGAGACAGGCACTAGGAGGGGGAGAGAGAGAGAGACAGGCACTGGGAGGGGGAGAGAGAGAGACAGGCACGAGGAGGAGGAGAGAGAGAGAGACAGGCACTAGGAGGGTGAGAGAGAGAGAGAGGCAATGGGAGGGGGAGAGAGAGAGACAGGCACTGGGAGGGGGAGAGAGACAGGCACTAGGAGGGGGTGAGAGAGAGACAGGCACTAGGAGGGGGAGAGAGAGAGACAGGCACTAGGAGGGGGAGAGAGAGAGAGACAGGCACTAGGAGGGGGAGAGAGAGAGAGACAGGCACTAGGAGGGGAGAGAGAGAGACAGGCACTAGGAGGGGGAGAGAGACAGGCACTAGGAGGAGGAGAGAGAGAGACAGGCACTAGGAGGGGGAGAGAGAGAGACAGGCACTAGGAGGAGGAGAGAGAGAGACAGGCACTAGGAGGGGGAGAGAGAGAGAGACAGGCACTAGGAGGGGGAGAGAGAGACAGGCACTAGGAGGAGGAGAGAGAGAGTCAGGCACTAGGAGGGGGAGAGAGAGAGACAGGCACTAGGAGGGGGAGAGAGAGAGAGACAGGCACTGGGAGGGGGAGAGAGACAGGCACTAGGAGGGGGAGAGAGAGAGAGAGACAGGCACGAGGAGGGGGAGAGAGAGAGAGGCACTAGGAGGGGGAGAGAGAGAGAGACAGGCACTAGGAGGAGGAGAGAGAGACAGGCACGAGGAGGGGGAGAGAGAGACAGGCACTAGGAGGGGGAGAGAGAGACAGGCACTAGGAGGGGGAGAGAGAGACAGGCACCAGGAGGGGGAGAGAGAGACAGGCACTAGGAGAAGGAGAGAGAGAGAGAGAGGCACGAGGAGGGGGAGAGAGAGAGAGACAGGCACTAGGAGGGGGAGAGAGAGACAGGCACCAGGAGGGGGAGAGAGAGACAGGCACTAGGAGAAGGAGAGAGAGAGAGAGGCACGAGGAGGGGGAGAGAGAGAGAGACAGGCACTAGGAGGGGGAGAGAGACAGGCACCAGGAGGGGAAGAGAGAGAGACAGGCACTAGGAGGGGGAGAGAGAGACAGGCACCAGGAGGGGGAGAGAGAGAGAGACAGGCACTAGGAGGGAGAGAGAGAGAGAGGCACTAGGAGGGGGAGAGAGAGAGACAGGCACTAGGAGGGGGAGAGAGAGAGACAGGCACTAGGAGGAGGAGAGAGAGAGAGACAGGCACTAGGAGGGGGAGAGAGAGAGACAGGCACTAGGAGGGGGAGAGAGAGAGAGACAGGCACTAGGAGGGGGAGAGAGAGAGAGACAGGCACTAGGAGGGGGAGAGAGAGACAGGCACGAGGAGGAGGAGAGAGAGACAGGCACGAGGAGGGAGAGAGAGAGAGACAGGCACTAGGAGGAGGAGAGAGAGAGAGACAGGCACTAGGAGGGAGAGAGAGAGACAGGCACTAGGAGGAGGAGAGAGAGAGAGACAGGCACTAGTAGGGGGAGAGAGAGAGAGACAGGCACTAGGAGGAGGAGAGAGAGAGAGACAGGCACCAGGAGGGAGAGAGAGAGACAGGCACTAGGAGGAGGAGAGAGAGAGAGACAGGCACTAGGAGGGGGAGAGAGAGAGAGAGAGACAGGCACTCGGAGGGGGAGAGAGAGAGACAGGCACTAGGAGGGGGAGAGAGAGACAGGCACTAGGAGGGGGAGAGAGAGAGAGAGAGACAGGCACTAGGAGGGGGAGAGAGAGACAGGCACTAGGAGGAGGAGAGAGAGAGAGACAGGCACTAGGAGGGGGAGAGAGAGAGAGACAGGCACTAGGAGGGGGAGAGAGAGAGACAGGCACTAGTAGGGGGAGAAAGAGAGACAGGCACGAGGAGGGGGAGAGAGAGAGACAGGCACTAGGAGGAGGAGAGAGAGAGAGACAGGCACTAGGAGGGGGAGAGAGAGAGAGACAGGCACTAGGAGGGGGAGAGAGAGAGAGACAGGCACTAGGAGGGGGAGAGAGAGACAGGCACTAGGAGGGGGAGAGAGAGACAGGCACTAGGAGGGGAGAGAGAGAGACAGGCACTAGGAGGGGGAGAGAGAGAGACAGGCACTAGGAGGGGGAGAGAGAGACAGGCACTAGGAGGAGGAGAGAGAGAGAGACAGGCACTAGGAGGGGGAGAGAGAGACAGGCACTAGGAGGGGGAGAGAGAGACAGGCACTAGGAGGGGGAGAGAGAGAGAGACAGGCACTAGGAGGGAGAGAGAGAGAGACAGGCACTAGGAGGGGGAGAGAGAAAGAGACAGGCACTAGGAGGGGGAGAGAGAGACAGGCACTAGGAGGGGGAGAGAGAGAGAGACAGGCACTAGGAGGGGGAGAGAGAGAGACAGGCACTAGGAGGGGGAGAGAGAGAGGCACTAGGAGGGGGAGAGAGAGACAGGCACTAGGAGGGGGAGAGAGAGAGACAGGCACTAGGAGGGGGAGAGAGAGACAGGCACTAGGAGGGGGAGAGAGAGAGAGGCACTAGGAGGGGGAGAGGGAGAGACAGGCACTAGGAGGGGGAGAGAGAGACAGGCACTAGGAGGGGGAGAGGGAGAGACAGGCACTAGGAGGAGGAGAGAGAGAGAGACAGGCACTGGGAGGGGGAGAGAGAGACAGGCACTGGGAGGGGGAGAGAGAGAGACAGGCACTAGGAGGAGGGGGAGAGAGAGAGACAGGCACTAGGAGGGGGAGAGAGGAACAGGCACTAGGAGGGGGAGAGAGAGAGACAGGCACTAGGAGGGGGAGAGAGAGAGACAGGCACTCGGACGGGGAGAGAGAGAGAGACAGGCACTCGGAGGGGGAGAGAGAGACAGGCACTAGGAGGAGGAGAGAGAGAGACAGGCACTAGGAGGGGGAGAGAGAGAGACAGGCACTAGGAGGGGGAGAGAGAGACAGGCACTAGGAGGAGGAGAGAGAGAGAGACAGGCACTAGGAGGGGGAGAGAGAGAGACAGGCACGAGGAGGGGGAGAGAGAGAGAGACAGGCACTAGGAGGGGGAGAGAGAGAGAGACAGGCACTAGGAGGGGGAGAGAGAGAGACAGGCACTAGGAGGGGGAGAGAGAGAGAGACAGGCACTAGGAGGGGGAGAGAGAGAGACAGGCACTAGGAGGGGGAGAGAGAGAGACAGGCACTAGGAGGGGGAGAGAGAGAGACAGGCACTAGGAGGGGGAGAGAGAGAGACAGGCACGAGGAGGGGGAGAGAGAGAGACAGGCACTAGGAGGGGGAGAGAGAGAGACAGGCACTAGGAGGGGGAGAGAGAGAGACAGGCACTAGGAGGGGGAGAGAGAGAGACAGGCACTAGGAGGGGGAGAGAGAGAGACAGGCACGAGGAGGGGGAGAGAGAGAGACAGGCACTAGGAGGAGGAGAGAGAGAGAGACAGGCACTAGGAGGGGGAGAGAGAGAGAGGCACTAGGAGGGGGAGAGAGAGAGACAGGCACTAGGAGGGGGAGAGAGAGAGACAGGCACTAGGAGGGGGAGAGAGAGAGAGACAGGCACTAGGAGGGGGAGAGAGAGACAGGCACGAGGAGGGGGAGAGAGAGAGACAGGCACTCGGAGGGGGAGAGAGAGAGACAGGCACTCGGAGGGGGAGAGAGAGAGACAGGCACTAGGAGGAGGAGAGAGAGAGAGACAGGCACTAGGAGGGGGAGAGAGAGAGAGGCACTAGGAGGGGGAGAGAGAGAGACAGGCACTAGGAGGGGGAGAGAGAGAGACAGGCACTAGGAGGAGGAGAGAGAGAGACAGGCACTAGGAGGGGGAGAGAGACAGGCACTAGGAGGGGGAGAGAGAGAGAGACAGGCACTAGGAGGAGGAGAGAGAGAGAGACAGGCACTAGGAGGGGGAGAGAGAGACAGGCACTGGGAGGGGGAGAGAGACAGGCACTGGGAGGGGGAGAGAGACAGGCACTAGGAGGGGGAGAGAGAGACAGGCACTAGGAGGGGGAGAGAGAGAGAGACAGGCACTAGGAGGGGGAGAGAGAGAGAGACAGGCACTCGGAGGGGGAGAGAGAGAGACAGGCACTAGGAGGGTGAGAGAGAGAGAGACAGGCACTAGGAGGGGGAGAGAGAGACAGGCACTAGGAGGAGGAGAGTGAGAGAGACAGGCACTAGGAGGGGGGGAGAGAGAGACAGGCACTAGGAGGAGGAGAGAGAGAGACAGGCACTAGGAGGAGAAGAGAGAGAGAGAGAGACAGGCACTAGGAGGGGGAGAGAGAGAGACAGGCACTAGGAGGGGGAGAGAGAGACAGGCACTAGGAGGGGGAGAGAGAGTGACAGGCACTAGGAGGAGAAGAGAGAGAGACAGGCACTCGGAGGAGAAGAGAGAGAGAGAGAGACAGGCACTCGGAGGGGGAGAGAGAGAGACAGGCACTAGGAGGGGGAGAGAGAGATAGGCACTAGGAGGGGGAGAGAGAGAGAGAGAGACAGGCACTAGGAGGGGGAGAGAGAGACAGGCACTAGGAGGAGGAGAGAGAGAGAGACAGGCACTAGGAGGGGGAGAGAGAGAGACAGGCACTAGGAGGGGGAGAGAGAGAGACAGGCACTAGGAGGAGAAGAGAGAGAGACAGGCACTAGGAGGAGAAGAGAGAGAGAGAGAGACAGGCACTAGGAGGGGGAGAGAGAGACAGGCACTCGGAGGAGGAGAGAGAGAGACAGGCACTAGGAGGAGAAGAGAGAGAGAGAGAGACAGGCACTAGGCGGGGGAGAGAGAGAGAGACAGGCACTAGGAGGGGGAGAGAGAGACAGGCACTAGGAGGGGGAGAGAGAGACAGGCACTAGGAGGGGGAGAGAGAGAGACAGGCACTTGGAGGGGGAGAGAGAGACAGGCACTAGGAGGAGGAGAGAGAGAGACAGGCACTAGGAGGGGGAGAGAGAGAGAGACAGGCACTAGGAGGGGGAGAGAGAGAGAGAGAGACAGGCACTAGGAGGAGAAGAGAGAGAGAGAGAGACAGGCACTAGGAGGAGAAGAGAGAGAGAGAGAGACAGGTACTAGGAGGGGGAGAGAGAGAGACAGGCACTAGGAGGGGGAGAGAGAGAGAGAGGCACTAGGAGGGGGAGAGAGAGAGAGACAGGCACTAGGAGGAGAAGAGAGAGAGAGAGAGAGGCACTAGGAGGGGGAGAGAGAGAGAGACAGGCACTAGGAGGAGAAGAGAGAGAGAGAGACAGGCACTAGGAGGGGGAGAGAGAGAGACAGGCACTAGGAGGGGGAGAGAGAGAGACAGGCACTAGGAGGGGGAGAGAGAGAGACAGGCACTAGGAGGGGGAGAGAGAGAGACAGGCACTAGGAGGGGGAGAGAGAGAGAGACAGGCACTAGGAGGGGGAGAGAGAGACAGGCACTAGGAGGGGGAGAGAGAGAGACAGGCACTAGGAGGGGGAGAGACAGAGACAGGCACTTGGAGGGGGAGAGAGAGAGACAGGCACTAGGAGGGGGAGAGAGAGAGAGAGGCACTAGGAGGGGGAGAGAGAGACAGGCACTAGGAGGGGGAGAGAGAGACAGGCACTAGGAGGGGGAGAGAGAGAGACAGGCACTAGGAGGGGGAGAGAGAGAGAGACAGGCACTAGGAGGAGAAGAGAGAGAGACAGGCACTAGGAGGGGGAGAGAGAGAGACAGGCACTAGGAGGGGGAGAGAGAGAGACAGGCACTAGGAGGGGGAGAGAGAGAGAGAGGCACTAGGAGGGGGAGAGAGAGAGACAGGCACTAGGAGGGGGAGAGAGAGACAGGCACTCGGAGGGGGAGAGAGAGACAGGCACTAGGAGGGGGAGAGAGAGAGACAGGCACTAGGAGGGGGAGAGAGAGACAGGCACTAGGAGGGGGAGAGAGAGAGACAGGCACTAGGAGGGAGAGAGAGAGAGACAGGCACTAGGAGGGGGAGAGAGAGAGACAGGCACTAGGAGGGGGAGAGAGAGAGACAGGCACTAGGAGGGGGAGAGAGAGAGACAGGCACTGGGAGGGGGAGAGAGAGACAGGTACTAGGAGGGGGAGAGAGAGAGACAGGCACTCGGAGGAGGAGAGAGAGAGAGAGACAGGCATTAGGAGGAGGAGAGAGAGAGAGAGACAGGCATTAGGAGGAGGAGAGAGAGAGACTGGCACTCGGAGGAGGAGAGAGAGAGAGAGACAGGCATTAGGAGGAGGAGAGAGAGAGACTGGCACTAGAAGGGGGAGAGAGAGAGACAGGCACTAGGAGGTGGAGAGAGAGAGACAGGCACTAGGAGGAGGAGAGAGAGAGAGACAGGCACTAGGAGGGGGAGAGAGAGAGAGAGACAGGCACTAGGAGGGGGAGAGAGAGAGACAGGCACTCGGAGGAGGAGAGAGAGAGACTGGCACTAGAAGGGGGAGAGAGAGAGACAGGCACTAGGAGGGGGAGAGAGAGAGACAGGCACTAGGAGGAGGAGAGAGAGAGACAGGCACTCGGAGGAGGAGAGAGAGAGAGAGACAGGCATTAGGAGGAGGAGAGAGAGAGACTGGCACTAGAAGGGGGAGAGAGAGAGACAGGCACTAGGAGGGGGAGAGAGAGAGACAGGCACTAGGAGGGGGAGAGAGACAGGCACTCGGAGGGGGAGAGAGACAGGCACTAGGAGGAGAGAGAGAGACAGGCACTAGGAGGGGGAGAGAGACAGGCACTAGGAGGGGGAGAGAGACAGGCACTAGGAGGGGGAGAGAGAGAGACAGGCACTAGGAGGAGGAGAGAGAGAGACAGGCACTAGGAGGGGGAGAGAGAGAGAGACAGGCACTAGGAGGAGGAGAGAGACAGGCACTAGGAGGGGGAGAGAGACGGGCGCGGGGGGAAGAGAGACGGGCGTGGGGGGGAGAGAGACGGGCGCGGGGGGGAGAGAGACGGGCGCGGGGGGAAGAGAGACGGGCGCGGGGGGAAGAGAGACGGGCGCGGGGGGAAGAGAGTCGGGCGCGGGGGGAAGAGAGTCGGGCGCGGGGGGAAGAGAGACGGGCGCGGGGGGAAGAGAGACGGACACTGGGGAAGAGAGACGGGCACTGGAGGGAGAGAGACGGGCACTGGAGGGAGAGAGACGGGCACTGGAGGGAGAGAGACGGGCACTGGAGGGAGAGAGACGGGCACTGGAGGGCAGTGGTGGGTGTGGGGGAAGAGAGGCAGGGACTGGGGAGAGGGACAGGCACCAGACAAGAGGTTATTTATTTGATTGTTTCTGTCGCTCTGTACACGGGACACTGAATGATCATGTGGAGATCAGAAGCATTCATCCAGTCCAATTCTTCCATTCCATGTATTGCCCTCAGCCCTGTGAACGGTGGACAGTGGCAGTGGAGCCAGTTTGTAGAATCGGTTCAGCCCTCTCGCTGCTTGGAACACATTCAGATGTTGACCCAGCCTGAGTTTGTGGCGTCAGCTCCATTTACAGAGTGAAGACCTACTCGCAGCCTATACCAGGCGTGGTGTTGGGAGTCACCAGGAGGAGAGGGACAATTGCATATAAGCAGCCCTTAATGGGATCGCTTAAACTGGTGACGGATAAATTTAAAGGGATACAGCTACTTAAAGTCAGCAATGGCAAAAATGTTGGAGTTATTTGTATATTCATGCATTTGCAGCCATTACAAAGGCTGTTTGGGTTAAAAAAATACCTGGCAATATATATGGAGATTGGAAACAGTGTCTGAGGCCGTGTGATGGAGCAGTGCAGCCCTGTCTGAAAGCTGGAGAGGTGGAGGCAGTGCTGAATGAGGTGGTAACCAGGAGTGTGGTCCTGCTTTCTCCTCCAGGGCACCCTCCCCATCGGACATTGGCAGAACAAAAGGACTGGAAGGAAAGACAGGCCATTACCAACACTGGAAAGTGCCTGGTTGGTGAGGCTCTGCCTGTTAATGTGGGAGGGTAACAGCTGGGTCTGACTGCCTCTGGTTCAGACCAACTATTGCTCCAAGAACGAGAAGCAAAGGAGGGGGTCCCCATTGGGAAGCCCATTGTCAATGTGCCAAAACGTTGGCAGTGCCAAAATACTTGGCACAAAACCTCCTGAGGAACTAAATAGAAACAAGAAAAGGGATTGAGAAATAGCCTCGAACTGCTGCTCCAAGCTTTACTATAGGGTATCCTGTAAACACCCAGGTGCCCATTTTAAATGGGCAGATAAATGACTGAGCGCCGTGCTTTTTTTATTGGTCCTCGAGATTCAAGTGACAGATTTTTTGCTTATATTTGAATTTTGGAGCAAGCGGTTTGTTGAACCACTACGGAGGGCATAGAGAGCCAATCACACAGAGTCACATGTAAGTCAGACAGCGTGGGGGGGAAGAGAGTTATTGAACCACTCGGGTTTTTCCGACAATCTGGCAGCTTCCAATAAACCGGGCTCAGTGGCAGCACTATCGCCTCTCGTTCAAGCCCCACTCCAGAGGCTTGAGCACATAATCCAGGCTGACACTCCAGTGCAGTACTGAGGGAGTGCTGCACCGTCGGAGGTGCCATCTTTCAGATGAGACTTTAAACTGAGGCCTCGTCTGCCCTCTCAGGTGGACATAAAAGATCCTATTACACTATTTCGAAGAAGAGCAGGGGAGTTCTCCCCGGTGTCCTGGCCAACGTTTATCCCTCAACCAACATCACTAAATCAGATTATCTGGTCATTATCACATTGCTTTGTGTGGGATCTTGCTGTGCGCAAATTGGCTGCTGCGTTTCCTACATTACAACAGTGACTACACTTCAGAAGTAGTTCATTGGCTGTAAAGCGTTTTGGGATGTCCTGAGGTTGTGAAAGGTACTATAGAAACGCAAGTTTATTCGCTCCATGATAATTTTTCTGGTGTCAGCCACAAATAACCAGATTTATTGAATTCAATTTCACAACTTGCCCTGGCGGGATTTGAACTCACGACCTCTGTTGTTGCCAGGTTACCATGCCGTACTGATGCACAAATCCGGGAAACTGGGTCTAAAAGACAACACCCCGGGCTAATTTTAATAACATTAACTGCACTTCTGACAGCAGTACAGAACCCGACCCAGGAATTGAATGGGATGGGAAATTGGCAGAGATCTGATGTGACGGATCTGCACCCAGTCAGCAATCGGCTTGGCCCACTTAATGCCCGTGAGTCAGAAACCTGGGGAGGGTTCTCTGTTGGACACAACTGACGGGAATTTCCTCAGGGGGCAGGGTTCTCCTGGTTGTCTGCCGTAACCTTGGCACAGGATCGGTGGAAAGCCTGGATACATGCGTGAGCAGGATCTCTGTCGAGGTTACGATGGCCGATCGGGAGATCCCTGCACCCCCCACCCCCCCCATCCTGTAGGGAATTCCCACCCCACACATCTGTTCACTTTCTGATAATGATTATCTTCCACTCAGAAATCTGGAACAAAAAGAGTCGATTTTACTTACGAGTCAACATGATTCTCAAAGGACAGTATGACTGGGAACTGGGAGGTTTTGAAAGCACTCTCTGCTATAGCCTCGATCACATCCTGTACAGGGAACATCAATAACATTTTCATATCAAGCAAACATGTGCCGACTGTTATTTCCAGCTGATTAATGTTGTGAGATTGCTGGAATCGAGCAGTCCATGGGCTGTAATAGGCCTTCATAGGAACAGGAGGAGGCCATTCAGCCCCTTGAGCCTGTTCCGCCATTCAACTAAATCATGGCTGATCTGTACCTCGACTCCATTTACCATCCTTTGTTCCACATCCCTTGATACCCTTAGCTAACAAAATTCTATTGACCTCAGTCCTGAAAGCTCCAATTGATCCCCACCAACCATAGCCTTTTGGGGGAGAGCGTTCCAGATTTCCACTCCCCTTTGTGTGAAGAAGTGTTTCCTGATTTCACCCCTGAACGGCCGAGCTCTAATTTGAAGATTATGTCCCCTTGTTCTGGACTCCCCCACCAGAGGAAATAGTTTCTCTGTATCTACCCCTTTATTATACCCTGATTAGATCACCCCCTCAACCATCTAAGCTCAAGGGAACAATGCAACCTGTTCTCATAATTTAACCCTTTAAGCCTTGGTATCATTCTGGTGAATCTGTGCTGCATCCCTTCCAAGGTACAGTGCCCAGAACTAAACGCAGTATTCCAGATAGGGTCTGACCAAGGCTCTGTACAACTGAAGCATAACTTCCTCACTTTTGTTTTTCAACTCCTTTGATATAAGCGCCAACATTCCATTAGCCTTTTTGATTATCTTTTGTACCTGTGCACTAGCTTTTAGTGATTTGAGTACATGGACACCTAAACCCTTGCTTCTCCACAGATCCTAGTCCCTCACCATTAAGAAAATATTCCGATTTGTCTCCAATCCAAAGTGGATGACCTCACAACTTCCCCACATTTGCCATAGTTTTGCCCACTCACTTAGTCTGTCTAGGGTCCTTTATAACTTTCTGTTCCAATCTGCCCAACTTACTGTGTGTCCTAACTTAGTGCCATCTGCAAACTTGGATATACAACTCTTTATTCCTTCATCTAAGTCATCAATAAAAATGGTGAAAAGTTGAGGCCCCAGAACAGATTCCTGGGAATACCACTTGTGACATCCCACCAATCACAGTATCTACCCTTTATCCCCACTTTCTGTCTCCTACTTCCCATGCGCATACGCATCTGTACGTGTGTGCACACATGCACACCTATGCGGACGTGTGCATGCATGTGTGGCTGTGTGTGCGTGCGCATATGTCTGTGCTTGTGTGCACATAGTATCATCATAGTATCATAGTAGGTGCAGCACAGGAGGAGGCCATTCGACCCATCATGCCTATGCCGGCTCTTTGAAAGAGCTATCCAATTAGTCCCATTCTCCTGCTCTTTCTCCATAGCCCTGTAAGTTTTTTCCCTTCAAGTATTTATCCAATTCCCTTTTGAAAGTTATTATTGAATCTGTTTCCACCGCTCTTTCAGGCAGTGCATTCCAGATCATCACAATTCGCTGCGTAAAAAAATGTTTCCTCATATCGCTTCTGGTTCTTTTGCCGATCACCTTCAATCTGTGTCCTCTGGTTACCAACCCTCTGCCACTGGAAACAGTTTCTCCTTATTTACTCTGTTAAAACCCTTCATGAATTTGAACATTTCTATCAAATCTCCCCTTAACCTTCTCTGTTCTAAGGAGAACAATCCCAGCTTCTCCAATCTCTCCACATAACTGAAGTCCCTCATCCCTGGTACCATTCTAGTAAATCTCCTCTCCACCCTCTCTAAGGCCTTGACATCCTTCCTAAAGTGTGATGCCCAGAATTGAACACAATACTCCAGTTGAAGCCTAACCAGTGTTTTAGAAAGGTTTGACACAACTTCCTTGCTTTTGTACTCTATGCCTCTATTAATAAAGCCCAGGGTCCCATATACTTTTTTAGCAGCTTTCTCCCAGATTATTGTCTCTGCCACCGAGGTTAGGCTGACTGGCCTGTAATTGCCGGGTTTATCCCTCTCCTCTTTTTTAACATTTGCAATCCTCCAGTCCTCCAGCACCATCCCCATATCTAAGGAGGATTGGAAGATTGTGGCCAGAGCCTCTGCAATTTCCACCCTTACTTCCCTCAGTAATCGAGGATGCATCTCATCTGGACCGGGTGACTTTTCTACTTTGAGTATTGCCAATCTTTTAAGTACCTCCCCTTTATCTATTTTTATCCTATCCAATATCGCTACTACCTCCTCCTTTACTGCTACAATGGCAGCATCCTCTTCTCCAGTGAGGACGGATGAAGTATTCATTTAGTACCTCAGCCATACCCTCTTCCTCCACAAGAAGATCTCCTTTTTTGTCCCTAATTGGTCCCACCGTTCCTTGACTACCTTTTTACTATTTATATGTTTATAAAAGACTTTTTATGTTAGCCGCTAATCTATTCTCATATTCTCTCTTTGCCCCTCTTATTCCCTTTTTTTGATCTCCTCTGTACTTTCTGTATTCAGCCTGGTTCTCTACTTTATTATGAACCTTACACTTGTCATAAGCCTTCTTTGCCCATTTCATTTTAATCTCTATATCTTTAGTCATCCAGGGAGGTCTAGCTTTGGATGCCCTTCCTTTCCCCCTTATAGGGATGTGTCTACTCTGTACCTGAACCATCTCCTCCTTGAAGGCCTCCCATTGTTCAATTACTGTTTTGTTGCCAATTTTTGATTCCAATCCACCTGGGCAAGATCCCTTTTTAACTCACTGAAATTAGCCCTCCTCCAGTTAAGCATTTTCACATTTCATTGTTCCTTGTCCTTTTCCATAACTATTCTAAACCTAATGATATTGTGATCACTGTTCCCCAAATGCTCCCCCACTGAACCATGCTCCACCTGCCCCACTTCATTCCCCAGAACTAGATCCAGCACTGTTTCCTTCCTGGTTGGGCTGGAAACACACTGTTCCAGAAAGTTGTCTTGTACACATTTCAAGAATTCCCCTCCCTCTTTGCCCTTTACACTGTTACTGTCCCAGTCCGTGTTGGGATAATTGAAGTCCCCCATTATAACTACTCTATAGTTCTTACATCTTTCTGTAATTTGCCTGCAAATTTGCTCCTCTATCTCCTTCCCACTATTTGGTGACCTATAGTATATACCCAGTAGTGTAATAGCTCCTCTATTGTTCCTTAATTCTAACCAAATAGATTCTGTCTTTGACCCCTCAACTACATCATCCCTTTCCAGTGCTATAATAGTTTCTTTGATCAATACTGCCAACCCTCTCCTCCTTTCTTTCCTTCCCTATCTTTCCTGAATACCTTGTAGCCAGGAATATTAAATACCCAATCCTCCCTTTCTTTGAGCCAGGTCTCTGTTATTGCCACTATATCATAGTCCCATGTGGTGACTTGAGCCTGCAACTCACCAACCTATTTACCATGTGCGCGCTTGTGTATATATGTGCACGTGTGTATGTGTATCTGTGTATGTGTATGTCTCTGTACATGTTTGTGATTGCGCCTGCATGAGTGAGCATGTGTTTGTGCCTGTGCATATGTATGTGTGCTTGTACATGCAGGTGTGTTGGCGTGTGTGTTTGGATGGCATTACTGTACTATTAGTTTGGGTCATATAAACATTAATTTGAATGACAATTATACTAATTTGTGTAATGTTAACACTAGATTGTGTAATGTTAACACTAGATTGTGGGCACTAACACTAGTTTGTGTAATGTTAACACTCGATTGTGGGCACTAACACTAGTTTGTGTAATGTTAACACTCGATTGTGGGCACTAACACTAGTTTGTGTAATGTTAACACTAGATTGTGGGCACTAACACTAGTTTGTGTAATGTTAACACTCGATTGTGGGCACTAACACTAGTTTGTGTAATGTTAACACTAGATTGTGGGCACTAACACTAGTTTGTGTAATGTTAACACTAGATTGTGGGCACTAACACTAGTTTGTGTAATGTTAACACTAGATTGTGGGCACTAACACTAGTTTGTGTAATGTTAACACTAGATTGTGGGCACTAACACTAGTTTGTGTAATGTTAACACTAGATTGTGGGCACTAACACTAGTTTGTGTAATGTTTCCTATATTACAACAGTGACTATACTTCAAAACTACGTCACTGGGTGTAAAGCGCTTTGGGTCATCCAGAACTCGTGAAAGGCGCTTTATAAATGCAAGTCTTTCCTTCTTCTTTAGCACTAGTTTGTGGGCACTATCATGAGATTATGTAATGTTAACACTTGTTTGTGTAATGTTAACACTAGGTTGTGGGCACTATCATGAGATTGTGTAATGTTAACACTAGTTTGTGTAACGTTAACACTAGATTGTGGGCACTAACACTAGATTGTGTAATGTTAACACTTGTCTGTGTAATGTTAACACTAGTTTGTGTAACATTAACACTAGATTGTGGGCACTAACACTAGTTTGTGTAATGTTAACACTAGTTTGTGGGCACTAACACTAGTTTGTGGGCACTAACACTAACTGAGGGGATATTAGCAATAGTTTAGATGGCAGTTACACCAGTTTACACAGTCTGGATCTAATATGGTTTTAAATATATAACATTAGAATGTTAATGTGGTTCTAAGTGTTTTGCTCTGGTGGTTAAAAACCTGAATGAAACCAATCATTGGGTTGCTGATCTGAGTTGTGTATATTCTGGTCAGTTAGGTCAGGCACACTCTGGCCTCACATCACATTAACCAGTAGATTCAGGGAGTCTCTTTTCTCATCTGACTGAAGAATGCCTGAAACCCACGGGAAGCACCTCAGTTGCTGATGGAGCGGGAAGAACTAGGGCACAGCCTCACCACAGTGATCAGGCAGCACTCATTCCTAACCCCAGCCCAGCCACTGCAGGAAGGTACTGAGTGCAGACCAGACATTACTCAACGCAGAGGGAGGGAAACTGGAGGGAGAATCACATGTCCCAAATAACATGAACCACATCAAAACACACCATCACGTCACTGACCTGAGTCATCACTTCGATTAAAAATGTCTCCCAGCTTTTGCCAAGCGCTCTTACTGAACACTGTGAGGAAATATCGTTTTCACACAAATGTATGAAGAATTCAAAGGGTTAGACTTAACGGGGTTATGGGTGAGAAATATCAGGAACCAGCCTTAGTGCAGTAATACTCGTGGTTAAAAACATACAACCAAGCTATCTGAGGCAAAAACAGTGAAACAAAGGATGGGCCTGTATGACCGAACATGTTGCTAAGCAATTACATTCCAGAATCAAGGAAGAACGATTGATGGGCCCCTAAAAGTGCTGATAAGAGAATCATCTATAAGTGGCTTAAATTTGCTGCAGTGAAAAGGGGGGCTAGGGGTTAACTCAGTGTATAAGTAGCCAGCCCCTACTCAGACTCGCATGTCCCAAATAACATGAACCACATCAAAACACACCATCACGTCACTGACCTGAGTCATCACTTCGATTAAAAATGTCTCCCAGCTTTTGCCAAGTGCTCTTACTGGACACAAAAAAGAAAGTACCAGGCAGGTTAACGAGAGTACGTGCATGAAGAACGGGGAACGAGGTCACGGCTTCTACCCAAAGGATAACGGGGTAATATAATTCTCAACTGTGGTTTGCAATCTGCTGCTTAAATACTGTAATGTATTGATTCTTGCTTGTGCTAAATAAAGTCATATGGTTATTAACCATTATGGTGTCAGTCTCAAATATTGAACAGAGTCAAAATTGACTACAACACAGAATTCATAAGGTTACCTTGAAGAGAATTTCTGTTGTCATGGTATACCCATGTGTGATGATTGGCTCTTCATCTGGCGGCCGTCCTTTCCAACAGTCCAGCTCCAAACAGCGACACCCGGCAAGGAGGACCTGACGGTACATCTCAGGGGAGGAAATCCCAGAAAACTGGCCAGCTAGCAGGGTTGAGAATGAAAAACAGAGAGGACCAACATCAAAGGCAGAAATGTGCAATGAGTGTAATGAGCGTAAGGATTCTTTGATGAATGTACTGAATCCTCGAAGGGTACATGGACACATCCGTGAGTACACATATTCATCAATGAGTACACATGTTCATCAATGAGTACACATGTTCATCAATGAGTACACATGTTCATCAATGAGTACACATGTTCATCAATGTGTACACATATTCATTAATGTGTATACAAACTCATCAGTGAGTCTCCGTGGCCATGAGTGATCGTACATCCTCATCAAAGTGTAAACATATACTCATCAATGAAATTACAGTGGACGATCGGGAGAATCCCTGTGGACATTAATGGCCCGTTAGTAATTCAACTATTTGCCTTCAGCTCAAATGGCTCCACCACTTTTATCCGTTAATGATCTGGCTTTCTCTCAAACTCCATCTTAAAACTTTTTCAGTACAAAATAGTGTCATAGTGTTTAATGTTCTTCATTATTTTCCTTCCTCATACCCTCTGTACCCCTAATGCATCTTAAATCAATTTTTAACACTTCCGTCTATTCCTGCGGCATTCTTCCCTCCCTTTTCCATGTGGACTTTATATATTTCAAATCTTCATTTTAATTTCTCTGTTCTTCCATTTTGGAGCCCGTGGCCCTGTAATCACTGCCATCTTGGCAGAGAGGGTGTCCAGTCCATCCCCTCCCCCCAGATACACAATCTTCCTTTCCCTTCAGCTCCCTTATAAAGAAGGCTGATCATTTTTTTTAAAAATGTATCTGTTCTTCAGAGGTTTGGGCCACTTGCCAAGGCCAGACCCCCTCCCCTGGGATGTGCCCTCCTGGAGTTCAGTATGCCCCTTCTCACTGGGTGTATGGGCCTCCAACCTTACGCCAGGCCCCACTGAGGCTGGGAAAGCAGGGACTCCCAATTAAGGAAGTCCCCAGCCCAACATGTTTAGAGCAAACAGAGGTTCTACCCCAGACGGGGCTCCCCCCACCCCACTCCCCCCACCCCACCCCACACCCCACTCGCCCCACCCCACTCCCCCCACCCCACACCCCACACCCCACATCCCCAGAGACTCACAACCAGGCTGGGACCTGATATAACCCAGGTTCTGGCCCATTTCCACCAGAAGACTATTGCAATTTCAGGGCCAGCTTGTTTCACTTACACATTTCTCTTTGGTATCTACTTGGTCTTGCATATTTCATATTCCCTCATATCCTTTCGAACATGGCTGGCTACCTGTCTTTGGAACAGAACTGACCATTTGTTCATAAAACCACAGGATTGTGCAGGTGAGGGAGGCCATTTGACCCATCCTGGCTCATCCAACTAGAAAGACCCTACAGTCCCTATCCCTGAGTCCATTCCCCTCCACCAGAGTCCATTCCCCTCCACCAGAATCCATTTCCCCTCCCTCTGAGTCGATGCCCGAGTCCATTCCCCTCCCACTGAATCTATTCCCCTCCTCCAGAGTCCATTCCCCTTTCCCTGAGTCCATTCCCTTCCCCCAGAGTCCATCCCCCTACCTCAGGGTTCATCCCCCTACCTCAGGGTTCATCCCCCTACCTCAGGGTTCATCCCCCTACCTCAGGGTTCATCCCCCTACCTCAGGGTTCATCCCCCTACCCCTGAGTCAATTCCTCTACCCCTGAGTCCATCCCCCATCCCTAAATCCATTCCCCTACCCCTGAATCCATTCCCCTAACCCAGAGTCCATTCCCCCTACCCCTGAGTCCATTCCCCGTATTACTCACTCTGTGTTCATAGTATCATAGTAACATAGTAGGTACAGCAGAGGAGGCCGCCATTTGGCACCTCATTCCTATGCTGGCTCTTTGAAAGAGCTATCAATTAGTCCCAAATGCAAAAAAAATGTTTCCTCATCTCGCCTCTGCCTCCTTTGCCGATCACCTTCAATCTGTGTCCTCTGGTCACCAACCCTTCTGCCATTGGAAACAATTTCTCCTTATTTACTCTGTCAAAACTGTTCATAATTTTGAACACCTCTATCAAATCTCCTCTTAACCTTCTCTGCTCTAAGGAGAACAACCCCAGCTTCTCCAATCTCTCCACATAACTGAAGTCCCTCATCCCTGGCATCATTCTAGTAAATCTATTCTGTACTCTCTCTAAGGCCCTGACATCCTTCGTAAAGTGTGGTGCCCAACTGGAGCTTGTGAACACAATACTCCAGCTGAAGCCTAACCAGTGTTTTCTAAAGGTTCAGCATAACTTCCTTGCTTTCATACTCAATAACACTATTTACAAAGCCCAGGATCCCATATGCATTTTTAACGGCCTTCTCAACTTGTCCTGCCACCTTCAAGGATTTGTGTACATACACCCCCAGGTCTCTCTGTTCCTGCACTCCCTTGAAAATCGTAAACATTTAGTTTATATTGCCTCTCTTCATTCTTCCTACCAAAATGTATCACTTCGCACTACTCTGTGTTAAATTTCATCTGCCATGTGTCTGCACATTTCACCAATCTGTCTATGTCCTCCTGAAGTCTGTTACTATCCTCCTCATTATTTACTGCATTTCCGAGTTTTGTGTCATTTGCAAACTTTGAAATTATACCCTCTATACCCAAGTCCAGGTTATATGTATCAAAAAGAGCAATGGTCCTAATACTGACCCCTGGGGAACATCACTTAAACTTCCCTCCAGTCTGAAAAACAACCGTTCACCACTACTCTCTGCTTTCTGTTCCTTAGTCAATTTGGTATTCATGCTGCCATTGTCCCTTTAATCCCATGGGCCTTAATTTTGCTAACAAGTCTATTATATGGTACTTTATCAAATGTCTTTTGAAAGTCCATATACACAACATCAACCGCACTACCCTCATCAACCCTCTCCGTTACTTCATCAAAGAACTCAATCAAGTTAGTGAAATATGATTTTCCTTTAACAAATCCGTGCTAACTTTCATTTATTAGCCCATGCTTTTCCAAGTGCCAATTAATTTTGTCCCGGATTACTGGCTCCAAAAGATCCCCCACCACTGATCTCAGGCTGACTGGCCTGTAATTGTCATGTTTATCCCTCTCCCCTTCTTTGAACGGGGGTGTAACATTTCCAATTCTCCAGTCCTCTGGTTCTCTACTCTGTTATGAATCTTACATTTATCATAAGCCTCCTTTTTCTGTTTTATTTTAATTTCTATATCTTTAGTCATCCAGGGAGCTCTAGCTTTGGATGCCCTTCCTTTCCCCCTCGTAGGAATGTGTCTGCTCTGTCCCAGAACCATCTCCTCCTTGAAGGCCTCTATTGTTCAATTACTGTTTTGCCTATCAATTTATGATTCCAAACCAGGGCAAGATCCCTTTTTAACTCACTGAAATTAGCCCTCCTCCAGTTAAGTATTTTTACGCTTGACTGTTCCTTATGTTTTTCCAAAGCTATTCTAAGCCTGATGATATTATGATCACTGTTCCGCAAATGCTCCCCACTGAAACTTGCTCCACTGGCCCCACTTCATTCCCCAGAACTAGATCCAGCACTGCTTCCTTCCTCGGGCTGGAAACATACTGATCAAGAAAGTTCTCTTGAACACATTTCAGGAATTCCTCCCCCTCTTTGTCTTTTGCACTGTTACTGTCCCAGTCTGTACTGTGATAATTGAAGTTCCCCATTATCACTACAGAATAGTTCTTGTATCTTTCTGTAATTTGCCAGCAAATTTGCTCCTCTATCTCCTTCCCACTATTTAATGGCCTATAGTATACACCCAGTAGTGTAATAGCTCCTCTATTGTTCCTTAATTCTAACCAAATAGATTCTGTCTTTGACCCCTCAACTACATCATCCCTTTCCAGTGCTATAATAGTTTCTTTGATCAATACTGCCAACCCCCCTCCTTTCTTTCCTTTCTGTCCTTCCCTATCTTTCCTGAATACCTTGTAGCCAGGAATATTAAGTACCCAATCCTCCCTTTTCTTTAAGCCAGGTCTGTTATTGCCACTATATCATAGTCCTATGTGGCGACTTGAGCCTGCAGCTCATTAACCTTATTTACCCCACTACGTGCATTTATGCACATGCACTCCAATCTCATCTTAAAGTGCCTCGCATTTCCCCCTATCTGATCCCTCCTATTTCTGAACTATTCTTTATTCTAGTTCTATTTGTCCCTCCCAGCCCTCTGTGCACCTTGTTTCTCCTCTCTAATGTTTCCTCCTGGTGCCCATCCCCCTGCCAAATTAGTTTAAACCCTCCCCCCACAGCACTAGTTAACCTCCCCGTGAGGACACTGGTCCCAGCTCTGTTGAGGTGCAACCCGTCCATCTTGAACAGATCCCACCTGCCCCAGAACTGGTCCCAATGCCCCAGGAATCTGAAGCCCTCCCTCCAGCACCATTTCACCAGCCACGCATTAACCCGTTTTATCCTACCATTCCTGTACTCACTAGCATGTGTCACTGGGAGTAATCCAGAGCTTGTTACCTTTGAGGTCCTGCTTTTTAACTTCCTCCCTAGCTCCTGAAACTCTGACTGCAGAACCTCAACCCTTTTCCTTCCTATGCCATTAGTTCCTACATGAGCCACGACTTCTGGCTGTTCCCCTTCCCCTCGCAGAATGTCCTGCAGCCATTCAGTGATGTCCTTCACCCTGGTACCAGGAGGTAACACACAATGTGGGATTCACGTCTGCGGTTGTTGAAATGCCTGTCTATCCCCCGACTATCGAATCCCCGATAACAACTGCATTTCTTTTACCTTCCTGTGCAGTCGAGTCTCCCACGGTGCCATGGATTTGCTCCTGACTGCACTGCCCGAGGTGTCAACACCCTCACTGGGATTCAACACTGAATACCGGTTTGTGAGTGCCACACTCCCAGGGCACTCCTGCACTGCCGGCCTGTTCCTCCTAGTCTGATGGTCACCCACTCCCTCCCCGCCTGAACTCTCTGTAGCTGCGGGGTGACCACCTCCTGAAACATGCTATCCATGAAACTCTCAGCTTCACTATAGTGACCCCAGCCGCCCCTCGAGCTCAGAAACTCTGAATTCGAGTTCGGGCAGTTGGTGGCACTTCCTGCATGTGTGGTTTTTCAGGACACACAAAGTGCTCTGGAGTTCCCACATGGTGCAGGATGTGCATGGGACAGGCCCCAGTTATCCTGCCATGTAAGCTAACAGTTACTTAAAAATTTTTTTTTTTTAGCTTTATGGCTATTTAACTATCTAGCTGACACTAAAACACTAAAACGCTAACCGCTAAAAAAAACACTAACTGTGTTAAGATGATCTTACTCACATCAGTCTTATATTTGTCTTTCCCCGGCTTGACCTTGTGATCCATTGTCCTATTTACCCTTTCCATATGGTTTACTATCTCATATATCGTACGGTACAGTGCCCTAGTGGTTATGGTACTGGACTAGTCAACCCAGAGGTCACAAGCTTAAATCCCACCAGGGCAAGTTGTGAAACTGAAATCAATAAATCTGATAATTTGGGGCTGGTATCAGATAAAAATTACCATGAAAGCTGCCGGATTGTCATAAAACTCCAACTGCTTCACTCATATCCTTCAGTGAACCTACCCAACCTGGGCCTACATGTGACTCTGGTGTGGGACTGGAGTCATGTGTCGGCCAGACCATGGAGGGGTGGCAGATTCCCTTCCCTGAAGGACATTAGTTGAACTTTTACGACAGCTTTCTTGGTCATTAATGCTCCCGGGGATAGTAGGGGTGGACAATAAATGCTGTCTTGCCAGCATCGCCCACATCCCACAAACAAATGTAAGGTCACCTCCTTGCTAAGAGGAAGAGTCTGCCAAGTCTGCCCTCGTGACTCAGTCCACTGGTATGTTTTTTGGTGGTGGGGGGGAAGGAGCCAATTTACGATTCCTTCTGTTGTGACTTTCTGCCCTCTCTCCCAGCCATGACTGTATTCCTGGCCTAACTCGCACCCAGGGAGGAACTATCATCTGAGGAATGTTCTAAACAGGCTCTTGCCACCAGTACTGGTGTATTGGAGGAGAGTAGGCGGATAGGTGGATGACTCGCTACCACAAAGAGTAGATGAGGCAAGTAGCATAGATGCATTTAAGGGGAAGCTGGATAAACACATGGGGAGGAAAGGAATAGAAGGATATGCTAATGGGGTGAGATGGGAGGGAGGAGGCTCGTGTGGAGCACAAACCGACCGGCATGGACCTGTTGGGTCGAATGGCCTGTTTCAGTGCTGTACATTCTATGCGATTCTAAGTAATAGCAGTGCCACGTTCTTAGCTGCCCAAAGAGAATCCAGGTCCTGATCCCTGCCCATTCTCCAGTTCATATCATTTCCTGCCGCTCGCTGCTCTGTCTCTCAGTGTCGTTTCAGACCAGGCCTCTTTTTGTGCGGCTCTCAAATTTTGCAGCTTCAAAACGGCAACTTCAAACTGGACTAAGAACTGCTCGGGACTCTGGGAAACCCTACCATTCTCTGGGGAATCTGCCGGCTGAGATGGGAACCTCCACCCTTTCCAATGGACTCAGTCCGAGACACAAAGGGAAAGCTCCCTGCCAACTCCCCACTCCCCAGCAGGGAGTGAGCCCCAACTCGAGATTCCTGGGCCTTTTAAAAAAACACTCTGGAATTCCTCTGAGGCTAATATTTTCTTTTCTATAATGGGGATGAATTCTGACAACCTCCCCCCCACCAACCCAGACATCCCTTCCCTTCTCAATATCTACCTTAAGTACCCCCACCCCCCCACCCCCCCATGCTTTTACCAGTGAGGTAGGTATTGTGGGAGGAGTTGATGAAGTAATGTGACAGAGGCTGCGTCATGTCCTGATAAACCTCCAGCCTGTTTGGGAATAGCAGACTGTTCTCTGGACCAGACAAGTACCAGACCAGACCCTCCGGAGACATGTGACCTGTGAAAGAACCAAAAGAACACAAGGATGAAATATGTAGACAAATCTATGAAATGAGTAAGAAACATCGAATGATAATAATCATGGGAGATTCCAACTACCCCCAAATAAACTGGTAAGAGGAGTTAGGGAAAGGGGAATGGAGTTTTTAAAGTATGTACAGGACTCCTTTCTTACTCAGTATGTGAGAAGCCCAACAAGAGAGGAATCACTGCTGGATCCAGTAATGAGAAATGAACCAGAGCAGATAAGAGAAGTAAGCATAGGGGAACATCTAGGCAATAGCGATCATAACATAATGAGGTTTAAAATAATGATTGAGAAAGACATAAGTAAGACAAAGGCCAAAGTAAGATTGGAAAAAAGCTAATTTTGAGGGGGTAAGAGTGGATCTAGGGAAGGTAAACTGGAAAATAATTTTGACAGACAAAGAAATAGAACAACAGTGGGAAATATTTAAAATGGTGAATATTGGAGTTCAGGAGAAATATATTCCTCTAAAAAACAAGGACAAACTAGTCAATAATGAAACATAAGAACATAAGAAATAGGAGCAGGAGTAGGCCAATCGGCCCTTCGAGCCTGCTCCGTCATTTAATAAGATCATGGCTGATCTGATCCTAACCTCAAATCTAAATTCATGTCCAATTTCCTGCCCGCTCCCCGTAACCCCTAATTCCCTTCACTTCTAGGAAACTGTCTATTTCTGCTTTGAATTTATTTAATGATGTAGCTTCCACAGCTTCCTGGGGCAGCAAATTCCACAGACCTACCACCCTCTGAGTGAAGAAGTTTCTCCTCATCTCAGTTTTGAAAGAGCAGCCCCTTATTCTAAGATTATGCCCCCTAGTTCTAGTTTCACCCAACCTTGGGAACATCCTTACCGCATCCACCCGATCAAGCCCCTTCACAATCTTATATGTTTCAATAAGATCGCCTCTCATTCTTCTGAACTCCAATGAGTAGAGTCCACCATGGATGAATGAAGAGATATGGGTAAAATTGAAACTAAAGAAAAAGGCATACTCTCAGTGCATAGACAATAAAGGAGAGGACAACAAAAGGGAATAGGAAGAGGTTAGGAAAGAAGTAAAAAAAAAATTAGGAAAACAAAGAGGAACTATGAAATTAAATTATCAGGCAATATAAACAGAAATAGTGAAGTATTCTACAGACACATCAATAACAAAAGAAAAATCAGGATAGGGATAGGGATAGGGCCACTAAGGGATGCACAAAATAAACTCACAGGTAATGACAGCAAAATGGCAGAAATATTGATTAGTTACTTTGCCTCAGTATTTATCAGGGAGACTAACATGGTCGGCATGACATTAGAAGAAGAGATTTAAAAAGATATAAAGACATTTAAGATGGAAAGGGGGGAGATAATTGATAAACTAATCAAACTAAAGGAGAATAAAACCCCTGGTCCGGATGGATCGTAACCATGAATATTAAAAGGAGTTAGGGTAGAGATAGCAGAGGCACTATTACATATATATAAAAATTCATTAGAAAAGGGAATAGTGCCAGAGGACTGGCGGACAGCTAATGTTATCCCTGTATTAAAGGGAGATAGAACCAGTCCAGGGAACTATAGACCAGTTAGCTTACTGTCGGTGGTAGGAAATCATGGAATCTTTACTCAAAGATGTAATAGAAAAACATCTAAAGAACAAAAATATAATAAAGAATAGTCAGCACGGATTTCAGAAGAGAAAGTCATGTTTGACTGACCTTACTGAATTCTTTGAAAAAGTAACAGGAAGAGTAGACAAGGGTAATGTAGCAGCTGTGATATATTTGGATTTTCAAAAGGCCTTTGATAAGGTCCCGCATAGTAGATTCATGACTAAGGTCAGAGCATGTGGAGTCAGGGACAGGTAGCAGAATGGATAGCAAGTTGAATACAAAACAGAAAACAGAGATTAGGGGTTAAAGGTAGCTACACAGACTGGCAAAAGGTGGGAAGTGGTGTTCCACAGGGATTGGTGCTGGGACTACAGTTGTTCATAATTTACATTAACAATTTGGACTCGGGAATCAGAAGTACAATTTGAAAATTTACGGACGACACCAAATTGGGGGATGTAGTTAATACAGAGGAAGAATGGGTCAAAATACAGGAGGTCATTAATAAACTTGCAGAATGGACGTGTAATTGGCAAATGAATTTCAATGTAGATAAGTATAAGGTGATGCATTTTGGTAGGAAGAATAAAGCGGCCACATACTGCTTGGATAATAACAATCTAAAAGGGATCTAGGGGTATAGATACACAAATCACTAAAAGTAGTGACGCAGATTAATAAGGCCATAAAAAAGGGAAATCAAGCACTGGGGTTCATTTCTAGAGGGATAGAATTGAAAAGCGAGAAGTTACATTGAACAGAACCTTGGTTAGACCACCTTGTGAACAGTTCTGGTCTCATGTAAGGAATCTTACAACACCAGGTTATAGTCCAACAAATTTATTTTAAAATCACAAGCTTTCGGAGATTATCTCCTTCGTCAAATGAATGAATGAAAAGGTTCTCAAATCGCATATCTTATACTATGTTGGGACAGCATCACACCAATCAAAAGGTGTCGTTGTTATTCAAACAGGCCAGTCACGGAGAACAGCACGTCCCAGTACACTAGATATACATTGTGTCTATTACACAGGCAGGCAGAAAGAAACTCAAAATGGCAGAGAGAGAGAGAGAGAATTTTAAAAAACATATAAATTTTTTCCCCCTTTTTGCTGGTGGGGTTACGTGTAGCGTGACATGAACCCAAGATCCCGGTTGAGGCCGTCCTCATGGGTGCGGAACTGGTTCTGGTCTCCATATTACAGAAAGTATATAGAGGTATTGGAGAAGGTGCAAAAAAGATTCAAAAGGATGATACCAGAACTGAGAGGATATACTTATCAGGAAAGAGAAGGCTGAGATCATGAATATAAAATAGTCGCTAATAAATCCAATAGGGAATTCAGGAGAAACTTCTTTACCCAGAGAGTGGTAAGAATCTGGAATGCGCTACTATAAGGAGTAGTTGAGACAAATAGCGTAGATGCATTTAAGGGGAAGCTAGATAAGCACATGAGGGAGAAAGGAAGAGAAGGAAATGCTGATAGGGTTAGATGAAGTAGGGCGGGAGGAGGCTCGTGTGGAGCATAAACTCAGGCATGGACCAGATGGGTCGAATGGCCTGTTTCTGCACTGTAGTTTCATTGTAATTCGATGTAACCCCTCTTATTCCCCACTCAGTCCCTTATACCCCTCTATAATGGCCCCTCTCATTCCCCACTCAGTCCCTTATACCCCTCTATAATGGCCCCTCTCATTCCCACTCAGTCCCTTATACCCCTCTATAATGGCCCCTCTCATTCCCACTCAGTCCCTTATACCCCTCTATAATGGCCCCTCTCATTCCCCACTCAGTCCCTTATACCCCTCTATAATGGCCCCTTTCATTCCCCACTCAATCCCTTATACCCCTCTATAATGGCCCCTCTCATTCCCCACTCAGTCCCTTATACCCCTCTATAATGGCCCCTCTCATTCCCCACTCAATCCCTTATACCCCTCTATAATGGCCCCTCTCATTCCCCACTCAGTCCCTTATACCCCTCTATAATGGCCCCTCTCATTCCCCACTCAGTCCCTTATACCCCTCTATAAGGTTCCCTTTCATTCCCCACTCAGTCCCTTATACCCCTCTATAATGGCCCCTCTCATTCCCCACTCAGTCCCTTATACCCCTCTATAATGGCCCCTCTCATTCCCCACTCAATCCCTTATACCCCTCTATAAGGTTCCCTCTCATTCCCCACTCAGTCCCTTATACCCCTCTATAATGGCCCCTCTCATTCCCCACTCAATCCCTTATACCCCTCTATAATGGCCCCTCTCATTCCCCACTCAATCCCTTATACCCCTCTATAATGGCCCCTCTCATTCCCCACTCAGTCCCTTATACCCCTCTATAATGGCCCCTCTCATTCCCCACTCAATCCCTTATACCCCTCTATAAGGTTCCCTCTCATTCCCCACTCAGTCCCTTATACCCCTCTATAATGGCCCCTCTCATTCCCCACTCAATCCCTTATACCCCTCTATAATGGCCCCTCTCATTCCCCACTCAATCCCTTATACCCCTCTATAATGGCCCCTCTCATTCCCCACTCAATCCCTTATACCCCTCTATAATGGCCCCTCTCATTCCCCACTCAATCCCTTATACCCCTCTATAATGGCCCCTCTCATTCCCCACTCAATCCCTTATACCCCTCTATAATGGCCCCTCTCATTCCCCACTCAGTCCCTTATACCCCTCTATAAGGTTCCCTTTCATTCCCCACTCAGTCCCTTATACCCCTCTATAATGGCCCCTCTCATTCCCCACTCAGTCCCTTATACCCCTCTATAAGGTTCCCTCTCATTCCCACTCAGTCCCTTATACCCCTCTATAAGGTTCCCTTTCATTCCCCACTCAGTCCCTTATACCCCTCTATAATGGCCCCTTTCATTCCCCACTCAGTCCCTTATACCCCTCTATAATGGCCCCTCTCATTCCCCACTCAGTCCCTTATACCCCTCTATAATGGCCCCTCTCATTCCCCACTCAGTCCCTTATACCCCTCTATAATGGCCCCTCTCATTCCCCACTCAGTCCCTTATACCCCTCTATAATGGCCCCTCTCATTCCCCACTCAGTCCCTTATACCCCTCTATAATGGCCCCTCTCATTCCCCACTCAGTCCCTTATACCCCTCTATAATGGCCCCTCTCATTCCCCACTCAGTCCCTTATACCCCTCTATAATGGCCCCTCTCATTCCCCACTCAGTCCCTTATACCCCTCTATAATGGCCCCTCTCATTCCCCACTCAGTCCCTTATACCCCTCTATAAGGTTCCCTTTCATTCCCCACTCAGTCCCTTATACCCCTCTATAATGGCCCCTCTCATTCCCCACTCAGTCCCTTATACCCCTCTATAAGGTTCCCTCTCATTCCCACTCAGTCCCTTATACCCCTCTATAAGGTTCCCTTTCATTCCCCACTCAGTCCCTTATACCCCTCTATAATGGCCCCTTTCATTCCCCACTCAGTCCCTTATACCCCTCTATAATGGCCCCTCTCATTCCCCACTCAGTCCCTTATACCCCTCTATAATGGCCCCTCTCATTCCCCACTCAGTCCCTTATACCCCTCTATAATGGCCCCTCTCATTCCCCACTCAGTCCCTTATACCCCTCTATAATGGCCCCTCTCATTCCCCACTCAGTCCCTTATACCCCTCTATAATGGCCCCTCTCATTCCCCACTCAGTCCCTTATACCCCTCTATAATGGCCCCTCTCATTCCCCACTCAGTCCCTTATACCCCTCTATAATGGCCCCTCTCATTCCCCACTCAGTCCCTTATACCCCTCTATAATGGCCCCTCTCATTCCCCACTCAGTACCTTATACCCCTCTATAATGGCCCCTCTCATTCCCCACTCAGTACCTTATACCCCTCTATAATGGCCGATCCTGGACATTGGGTGCTGGCATGTTTCAAACGAGGGGTATCCCAGTTTCACTGGATCCCGGCATCACCGGATCCTGGCCTCACCGGGTCCTGGCCTCACTAGATCCCGGACTCACCAGATCCCGGCTTCTCCTGGAGCTGCTGCTTAGCGATCAGAAGAGGGACCTCGGGGTGATCTTTCCCTATCCAAGCACAGTGCAGCAGCTCCATTGCCTCCCCCCCACTGAGATCACAGCTCCAGGTTCCAGCCTGCAACCTTCCAGAAATGCAGGCCTGCAGGAACATTTCCCATCACCTGCAGTATCTGTTCATCAAAGCAACGATATATAAACCAATGGCACTCAGCTTGGAAAAAAATGCCAGCTCGTTTAACATTGGAACCCAAAGGAAATGGACGGAAGCATTTCTAAAGGAGAAGGAAATGGAAATGGACGAGATGTGGGAGATTTTTTACCTGGATTCAGTAATATACTGAATTGGATTCAGTGAGGACACACAAGTAGAACTGACCTTTCACTCTAGGTCAGTGGGGATACAAGAATAGAACTGACCTTTGTGAGCATTAATTCTGGTCGGCTCATATTTCTCCATCAGGTTCTGGATTTGATCTGGTTGCACTGGTGGAAAAAGTTCATCATTCAGCCGGACATCTCTCTGTGTCTTGTTTATAAAGTTAGATAGCTGTTGTCGAGTCAAGTATGGCTTCACCATCGCATCCCTGAAAAAGAGCGAAGATAAGTGAATTCAACATTCTGTTCCACAAGCTCGATACATCACTGGAGATATAAATTCCTTTTGATCTCATGTACACATTACCCACCCATTGAATATCCTCCCACTGCCCACATACACTCTCTCCTATCATGGACTTTCCCCACCCATCGAAACTCCTCCCACAGCCTACGTACACTCTCCTCTGTCATGGACTCTACCCACCCAATGAATATCCTCCCACTGCCCATGTACACTCTCCCCTTTCATGAACTCTACCCACCCATTTAATCTCCTCCCACAGTCCATATACACTCTCTCCTATCATGGCGTCCACTCATTTAATCTCCTCTCTCAACCCAATCAGTCCACTGGGACTCGTCGTGTAAACGCAAATATTTTTAGAAATGAGGAGGACTCGACAGTAGCAGAGAGAGCTCTGTGGGAGTCGCTGAGAGGGGTCTCTGCACCCCAGGCTGCTCTCTCTCTCTCCAAGTGGCACTGGTTCTGGCCAAGGTCCCAGGTGGGCCTGTTCTCTGGAATAAAGGATGTCCATGGCTCGGGTAGAACCGAGAGATAAATAGACAATAGAAACAGCGGGTAAGTAACAGATCCTGATTCATGCAGAAACAGAGACTTTATGAAGGTGCAGAAATCACAGTTTAAAAAGTGTCTCACAGTAATTCGAAGATCTGATTAATCTCAGGCCTTGGGCACAGATGTGACAGAAACTGTTTGAAGACCAATTCAGTAAAATCTTCGGGATTGATCAACTCAGTCTGTATGAGAACAGGTGAAGAAATAACACGCCATTAAAGAGGATCTCACTTCGAGGACATGCCAAGCATGGCTTTCACAAGAAATGCTTAATATCACTGGCAGTCAACACAGGACGCAGGAAATTGTCTGCACCTTCATTGGCCAGTATTTAAATATAATTATAATATTGTAAGAGGCTCCACCTCTTTTCTTTCCCTTCCCCCATCCCATCCAACTGGATGTCATCCGACAGCGTGTTACGCGTAGAGTGCGAGCGAGCGTGAGCCCCTGCCCGATTTCCGATCCTCTCCCTTTCCCCTTCCTGCCACCTCCAGAAAGCACTGGAAAATCATCTCTAAGGAATCAAGGAATGGAAGAAGGTCATTCTGCCCATTGACCAACTACAATCCAGCCAATCACAGATCTACCAGCCCTGACCATCTCATGAAGCCAGGTTCCAGAGAGATTCGCACTGCCTCCAAAATGGGAAGTCAACCCGTAATACCTTTCATAAGACCTCAGCTAGAGCACTGTGAGCAGTATTGGGCTCCGCGCTGTGAGCAGTATTGGGCTCCGCGCTGTGAGCAGTATTGGGCTCCGCGCTGTGAGCAGTATTGGGCTCCGCGCTGTGAGCAGTATTGGGCTCCGCGCTGTGAGCAGTATTGGGCTCCGCGCTGTGAGCAGTATTGGGCTCCGCGCTGTGAGCAGTATTGGGCTCCGCGCTGTGAGCAGTATTGGGCTCCGCGCTGTGAGCAGTATTGGGCTCCGCGCTGTGAGCAGTATCGGGCTCCGCGCTGTGAGCAGTATCGGGCTCCGCGCTGTGAGCAGTATCGGGCTCCGCGCTGTGAGCAGTATTGGGCTCCGCACTGTAGGAAGGATAGTGAGGCTTTAGAGATGGAACAATACAGATTCACTGGTGCCTGGTATGAGGAAATACAAATACAAAGAAAGGCTTGAAAAATGCGGGGGGCGGGGGCAGAGTTGTTAGAACAGCTCAGTTTACGGGGCGATGTAATGGAAGTGTTTGAAATGATCAAAGGCTGGAACAAACTGTTCCCAGTAGTTGAGGGACCTAGAATGAGGGGGCCATGGATACAAGATCAAAAGTAAAAGATTTAGAACAGAGGGCAGGAGAAACATCTTCACACAGAGTGGTGAGGATGTGGGATTCACTTCCAGGGTTAGTGGTTGAGGCAGAAACTGTCAACATTCAAGATTAGATTGGGTAGGGGGATGAGGGAGAAGGGGATAAATGGATATAGGAACAGGGCGGGTAAATGTGATTAGGATTATTTGCTCACGTGTGTAGGGTAAACGCCAACATGGACCTGGTTGGGCCGAATGGCCTGTTCCCATGTTGTAACTCCTGTGTATTTCTATGGAAGTTAAACCCCATCGATGTGTCTAACCTTCCATCTGCTGTAGATATAACACCAGAGCTGTTGCTTATCTGTGACCAGGCCCCTTGCTGAGCATCTCGTTTTCCTGGCCCCCGCAGTTCAGGACACTTCCTGTTCCACACCTCATTCACCCCCGTCTATCTCTGTACGCAGGCTTCTCACTCTCCGTCCCGTCTATAAGCTCGGATTTTGCTGTTGTTGGAAGGCCAGAGTGAATTCATCCACCCCCCGCTCCCAGCCTGAGTTAGAACTACAGCTGCAACACAGCAGCACCATTTCCCTCACTCTCACACAGATCGCCACTGTAAAGATCGATGAATTCAACCAACTGGTCCACGAGTTCGATGCCTCATGGGAGAAACAAATGCCTTTTGATCTCAAGTCGTGCCGGAGCCTCACCAATGGATACTGGTGTCTTCGAGTTCGACCTGACAATGTAAGTTAAACAATCTGGCACCTATAGTATCTCATTCCTCTCAATATTTCTCTCTTTAACCTCCTTTTTAAGGAAACACCTTCAGATCTGTGAGTCTCTCCTCACATCTTGATCTGGAACCATCCATTTTGCTTTGCGCAATCCATTTTTCTTGCAGCTGTGGCCTTTGAGAGGAGGGCTGCCCAAGATACACACCACAGGGGATCCGTTTAGTGGCTCCCCCAACAACAGGCATCAACCTCACTGAAATTCAAACAGCCACCTCCCTCCCCAGATTGGGCACAGCAGTGGGATCTCCCTACAAGGGAGGGCCAAGAAGTCGGTACTGGCAGAAATTCTCCATCCCCAGAACTGATCTCCATCAGTCACTAACACCCCCCCGCAAGAACAGATCTCCATAAGTCATTGAAACCCCCCCACCAAAATCTTCGGGTGGACTGTAACCTTCGGGGGACTGTAATCTCCGGGGGGGGGGGCTGTAATCTCCGGGGGGGGCTGTAGTCTCCAGGGGGGGGGGCTGTAATCTCCAGGGGGGGGCTGTAATCTCAAGGGGACTGTAATCCCTGCGGTGACTGTAATCTCCGGGGGGACTGTAATCTCCAGACGGGCTTTAATCTCCGGGGAGGCTGCAATCTCCGGGGAGGCTGCAATCTCCGGGGAGGCTGCAATCTCCGGGGAGGCTGCAATCTCCGGGGAGGCTGCAATCTCCGGGGGGGACCATACTGCTTCATGGCTGCTGTGTGTAGAATCCCAGGATATTTTAACAATTTAGGATAGGAATGGGTGGAAATCGCACTCACCTTGAGTCTGGGAAGGTGACAAGCAGCCAGCGCAGCCTCTACCCGCTTCCTATCAGCTGGAAACATCTGGTAAATACTGCGGACACAAATGCAGTGAGAATAAAGAACATCAGCATCATTTATATTACAAGGCCAACTTGCATATGATAAGTTATCCAGCTATCAAGGTTACAGTGAATTATTCAGCGATCAGGGTTACAGTGAATTACCCAGCGATCAGGGTTACAGTGAATTATTCAGTTGTCAGGATTACAGTGAATTATTCAGCGATCAGGATTACAGTGAATTATCCAGCTATCAAGGTTACAGTGAATTATTCAGTTGTCAGGGTTACAGTGAATTATCCAGCTATCAAGGTTACAGTGAATTATTCAGCGATCAGGGTTACAGTGAATTACCCAGCGATCAGGGTTAGTGAATTATTCAGCGATCAGGGTTACAGTGAATTATTCAGCGATCAGGGTTACAGTGAATTATTCAGCGATCAGGGTTAGTGAATTATTCAGCGATCAGGGTTACAGTGAATTACCCAGCTATCAGGGTTACAGTGAATTATTCAGCGATCAGGGTTACAGTGAATTATTCAGCGATCAGGGTTAGTGAATTATTCAGCGATCAGGGTTACAGTGAATTACCCAGCGATCAGGATTACAGTGAATTATCCAGCGATCAGGGTTACAGTGAATTATTCAGTGATCAGGGTTAGTGAATTATTCAGCGATCAGGGTTACAGTGAATTACCCAGCGATCAGGATTACAGTGAATTATCCAGCGATCAGGGTTACAGTGAATTATTCAGCGATCAGGGTTAGTGAATTATTCAGCGATCAGGGTTACAGTGAATTACCCAGCGATCAGGATTACAGTGAATTATCCAGCGATCAGGGTTACAGTGAATTATTCAGCGATCAGGGTTACAGTGAATTATTCAGCGATCAGGGTTACAGTGAATTATTCAGCGATCAGGGTTACAGTGAATTATTCAGCGATCAGGGTTACAGTGAATTACCCAGCGATCAGGATTACAGTGAATTATCCAGCGATCAGGGTTACAGTGAATTATTCAGCGATCAGGGTTAGTGAATTATTCAGCGATCAGGGTTACAGTGAATACCCAGCGATCAGGATTACAGTGAATTATCCAGCGATCAGGGTTACAGTGAATTATTCAGCGATCAGGGTTACAGTGAATTATTCAGCGATCAGGGTTACAGTGAATTATTCAGCGATCAGGGTTACAGTGAATTATTCAGCGATCAGGGTTACAGTGAATTATTCAGCGATCAGGGTTAGTGAATTATTCAGCGATCAGGGTCACAGTGAATTAATCAGCGATCAGGGTCACAGTGAATTATTCAGCGATCAGGGTTACAGTGAATTATTCAGCGATCAGGGTTACAGTGAATTATTCAGCGATCAGGGTCACAGTGAATTAATCAGCGATCAGGGTTACAGTGAATTATTCAGCGATCAGGGTCACAGTGAATTAATCAGCGATCAGGGTTACAGTGAATTATTCAGCAATCAGGGTTAGTGAATTATTCAGCGATCAGGGTCACAGTGAATTAATCAGCGATCAGGGTCACAGTGAATTATTCAGCGATCAGGGTCACAGTGAATTATTCAGCGATCAGGGTTACAGTGAATTATTCAGCGATCAGGGTTAGTGAATTATTCAGCGATCAGGGTCACAGTGAATTATTCAGCGATCAGGGTTACAGTGAATTATTCAGCGATCAGGGTTAGTGAATTATCCAGCGATCAGGGTCACAGTGAATTATTCAGCGATCAGGGTTGCAGTGAATTATTCAGCGATCAGGGTCACAGTGAATTATTCAGCGATCAAGGTTAGTGAATTATTCAGCTGTCATCTGCACTTTTATACATCAAAAGTTAGATTATTTTTCAAATTGGCAACTTACTTTTTGACTGGAATCCTTCTCTCTTCATTCACAAGCATTTTTATCTTAGTGTAACTGCAGAATAAAATGAGAGAATCAGTCAGTCATTCCCACGGGTCTGGAGTGCTCATCAATCACAACAGAAACTCCACGAACCTATCAGAATCTCTTATCTGACTGATTCTCACTCCCGGATTCACACATCCCGGATTCACACATCCCGGATTCACACATCCCGGATTCACACATCCCGGATTCACACTCACGGATTCACACATCCCGGATTCACACTCACGGATTCACACTCACGGATTCACACTCACGGATTCACACATCCCGGATTCACACATCCCGGATTCACACATCCCGGATTCACACTCACGGATTCACACATCCCGGATTCACACTCACGGATTCACACTCACAGATTCACACTCACGGATTCACACATCCCGGATTCACACTCACGGATTCACACTCCCGGATTCACACTCACGGATTCACACTCCCGGATTCACACTCCCGGATTCACACTCCCGGATTCACACTCACGGATTCACACTCACGGATTCACACTCACGGATTCACACTCACGGATTCACACTCCCGGATTCACACTCACGGATTCACACTCACGGATTCACACTCACGGATTCACACTCCCGGATTCACACTCACGGATTCACACTCCCGGATTCACACTCCCGGATTCACACATCCCGTTGGTTGTGGGGAGAGTGTATGCTGAGCAGAGCAGAGGAAGGCAATGAGAGAAGCTGCTGGTGGTTGGTTGAAACTTCGCTGAGAAAGGGGCAAGAGAGATGATAAATCAGGAATTGGGGTCCAGGTGATGGGGGCCGGTTCTTAAAACAAGGCAGAGTGTTGAAGAAAGGCAGGTGTTCAAGTAGAGGATGGTGCAATGAGTCTCGATTTCAATGCAGTGAGGGGGTTCAGAAGTGTGTGTCGGATGGAGTGAGGAGGAACAAGAGGGGGCTAGTTCAGAGAAATAAATCACAACAGTAGCAATAACACCAAGAAAGGCAAGAAAAGAGAATTTTGCATGGCTGTGGGTAAAGAGAAGGGGAGTGGGGTTAATTGGTAGCTCTTTCAGACACGATGGGCCAAATGGCCTCTTTCTGTGCTGTATGATTCTATGGTTCTATGATATGATGCTGAGATTACGTTTGAGCATTCAATTCTTCAAAGGACTTGGGATTTATAGAGCTCACACTGGGGGCAGGTGGTGGGGTGGGGGGGGAGATGAGGAATTAGTGTCTGGCACAAAAAAAGGAAAGGGAGCTTCTTGGGGATAATTTACCAATGGAAGAGATACAAGAACAGAGGGGACGATGAGGACAAGAGCCCATCAGATGAAGAAGGAGCAGGAGTGGAGTCATCAAAAGGCAGAGGTGGGAGCTCTAGATTGGTCTGAGAGACACAAAGAAATAGTGGGCTGAATTTTCACGCCTTCCACTGGAAACAAGGCCTGAAGATGGAGTGGAAGAAACTACGCTCCCCGTTCCTGCCGTTGCTGGGGCCGTCTCCATTTTCCCGGGGTCTAGCGGGATAGGTGGCCTGGCAGCTGCCTGCAGAAACCGCACGCCAAATTAAGGTATTTAAATCGGAGTGCGACCGATGATGTCAATAAAGGCCCCAATGCCATTTTAGGAGTGAACTCCAGAGCCTGTGCCGTGCACACCCTGTGCAGTATCAGCTGGCTGGCTGGCCCGTGGAGGAGCTCAAGGTAAGTCATTCCCTGCAGGCTCCACAAACACCAGCCTGGGTCGCCACAACCGTGGGACTGGCACTCTCCTCCGTACCCTGCCCTCCGCCACCCTACACCCTCCCCCCTCCCGAGACCAGAGCCCAGAGCCTCGCCCATGAACCTACCTTCTACCAGCCCAGAGACCAGACGGACTGCCCAATTCTTCGAGCTGCCCCGGGGCACTCGATTCCCGCACATGGCCTGATGCTGATGGGGAACAGTCCTCAGTATAGACTGGCTCTCCCGCCAGCACTATCAGGCTTTCCGCCTGCCAGACCTCCGAAGCCCGTTGGCGCAGTGAAATCTACCCCCGATGTGCCTTGAAGAATTTTTTTTTAAACCCACAAGATTCTAATCACCAGGGAGATCAAAACTAAACTGAAACATAAAAGGGAGGTGAATGGTAAAATTGGGTCTGGCAATTTAAAGAAAATCTTGAGGAATACAGAAAGTGCAGAGAGGAGGGGTGAAGGGAGATTATTAGGGCGAAAAGGGAACAGGAGAAAAAGGCTGGCAGACAATGTGAAGGAAATAGCGAGAGATTTTATTAGGATTTAAAAGTAGAAGAATAGTGAAAGAGAGGGAGGGATACTCGGGGATGAAGGAGGAATCTCGTTCTGGAGGATGAAGGCACGGCAGAGATATATTAATATTTAGCAATGTTTTTTTACAAATGATGCAGGAGATGAAACAGTTTGTGAACTAGAGGAGGATGTGGAGCATCTGTTAGATACAACTGGAGAAAAGGAATTGGTTATGAAATATTAACAGAATTCAGGGTGGATGAGTCACTGGGTCCTGATGTCAGGCTGTTGACAGAAGTCAGAGAGCAGAGGCTCTGGCCACAATTTTTCACTCCTCCTTAAAATTGCAATTTTGCTGTGGGACTGTAGAGTAGCTGATGTAAATGCTGTACGAACCCCAAACTAATCCCACTGCCCCGCTCTCTCCCCACAGCCCTGTAGCAATCTAAAACTAATCCCACTGCCCCGCTCTCTCCCCACAGCCCTGTATCAATCCCAATCTAATCCCACTGCCCCGCTCTCCCCATAGACCTGTATCAATCCCAATCTAATCCCACTGCCCCACTCTCTCCCCATAGACCTGTATCAATCCCAATCTAATCCTACTGCCCCGCTCTCTCCCCATTGCCCTGTATCAATCTAAAACTAATCCCACTGCCCCACTCTCTCCCCATAGCCCTGTATCAATCCCAAACTAATCCCACTGCCCCGCTCTCTCCCCACAGCCCTGTATCAATCCCAATCTAATCCCACTGCCCCACTCTCTCCCCATAGCCCTGTATCAATCCCAAACTAATCCCACTGCCCCGCTCTCTCCCCACAGCCCTGTATCAATCCCAATCTAATCCCACTGCCCCGCTCTCTCCCCACAGCCCTGTATCAATCTAAAACTAATCCCACTGCCCCGCTCTCTCCCCATAGCCCTGTAGCAATCTAAAACTAATCCCACTGCCCCGCTCTCTCCCCACAGCCCTGTATCAATCTAAAACTAATCCCACTGCCCCGCTCTCTCCCCATAGCCCTGTAGCAATCTAAAACTAATCCCACTGCCCCGCTCTCTCCCCACAGCCCTGTATCAATCTAAAACTAATCCCACTGCCCCGCTCTCTCCCCATAGCCCTGTATAAATCCCAATCTAATCACACTGCCCCGCTCTCTCCCCATAGCCCTGTATCATTCTAAAACTAATCCCACTGCCTCACTCTCTCCCCACAGCCCTGTATCAATCCATAATACAGTCCAACATGGACCGAGGTATCTCACAGAGTAAATGCAGTCCATCATGGACGGAGGATTGATATCAAGAAACGGCTGAGTGCACTGGATACTGCAAAGGCTATGGGCCCCGACAACATCCCAGCTGTAGTGCTGAAGACTTGTGCTCCAGAACTATCCGCGCCTCTAGCCAAACTGTTTCAGTACAGCTACAACACTGGCATCTACCCGACAATGTGGAAAATTGCCCAGGTATGTCCTGTCCACAAAAAGCAGGACAAATCCAATCTGGCCAATTACCGCCCCATCAGTCTACTCTCGATCATCAGCAAAGTGATGGAAGGTGTCGTCGACAGTGCTATCAAGCGGCACTTACTCACCAATAACCTGCTCACCGATGCTCAGTTTGGGTTCCGCCAGGACCACTCAGCTCCAGACCTCATTACAGCCTTGGTCCAAACATGGACAAAAGAGCTGAATTCCAGAGGTGAGGTGAGAGTGACTGCCCTTGACATCATGGCAGCATTTGATCGAGTGTGGCACCAAGGAGCCCTAGTAAAATTGAAGTCAATGGGAATCAGAGGGAAAACTCTCCAGTGGCTGGAGTCATACCTAGCACAAAGGAAGATGGTAGTGGTTGTTGGAGGCCAATCATCTCAGCCCCAGGACATTGCTGCAGGAGGTCCTCAGGGCAGTGTCCGAGGCCCAACCATCTTCAGCTGCTCCATCAATGACCTTCCCTCCATCATAAGGTCGGAAATGGGGATGTTCACTGATGATTGCACAGTGTTCAGTTCCATTCACAACCCCTCAGATAATGAAGCAGTCCGTGCCGGCATGCAGCAAGACCTGGACAACATCCAGGCTTGGGCTGATATGTGGCAAGTAGCATTCGCACCAGACAAGTGCCAGGCAATGACCATCTCCAACAAGAGAGAGTCTAACCACCTCCCCTTGACATTCAACGGCATTACCATCGCCGAATCCCCCACCATCAACATCCTGGGGGTCACCATTGACCAGAAACTTAACTGGACAGCCACATAAATATTGTGGCTACAAGAGCTGGTCAGAGGCTGGGTATTCTGCGGCGAGTGACTCACCTCCTAACTCCCCAAAGCCTTTCCACCATCTACAAGGCACAAGTCAGGAGTGTGATGGAATACTCTCAACTTGCCTGGATGAGTGCAGATCCAACAACACTCAAGAAGCTCGACACCATCCAGGACAAAGCAGCCCGCTTGATTGGCACCCCATCCACCACCCTAAACATTCACTCCCTTCATCGCCGGCACACTGTGGCTGCAGTGTGTACCATCCACAGGATGCACTGCAGCAACTCACCAAGGCTTCTTCAACAGCACCTCCCAAACCCGCAACCATTACCATGAGCAGCAGGCACATGGGAACAACACCACCTGCATGTTCCCTTCCAAGTCACATACCATCCTGACTTGGAAATATATCGCCGTTCTTTCATCGTCGCTGGGTCAAAATCCTGGAACTCCCTTCCTAACAGCACTGTGGGAGAACCTTCACCACACGGACTGCAGCGGTTCAAGAAGGCGGCTCACCACCACCTTCTCAAGGGCAATTAGGGATGGGCAATAAACCCTGGCCTTGCCAGCGACGCCCACATCCCATGAACGAATTAAAACAAAGTTATCTCACAGAGTAAATACAGTCCATCATGGACGGAGATATCTCACAGAGTAAATACAGTCCATCATGGACGGAGGTATCTCACAGAGTAAATACAGTCCATCATGGACGGAGATATCTCACAGAGTAATGTGTTCACCTCACGACCTGCAGCCGCAGTGTTTGTAAAGGATCTTTGCTTCCCCACCCTCAAACAGCTGTTGCATGTTTTGTCATCAAGTCCCCATGACACTCACATTTTGGGATCTTTTTGATCATTTTGCCACAGAAAGGATTTGGAAAAAAAGTTGTGCCAGAAATTGCTGCATTGTTGGGTTTTACAGTGAATGACATTAATTGGACTTTTCTGCTCACCATAAATTGCTGGAACATCAATTCGATAATGGCGCAGTGATGTCAATGTCGCACCTGGGACCTCATGAACGTCGTGCCCAATGGCTTATCTCCTTGACCAATGAAAGAAAAGGGTAGAGGAAGAAACAAAGCAAAAGATGGAGAAGGAAATAGGGTGAATTGGAGTCAAACGAAATATAGACAGGAAGAGGAATAAAGATAGGTAGGGAAATAGAGTGGATTAAAAGAGAGAGAAAAAAAGAAACAGAAAGGAAAAGAAAGAAAAAAATTAAAAGAGCAAGCAGAAGAGGAGAACATTGTAACTTAGTTGTGTTTGGGAATTGCTGTATTGATCCTTAAGAACATAAGAAATAGGAGTAGGAGTAGGACATAAGCTTACTGAGTGACTATATGGCCTATAGGTGAATGGCAAGGTAAGTGCAATGTACAAACATTCTTGACCCACGAAGTATAGAACCAACAGCCCCATCCATCATGATCAGGAACAGTGGAACATCCAGTGGGTACGCCATTGCACTGCTTTCATTGCAACATAGGAATTGTTGGATGAGAAAAGACCAAGGTCCATCTAGTTCACCTTCTACCATCCTGGTCATCACAGGATACGATAATGGAGTCGTTGACTAATCAGAGCAATGAAAGTCTACAACAGACCCAGAAATCAAGAATGGCACATAAGACTGCCAAGGCAGATAAAAAGATAAAAAACCTCTCGGAACAATTCAATGGAGTGAGACCCTACAGCTTCCTTGGTCCTTTTACGGGCCTCCAAGGTTGAGTACCATGTCGGGACCATAAATAACTTTGTTAACAGAATCCTCTACGACATTAATTACTAGCCCTAAATGGGACTTTGTGAGGCTAACGACGGTGTGGCGCAAATCATCCAGCAATATGTGGAGGATCGGAACTCATGGCGTATCTCTTTTACTCCGCAAATTGCTGGACTTTTTACAAATTAATAATAGCATGCGACGTTAATGCCTCATTCTAATGGTGTGCCTTCCCAGCAATTTGTGGCCCAATTATCTTTAAATGTTCGATTTTTAAAGAAAAGTGTATTCATGCAAGTTAAACAAAAACCTACTATGGCAATATTTGGCTGAAATGCTAATGAGCTAAGCTTTGATGCTGTTTCCTCATAGAATATAAACAATAAGCAATTTGTTAGCCTGCCTCAGGAATTGATAAACACCTCACACCCGTTGTGTTGGGAGATTTCTGTGACTTACTGACTGTCTGAACACGGTGATTGCCTTGGCAACGGGCAGTTGCAGGGGCAGTCTGTAATCACCATGTATTGTTCTGTGATTTATAAATGCGTAGGCTTCGAGGAGTTCCTGACATTTACCCGAGGAAGGAGGAAGCCTCCGAAAGCTTGTAGATTTCAAATAAAATCGTTGGACTATAACTTGGTGTTGTAAAATTGTTTACAAGTGATAAAAAAAAAACTGAGGCAGAGACACAGGCTGTCAGTCAGACCCAGCAAAGTCAATCAGGCTTTAAACAGAAAGCTGTGAGAGCAAGGTTTGGTCATGTTCAGAAGAAGAATGTCAGAGCGTAGTTAGGAGTTATTTTCTTTAGGTTAAGTAAGACAACCCACTGATTTGGGTAAGGGTAATGCCTTCATTATTTTGTATTATTACATGAAGACAAATTGTACTGATTGAACTAAATGAGTCCAATCATAATTGTTGCTCTAAATGATCATTCGCTGTGAAATGAAGTATTTTATCGATTCGTATCTGGCCTTATCTCAACAAGTGTTTTTTCGATCTACCTTCAAACAGATTGAAGAAGCACTCCTGCAAAGGACACAAACAGCCAGTTCATGTCACAGGGTCCTATTGTTATACCCTGGGTTACACTATTGAATAATTATATTATACAATACACTCCCAGGGCAGTACTGAGGGAGTGCTGCACCGTCAGAGGTGCTGTCTCTCGGTAGAGATGTTAAACCGAGGCCCCCTCTGCCCTCTCAGGTGGATGCAAAATATCCCATGGCAATATTTGGAGAATAGCAGGGGAGTTCTCCCTCGTGTTCTGGCCAATTTTTAATCCCTCAACCAACATCACTGAAACAGATTATCTGGTCATTATCTCATTACTGTTTGTGGGATCTTGCTGTGCGCAAATTGGCTGCCGCGTTTCATACATTACAACAGTGACTACATTTCAAAAAAGTACTTAATTGGCTGTAAAGCACTTTGGGATGTCCTGAGGTTGTGAAAGGGACTATCTATATGCAAATCTTTCTTTCTAAATATTAGAGGCACTCTCCTAAACCTAAGACACTCAGGCACTTACAGAAGCACCACTGTACCTGAGGCAATATCTAAGGCAGACCTGAAACTTGTAACAGCCACCTCAAGCTCCTTCCGTGTGGTGTCATCACCCCGTCATACAACTGGAATGTAGGTACTGCAGGCTCTGGGGGCACCTTACGGTACATGCCAATGTGACAGGGCGTCTGCTTTATAGAGGAGAAGGGTGCCCACAGTCAGAGAGAACCTGAGCTGGTGGCAATCCTGTTACGATGAGCCAGTGATGCACCTTGGATGGAGGTGGGAGCGGACATGGTTTAGGGGGGGGGGCGGGGAAGCTTGGCAGCTCTGTGGTGTCCCCATCAGGAAGTGTTTCAACTTCCTGCTTGCCTTTCAAGTTCACTCACTCGGTGACAGGCTGGCGCCTCTGCCCAGCCGTAGCTTCGCACTACTGGCCTTGCTGCAATGCACAGAATTTTACTCCATATGCCCAATGTGTGCACCTGCCCCCTTTCTCTCCCTGCCAACAGAGAGAAACAGGAAGCTGGCACCTCACATGAGCTCCCACCACGCACCAGCTCAGGTACCCCTCACCCCTTGGGGAATCAGAGAGAGTGAGTGTGTCGGGAGAGATGGTCTGGTGAGGCACAAGTGAGGGGGAGCCAGTGGAGGCAGTAGTAGGGAGCTAGGGCCGGGCATTAGGATTTATAATGGGAATATATCAAAAATAAGGTTAGTGTGCGTCACTTTAAAATGGGAACTGAATTACATCGATGTGCCCTGGTTTGATTGGAACCACCCTCTACCTCCATTTAACCTCAAGACCACACTCAGTCTTCACTCCATCTGGGCACATGTACAGACACATGCGACATACACACACTCTCATGCACACACACACACACACACACATACGCACGCACACACTCACTCTCACGTACACACACACTCTCACGCACACATTCTCACATGCACACACACTCTTGCACATGTGTGCATGCACACTATCACACACATACTCACACGCACGTGTGTGAGTGTGTTGTAATTTCGAGAATCACTGGCAGCAGGTAAAAGATTTTCAGACAGAATTCAATCTCGACACAAGCCTTCAGGGAACACTTACATTTTATTGATGGAGACTGTTCGGGGAGCGTTGTGGGTCAGCGGATGGATGATGATATTCAGGATTTCATCTGCCCAGCCCTAAACAGGACAACAAGGAAAGGTGCAGATGAACCTCTGGAGAACACGAGCCTGCTGCTGGGTCACCTCTAAACTCTCCTCCAGCAAATCGTAGGAAGCAAGCAAAATCAAAGCTCCGGGGGAGAAACAAGTGATTTGTTTTTTGACACATTATTTGATGCAGTTTCCAACATTCTGGACCCGGCCTTTCAAAACAAAACTCGTTTTGCCGGAAGGAGCCCTGGCTCACCAGCTCAGTGCCTCTCCCCACATTCCTACAGCCCCATGGCACCACAGTATACAAGAGAAGGCATTTATGTTATTCGTTCTCAGGGTGCAGGTAAAGCTGGTGAGGCTGGCATTTATTGCCCGTCCCTACTTGCCCAAAGACAGTGATAGTGATGATGCTGATGATGGTGATGATGATGATAATAATGATGATAGTGGTAATGATGATGGTGATAATGATGATGGTGATGGTGATGATGGTGATAATGATGGTGGTGATAATGATGGTGGTGATAATGATGGTGGTGATAAAGATAATGATGATAGTGGTGGTGATGATGATGGTGGTGATGGTGATGGTGATGGTGGTGATGATAATGATAATGATGATAGTGGTGATGACGGTGGTGATTGTAGTGGTGATGGTGGTGGTGATGGTGGTGGTGATGGTGGTGGTGATGGTGGTGGTGATGGTGGTGGTGGTGATTATGATGGTGATGATGATGGTGGTGGTGATAACGATGATGGTGATGATGATGATGGTGATGATGGTGGTGATGATGGTGGTGATGATGATGGTGGTAATGGTGATGATGATGGTGATAATGATGATAGTGGTGATGATAATGATAATGGTGATGATGGTGATGATGATAGTGGTGATGATAATGATGGTGATGATAAAGATAATGATGATAGTGGTGGTGATGATGATGGTGGTGATTATGATGGTGATGATAATGATTGTGATGATGACGATGATGATGGTGATGGTGATGGTGGTGATGATGATGGTGATGATGATGGTGATGATAATGATAATGATAATGATGATAGTGGTGATGACGGTGGTGGTGATGGTGGTAGTGATGGTGGTGGTGATGGTGATGGTGGTGGTGATAACGATGATGGTGATGATGATAGTGATGGTGGTGATGATGGTGGTGATGATGGTGGTGGTGATGGTGGTGGTGATGGTGATAATGATGATAATGATAATGATAATGGTGATGATGATAGTGATGATAGTGGTGATGATGATCATGATAGTGATGATGATAGTGATGATAGTGGTGATAGTGGTGATGATGATGGTGGTGATGATGATGGTGATCGTGGTGAAGATGGTGGTGATGATGGTGCTGATGATGATAATGATGGTGGTGGTAACTATGATGGTGGTGGTGATTTTGATGGTGATGATGGTGATGGTGGTGGTGATAATGATGGTGGTGGTGATGATGGTGGTGATGATGACAATGATGATGGTGATGATGTTGGTGGTGATGATGGTGATCATGATGATGGTGATAATGAGGATAGTGGTGATGATGGTGATAATGATGATAGCGGTGATGATGATAGTGGTGATAATGGTGATGATGATGGTGGTGGTGATGGTGATGGTGGTGATAATGATGGTGATGGTGGTGATAATGATGGTGATGGTGGTGATAATGATGATAGTGGTGATGATGGTGATGATGACAATGATGGTGGTGATGGCAGTGATGTTGGTGGTGATCGTGATGATGGTGATCATGATGATGATGATGATGGTGATCGTGATGATGATGATGACGGTGATGGTGATGATGGTGGTGATTGTAGTGATGATGGTGGTGAAGATGGTGGTGATGATGGTGGTGATGATGGTGGTGATGATTATGATGGTGATGATGATGATGGTGGTGATGATGATGATGGTGGTGGTGATGATAGTGATCTTGGTGAAGATGGTGGTGATGATGGTGCTGATGATGATAATGATGGTGGTGGTAATTATGATGGCGGTGGTGATTTTGATGGAGATGATGATGGTGATGATGGTGGTGGTGATGGTGATGATGGTGGTGGTGATGGTGATGATGGTGGTGATGATGGTGGTGATGATGACAATGATGATGGTGATCATGGTGATCATGATGATGATGGTGATAATGATGATAGTGGTGATGATGGTGGTGATGATGACAATGATGATGGTGATGATGGTGATCATGATGATGATGGTGATAATGACGATAGCGGTGATGGTGATGGTGGTAATGATGGTGATAATGATGGTGGTAATGATGGTGGTAATGATGATGGTGATGATGATGGTGGTGGTGATGGTGGTGGTGATGATGACGGTCATGATGGTGGTGGTGATGATGATGATAATGATGGTGGTGGTGATGATGACGGTCATCATGGTGGTGGTGATGATGATGATAATGATGGTGGTGATGGTGGTGGTGGTGATGACGGTGATGATGATGATGATGGTGGTGATGATGGTGGTGATAATGATGATGATGGTGGTGATAATGATGATGGTGGTGATAATGATGATAGTGGTGATGATGGTGATGATGATGACACTGATGGTGGTGATGGCAGTGATGTTGGTGGTGATGATGGTGATCATGATGATGATGATGATGATGGTGATAATGAGGATAGTGGTGATGACAGTGATGATGATGGTGATGGTGATAATGATGATAGCGGTGATGATGATAGTGGTGATGATGATAGTGGTGATGATGATAGTGGTGATGATGATAGTGGTGATGATAATGATAGTGGTGATGATGGTGATGGTGGTGATTATGATGGTGGTGGTGGTTATGATGGTGGTGGTGGTGATTTTGATGGTGATGATGGTGGTGATAATGATGCTGATGGTGATGGTGATGATAGTGGTGATGATAGTGGTGATGGTAGTGGTGATGATGATGGTAATGATGATGCTGGTGATGACGATGATGATGATGGTGGTGGTAATGACGTTGATGATAATAGTGATGGTGGTGATGATGATCATGGTGATGATGATGGTGATGGTGATGATGGTGATGATGATGATGGTGGTGATGGTGGTAATGGTGATGATGATGGTGGTGATGCACTGTCGGTGGGTCAGTACTGAGGGAGCGCTGCACTGTCAGAGGGTCAGTACTGAGGGATCGCCGCATTGTCGGAGGGTCAGTACTGAGGGATCGCTGCACTGTCGCTGGGTCAGTACTGAGGGAGTGCTGCACTGTCGGAGGGTCAGTACTGAGGGAGTGCTGCACTGTCGGAGGGTCAGTACTGAGGGAGCACTGCACTGTCGGAGGGTCAGTACTGAGGGAGTGCTGCACTGTCGGAGGGTCAGCACTGTGGGAGTGCTGCACTGTCGGAGAGTCAGTACTGATGAATGCTGCACTGTTGGAGTGACAGCACTGAGTGAATGCTGCACTGTCGGAGGAGCAGTACTAGGAGTGTGCTGCACTGTCAAAGGTTCAGTACTAAGGGAGTACTGTACTGTCGGAGGGTCAGTACTGAGGGAGTTCTGCACTGTCGGAGGAGCAGTACTGAGGGAGTTCTGCACAGTCGGAGGAGCAGTACTGAGGGAGTTCTGCACTGTCGGGGGGGCAGTACTGAGGGAGTGCTGCACTGTCGGAGAGTCAGTACTGAGAGAGCGCTGCACTGTCGGGGGAGCAGTACTGAGGGGGTTCTGCACTGTCGGGGGAGCAGTACTGAGGGAGTTCTGCACTGTCGGGGGGAGCAGTACTGAGGGAGTTCTGCACTGTCGGGGGAGCAGTACTGAGGGAGTTCTGCACTGTCGGGGGAGCAGTACTGAGAGAGTTCTGCACTGTCGGAGGGTCAGTACTGAGAGAGCACTGCACTGTCGGAAGAGCAGTACTGAGGGAGTTCTGCACTGTCGGGGGAGCAGTACTGAGAGAGTTCTGCACTGTCGGAGGGTCAGTACTGAGAGAGCGCTGCACTGTCGGAAGAGCAGTACTGAGGGAGTTCTGCACTGTCGGGGGAGCAGTACTGAGGGAGTTCTGCACTGTCGGGGGAGCAGTACTGAGGGAGTTCTGCACTGTCAGGGAGCAGTACTGAGGGGGTTCTGCACTGTCGGAGGGTCAGTACTGAGGGAGCGCTGCACTGTCGGGGGAGCAGTACTGAGGGAGTTCTGCACTGTCGGGGGAGCAGTACTGAGGGAGTTCTGCACTGTCGGGGGAGCAGTACTGAGAGAGCGCTGCACTGTCGGAAGAGCAGTACTGAGGGAGTTCTGCACTGTCGGGGGAGCAGTACTGAGAGAGTTCTGCACTGTCGGGGGAGCAGTACTGAGGGAGTTCTGCACTGTCAGGGAGCAGTACTGAGGGAGTTCTGCACTGTCGGAGGGTCAGTACTGAGGGAGTTCTGCACTGTCGGGGGAGCAGTACTGAGAGAGTTCTGCACTGTCGGGGGAGCAGTACTGAGGGAGTTCTGCACTGTCGGGGGAGCAGTACTGAGAGAGCGCTGCACTGTCGGGGGAGCAGTACTGAGAGAGTGCTGCACTGTCGGAGAGTCAGTACTGAGAGAGCGCTGCACTGTCGGGGGAGCAGTACTGAGGGAGTTCTGCACTGTCGGGGGAGCAGTACTGAGAGAGCGCTGCACTGTCGGAGAGTCAGTACTGAGAGAGCGCTGCACTGTCGGGGGAGCAGTACTGAGAGAGTGCTGCACTGTCGGGGGAGCAGTACTGAGAGAGCGCTGCACTGTCGGAGAGTCAGTACTGAGAGAGCGCTGCACTGTCGGGGGAGCAGTACTGAGAGAGTGCTGCACTGTCGGAGAGTCAGTACTGAGGGAGTTCTGCACTGTCGGGGGAGCAGTACTGAGAGAGCGCTGCACTGTCGGAGAGTCAGTACTGAGAGAGCGCTGCACTGTCGGGGGAGCAGTACTGAGGGAGTTCTGCACTGTCGGGGGAGCAGTACTGAGAGAGCGCTGCACTGTCGGGGGAGCAGTACTGAGAGAGCGCTGCACTGTCGGAGAGTCAGTACTGAGAGAGCGCTGCACTGTCGGGGGAGCAGTACTGAGAGAGTGCTGCACTGTCGGGGGAGCAGTACTGAGAGAGCGCTGCACTGTCGGAGAGTCAGTACTGAGGGAGTTCTGCACTGTCGGGGGAGCAGTACTGAGAGAGCGCTGCACTGTCGGAGAGTCAGTACTGAGAGAGCGCTGCACTGTCGGAGAGTCAGTACTGAGGGAGTTCTGCACTGTCGGGGGAGCAGTACTGAGAGAGCGCTGCACTGTCGGAGAGTCAGTACTGAGAGAGCGCTGCACTGTCGGGGGAGCAGTACTGAGGGAGTTCTGCACTGTCGGGGGAGCAGTACTGAGAGAGCGCTGCACTGTCGGAGAGTCAGTACTGAGAGAGCGCTGCACTGTCGGGGGAGCAGTACTGAGAGAGTGCTGCACTGTCGGAGAGTCAGTACTGAGGGAGTTCTGCACTGTCGGGGGAGCAGTACTGAGGGAGTTCTGCACTGTCGGGGGAGCAGTACTGAGAGAGCGCTGCACTGTCGGAGGGTCAGTACTGAGGGAGTTCTGCACTGTCGGGGGAGCAGTACTGAGAGAGTGCTGCACTGTCGGAGAGTCAGTACTGAGAGAGCGCTGCACTGTCGGAGATGCTGTCTTTCGGATGAGACATTAAACAGAGGCTCCGACTGCCCATTCAGGTGGATGTACCAGTGGGAATGGCGGAGATGGGAGAGAGTACTGGGTATACACTGCATCAAAGGTGAGCATGTGGCTACAAACTTCCACTCCTCTCAGATGAAGCACTGAGGGCCCGACCCCAGGGCCGTGAGTTAACACACCTGACTCACCTTGACCACATTCGCCTTGAAAGCAACAAAGTTGTCGAAAGTCAGGTTAACAAAATCGGGGCCTGACACCACAGTCAGGCACTTGGAGTAGAAATTAGACTGCGGATTTTCCACGTTAAAAATCTCCCGAATTTTAGGATTCTGTGGAGAAAACAGGATTAACGGAATGAACAAAAAATACAGGACGTCCCACTCACACTCAATAAACAGGAACACCCATCCTGGAATGCGTGGTGTTAGGGGGAGGGTCGGGAGGGAGTCGGGCGAGGGTCGGGAGGGAGTCGGGCGAGGGTCGGGAGGGAGTCGGGCGAGGGTCGGGAGGGAGTCGGGCGAGGGTCGGGAGGGAGTCGGGCGAGGGTCGGGAGGGAGTCGGCGGAGGGTCGGGAGGGAGTCGGGCGAGGGTCGGGAGGGAGTCGGGCGAGGGTCGGGAGGGAGTCGGGCGAGGGTCGGGAGGGAGTCGGCGGAGGGTCGGGAGGGAGTCGGGCGAGGGTCGGGAGGGAGTCGGGCGAGGGTCGGGAGGGAGTCGGGCGAGGGTCGGGAGGGAGTCGGGCGAGGGTCGGGAGGGAGTCGGGCGAGGGTCGGGAGGGAGTCGGGCGAGGGTCGGGAGGGAGTCGGGCGAGGGTCGGGAGGGAGTCGGGCGAGGGTCGGGAGGGAGTCGGGCGAGGGTCGGGAGGGAGTCGGGCGAGGGTCGGGAGGGAGTCGGGCGAGGGTCGGGAGGGAGTCGGGCGAGGGTCGGGAGGGAGTCGGGCGAGGGTCGGGAGGGAGTCGGGCGAGGGTCGGGAGGGAGTCGGGCGAGGGTCGGGAGGGAGTCGGGCGAGGGTCGGGAGGGAGTCGGGCGAGGGTCGGGAGGGAGTCGGGCGAGGGTCGGGAGGGAGTCGGGCGAGGGTCGGGAGGGAGTCGGGCGAGGGTCGGGAGGGAGTCGGGTGAGGGTCGGGAGGGAGTCGGGTGAGGGACGGGAGGGGCTCAGTGATTTATACAGCAAGCTGTACTGGTGGTTGAGGTCTGGGTCATACACTTGCACGCTGGGTGATGGGAGTAAAGAGCAGCTTCGTTCCCTAAGAGCACCTGTTACCCACCAGACTCCACTGTTTATGTGACGGTGAATCATGGCCAAGCGAAGGAGGAAACCTGCTCTCATCTCCCTCCCCAGACACAATCTTATAATTCAAGGGACAGCAGCACAGATTTTGCATTCAATTGTATCCCAGGGACTGGTGCTGAGGAGATGGGCTGACTGTCCCCGCGCGCAGGGTTGGACTGACTGACCCCGTGTACACAGAGGGACTGACTGACCCCGTGTACACAGAGGGACTGACTGACCCCGTGTACACGGGTGGGCTGACTGACCCCGTGTACACGGGTGGGCTGACTGACCCCGTGTACACGGGTGGGCTGACTGACCCCGTGTACACGGGTGGGCTGACTGACCCCGTGTACACGGGTGGGCTGACTGTCCCCGCGCGCAGGGTTGGACTGACTGACCCCGTGTACACGGGTGGGCTGACTGACCCCGTGTACACGGGTGGGCTGACTGTCCCCGCGCGCAGGGTTGGACTGACTGACCCCGTGTACACGGGTGGGCTGACTGACCCCGTGTACACGGGTGGGCTGACTGACCCCGTGTACACGGGTGGGCTGACTGACCCTGTGTACACGGATGGACTGACTGACTCCGTGTACACGGGTGGGCTGACTGACCCCGTGTACACGGGTGGGCTGACTGACCCCGTGTACACGGGTGGGCTGACTGACTCCGTGTACACGGATGGACTGACTGACTCCGTGTACACGGGTGGGCTGACTGACCCCGTGTACACGGGTGGGCTGACTGACTCCGTGTACACGGATGGACTGACTGACCCCGTGTACACGGGTGGGCTGACTGACTCCGTGTACACGGGTGGGCTGACTGACCCCGTGTACACAGGTGGGCTGACTGACCCCGTGTACACGGGTGGGCTGACTGACTCCGTGTACACGGATGGACTGACTGACCCCGTGTACACGGGTGGGCTGACTGACTCCGTGTACACGGATGGGCTGACTGACTCCGTGTACACGGGTGGGCTGACTGACCCCGTGTACACGGGTGGGCTGACTGACTCCGTGTACACGGATGGACTGACTGACTCCGTGTACACGGGTGGGCTGACTGACCCGGTATACATGGACTGACTGACTCGTGTTTTATTCTCCTACTCTTTCCATTTACTGTTGTTGATACCGATGCTCAGAGTTCGGTTTCTAACTCTCAGACACACTGTACAGCCTGGGTGGAGGGTTAACTTACCTGATCTGAGGTGAGGCACCAGACTCGAAGCTGTCTTTTCCCTTCTCAAGTGCTGTGCATTTCCGATGTTTCAAATTGTCGGTTTGTAGTATTTGCATGTTTTTGTATTTGTTAATCCTAAACATCAGCACCTCAGGGAGCTGCGGCCTGGCATTCTGGTTAAACAAATTGCTCACTGTGTCATCGACCTTGAGTAACAAAGGAGGACAAACTCTCGTCTCCCGTCGCACCCACCCCGGGGGGACTCGAAACACCCACCCCAGGGGGACTCGAAACACCCACCCCAGGGGGACTCGAAACACCCACCCCAGGGGGACTCGAAACATCCATCCCAGGGGGACTCGAAACATCCATCCCGGGGGGACTCGAAACACCCACCCCAGGGGGACTCGAAACATCCATCCCGGGGGGAGCTGGAAACACCCACCCCGGGGGGACTCGAAACATCCACCCCGGGGGGACTCGAAACATCCATCCCGGGGGGAGCTGGAAACACCCACCCCGGGGGGATTCGAAACACCCACCCCAGGGGGACTCGAAACACCCACCCCAGGGGGACTCGAAACATCCATCCCAGGGGGACTCGAAACATCCATCCCGGGGGGACTCGAAACACCCACCCCAGGGGGACTCGAAACATCCATCCCGGGGGGAGCTGGAAACACCCACCCCGGGGGGACTCGAAACATCCACCCCGGGGGGACTCGAAACATCCATCCCGGGGGGAGCTGGAAACACCCACCCCGGGGGGATTCGAAACACCCACCCCAGGGGGACTCGAAACATCCATCCCGGGGGGACTCGAAACATCCATCCCGGGGGGACTCGAAACATCCATCCCGGGGGGACTCGAAACATCCATCCCGGGGGGACTCGAAACACCCACCCCAGGGGGACTCGAAACATCCATCCCGGGGGGACTCGAAACATCCATCCCAGGGGGGAGCTGGAAACACCCACCCCGGGGGGATTCGAAACACCCACCCCAGGGGGACTCGAAACATCCATCCCAGGGGGGAGCTGGAAACACCCACCCCAGGGGGATTCGAAACACCCACCCCAGGGGGACTCGAAACACCCACCCCAGGGGGACTCGAAACACCCACCCCAGGGGGACTCGAAACACCCACCCCAGGGGGACTCGAAACACCCACCCCAGGGGGACTCGAAACACCCACCCCAGGGGGACTCGAAACACCCACCCCAGGGGGACTCGAAACACCCACCCCAGGGGGACTCGAAACACCCACCCCAGGGGGACTCGAAACACCCACCCCAGGGGGACTCGAAACACCCACCCCAGGGGGACTCGAAACATCCACCCCAGGGGGACTCGAAACACCCACCCCAGGGGGACTCGAAACATCCATCCCGGGGGGACTCGAAACACCCACCCCGGGGGGACTCGAAACATCCATCCCAGGGGGAGCTGGAAACACCCACCCCAGGGGGACTCGAAACATCCACCCCAGGGGGACTCGAAACACCCACCCCAGGGGGACTCGAAACATCCATCCCGGGGGGACTCGAAACACCCACCCCGGGGGGACTCGAAACATCCATCCCAGGGGGAGCTGGAAACACCCACCCCAGGGGGACTCGAAACATCCACCCCGGGGGGACTCGAAACACCCACCCCGGGGGGACTCGAAACATCCATCCCGGGGGGACTCGAAACACCCACCCCGGGGGGACTCGAAACATCCATCCCAGGGGGAGCTGGAAACACCCACCCCAGGGGGACTCGAAACACCCACCCCAGGGGGACTCGAAACATCCATCCCGGGGGGAGCTGGAAACACCCACCCCGGGGGGATTCGAAACACCCACCCCGGGGGGACTCGAAACACCCACCCCGGGGGGACTCGAAACACCCACCCCGGGGGGACTCGAAACACCCACCCCGGGGGGACTCGAAACACCCACCCCGGGGGGACTCGAAACACCCACCCCGGGGGGACTCGAAACACCCACCCCGGGGGGACTCGAAACACCCACCCCGGGGGGACTCGAAACACCCACCCCGGGGGGACTCGAAACACCCACCCCGGGGGGACTCGAAACACCCACCCCGGGGGGAGGTGGAAACACCCACCCCGGGGGGACTCGAAACACCCACCCCGGGGGGACTCGAAACACCCACCCCGGGGGGACTCGAAACACCCACCCCGGGGGGACTCGAAACACCCACCCGGGGGGACTTGAAACACCCACCCCGGGGGGACTAGAAACACCCACCCCGAGGTCTTGACCTATTTAAATACACAGATGTTACAACACGGAAACAGGCCATTTGGCCCAACCAGTCTGTGTTGTCGTTCACCCTTCATGTGTGCAAATAATCACATTTACCCGCTCTGTTCCCAAATCCATTTATCCCCTTTTCCTTCATCTATCTATCAATCTAATCTTGAATGTTGACAGTTTCTGCCTCAACCACTAACCCTGGAAGTGAATTGCACAGTCTCACCACTCTGTGTGAAGATGTTACTCCTGCCCTCTGTTCTAAATCTTTTACATTTAATCCTGTATCTATAGCCCCTCATTCTAAGCCCCTCTACTACTGGGAACAGTCTGCTTCTGTCCCATCCTTTCATTATTTTAAACAATTTTACAACACCAAGTTATAGTCCAGCAATTTTATTTTAAATTCACAAGCTTTCGGAGATTTTCTCCTTCCTGAGGAAGGAGAAAATCTTCGAAAGCTTGTGAATTTAAAATAAAATTGCTGGACTATAACTTGGTGTTGTAAAATTGTTTACAATTGTCAACCCCAGTCCATCACCGGCATCTCCACTTCATTATTTTAAACACTTCTATCATCGCACCCCATAAACTGTGTTGCTCTAACAAAAAAAGTCAAGCCTTTCTGTGTATTTGTATTTCCTCATACCAGGCAGCATCTGACTGAATCTGTATTGTTCCCTCTCTAAAGCCTCAATATCCTTCCGATAGTGTGGAGCTCGATACTGCTCACAGGGGGAAGGGTCTGTTTTGGACGGTGTTGGTGCAATGCGGGGTCACCCCACTCTCGATGGACCCTGCGCAGACAGGACCAAGTTTGGACCCAAGGGTGCACTTACCTGCAATCAGCCTTCCTTTCCGGGCCTTGCACGTGGAATCAATGCAATATGCACTTTCCACCACCAGAGGGAGCGCAATCTCTTAAAGGGAGGATGTTGCTTCGGAAATCTCTTAAAGGTAGCTGGTACCTGTCATTTGCTGAAAATAACAGTCGACTGTCTGTACGGAGTCTGAACAGAGATCAGACATCGCACATGTAAAACACAGATGCAGGTCCCATCCCTATGTTTACACACGGATGAATTATGTTAAGACATTGAAAAAAGGTAGCGCACTACTAAATCCCACATCCTCCAACCTGCACACCAGACCTCTGAGTTTGTACCGGGCCTGCGAGAGTGCTTGCTACAAGGTTCTCTGCTGATGCACGAGAGACCTTGTGTGCAATAGGAGGACAGAAGGAGGGGCATCCGATATCCGCGGGGGGCGTGGGGGGGCAAGAGGCCCTCCAGACATATACTCAAAAGGCAGCGGGAGGCAGTAGGGGACAAGGTCAATGCCGGGCCCACGGCATCATGAACATGGATGCAGTGCAGGAAGAAGTTCAATGCTTTGAGTGGGCAAGGTGATTGAGGTCAACTGTCAAGTGGTGTCTCCTACCAACTGCACCACTCACTACACCCCCATCACCCACATACCAACAAACTCTTTCCATTAGTACTCAACTCTTCCAATCAGATGCTTGCTCTCACCCTTACACATTACCACTGTTTCAAGCTGCCCACCCACAACTCACAGGCCACGCACACTAGCTATTCAACCATGACAGGCACATAACCCAGACACACGTCCCGCTTTCTTGCAGGAGAAGGTGGCGCATATCAAGAGGCAGCAAGTGGCCGTGGCATTTAACCCCTCGAGCCTGTTCCACCATATGCCCTTCTTAGCCCCATATCCCTTAATACCCTTGGTTCACAGAAATCAATCAATCTCAGATTTAACATTCACAAGTGAGCGAGCATCAACTGCTGTCTGTAGAAGAGCGTTCCAAACTTCTCCCACCCTTTGCGTGTAGAAGCATTTCCTAACTTCACTCCTGCACGTCCTGGCTCTAAATGTTGGGCTATGTCCCCTAGTCCTAGTATTCAAGTCCAGGAGACCTCCAAAAACAGTTACAATGTCTCGGCAGCCAGAGGCAATAATCCAGCCACTAACCTGTAAATCCTGCATAGTCCCTTTAAATAGCGCTGGTGGGGGGTCCTCCGGGCACTCTAAGACTTGTTCAGATGGTCGGGGTTAAGACTGTGCGTTAAGTCCCAAAATGGTGTCTATCACTTTAAATCAGTGTTGCACACCGATTGAAGCCATTTTCTCCCGACTTCACATGATTCCAGCGTTCGTTATCTGCGCCTGCGCAAACTCCTATACCAAGATGGCGTCTGGCGCACATCACCACAGGAAACGTGCGTGCGCATCCAAGACGCCATCTTGGATGTCGGAGCGGTCGTGTAGCGCCGAAACAACGGGCGCTACACAGCCCAATTTAGCGTCTATTGTACTCTAACTGAGGTCTTAAGATTTTATAGAGGCTCATCATTACCTCTTGGCTCTTATATTCTATACCTTGAGATAAACCTAGAATTCCATTAGCTTTTTTACAGCCTCATTAACCTGAGATGCTGCCTTTAACATTCTGTGAATCCGTTTCTCCGTCTCTCTGTCTCACTCTCTCCCTGTCTCCGCCTCCGTTTCACTATCTCTCCCTCCATCCCCATCTCTCTCTCTCTCTCCCTCTCCCAATGTCCACCACTCTCTTTCTGTCTCTGTCCCCTCCTCTCTCTGCCTGTCTCTCTCTCTCTCTCTTTCCCTCCCCACCTCTTTCTTCCTGTCTATCTCTCCGTTCTCTCTCACCCCCTCTCTCTCTCATCACCTCTCCTTTCCCTCTGCCCCCTCTCCCCGTGTCTCATTCTCTCTTTCTCTCCCTATCCCCTCTCCCTCTGTCTCCACCTCCCCCGCTGGTCTCTGTTTCTATCTCACTGTCACTCTCCCTCCCTCTCACTCTCCAACCCCTCCCCCCCACTCCCATATCATCCTGTCAGCGATTCGGTAGAGTAGTGGTTATGTTATTGAACTAGTAATCCAGAGAGCGTGACTTCAAATCCCACCATGCGAATTTGAATTCAGTTTACAAGATCTGGAAATAAAAAGCTGGTCTCAGTAAAAGTTGTAAACAATTTTACAACACCAAGTTATAGTCCAGCAATTTTATTTTAAATTCACAAGCTTTCGGAGGCTTCCCCCTTCCTCAGGTGAACGATTTGGAAATGAAATCCTCGAAATGAAGTCGCATTTATAATTCACAGAACAATGCTTGGTGAGTACAGACAGTTTTTTACAGACTGTCTGTACTCACCAAGCATTGTTCTGTGAATTATAAATGCGACTTCATTTCGAGGATTTCATTTCCAAATCGTTCACCTGAGGAAGGGGGAAGCCTCCGAAAGCTTGTGAATTTAAAATAAAATTGCTGGACTATAACTTGGTGTTGTAAAATTGTTTACAATTGTCAACCCCAGTCCATCACCGGCATCTCCACATCAGTAAAAGTGACCATGAAGCTGTCGGATTGTTGTAAAAGCCCAACTGGTTCAGTAATGTCCCTGCCGTCCTTACCCTGTCTGGGCCTCCAGTCCCGCACCAATGTGGTTGAATCTTAACTGCCCTCTGAAATTGCCTTGTAAGCTTCTCAGTTGTCTCAAATCAGTGATTCAAGAAGAAGGCTCACCACCACCTTCTCAGGGCAACTAGGAAAGGGCAAGAAATGGGGCCTTGCCAGTGACGCCCACACCCCCAAAATGAATAATAGAAACATTACTGACATGGGAGACAGGGTCTGAGAGCTTCATAAACAACATCCATTTATATAACATGGAAAAACTTCACAGAAGGATAATCAAAGTAAAATTGACACCAAACTAAAAGAGAAGAGATTAAGAGGGGTGACCAAAAGCTGGGTCAAAGAGGCGGTTTGTAAAGGAGGAGAGTGAGGCAGAGAGGCTGAAAGAAGGAATTCCAGAAATTCGGGCCCAGATGGCTGAAGGAACGGCCACCAATAGAGGGCCGGTCTGTAAATAGTGACTGGACTAAGACAGGAACCAAGGGAGCTACACAGCAGCTTCATTTCAATGAATTTGAATGATGTTTAGAGAGTGTGAAAGTCACATAGACAGCACAAAGGTGAAATGTAAATGTAACACTCAAACAAATAAAGATGAGCATTTACTTAAAGGGACAGAGCTCCCACCGGACACTTGGCACAAATTCCACTGGGATGGTCGGCACAGATTCACGTGTCACACAAAGTACTTGCCTCTTCCCTGCCGGAAATCTTTCCTACAGGGTTTGAGGGATGTTCCTGTCCATAGTGTCTGGGAGACAGGGTCTGAGGGATGTTACTGTCTACAGTGTCTGGGAGACAGGGTCTGAGGGATGTTCCTGTCTACAGTGTCTGGGAGACAGGGTCTGAGGGATGTTCCTTTCTACAGTGTCTGGGGAGACAGGGTCTGAGGGATGTTCCTGTCTACAGTGTCTGGGAGACAGGGTCTGAGGGATGTTCCTTTCTACAGTGTCTGGGGAGACAGGGTCTGAGGGATGTTCCTGTCGACAGTGTCTGGGGAGACAGGGTCTGAGGGATGTTCCTGTCTACAGTGTCTGGGAGACAGGGTCTGAGGGATGTTCCTTTCTACAGTGTCTGGGGAGACAGGGTCTGAGAGATGTTACTGTCTACAGTGTCTGGGAGACAGGGTCTGAGGGATGTTCCTGTCTACAGTGTCTGGGGAGACAGGGTCTGAGGGATGTTCCTGTCTACAGTGTCTGGGAGACAGGGTCTGAGGGATGTTCCTTTCTACAGTGTCTGGGGAGACAGGGTCTGAGGGATGTTACTGTCTACAGTGTCTGGGGAGACAGGGTCTGAGGGATGTTCCTGTCTACAGTGACTGGGAGACAGGGTCTGAGAGATGTTACTGTCTACAGTGTCTGGGGAGACAGGGTCTGAGGGATGTTACTGTCTACAGTGTCTGGGAGACAGGGTCTGAGGGATGTTCCTGTCTACACTGTCTGGGGAGACAGGGTCTGAGGGATGTTCCTGTCTACAGTGTCTGGGGAGACAGGGTCTGAGAGATGTTCCTGTCGACAGTGTCTGGGGAGACAGGGTCTGAGGGATGTTCCTGTCTACAGTGTCTGGGGAGACAGGGTCTGAGGGATGTTACTGTCTACAGTGTCTGGGGAGACAGGGTCTGAGGGATGTTCCTGTCTACAGTGTCTGGGAGACAGGGTCTGAGGGATGTTCCTGTCTACAGTGTCTGGGGAGACAGGGTCTGAGGGATGTTACTGTCTACAGTGTCTGGGAGACAGGGTCTGAGGGATGTTCCTGTCTACAGTGTCTGGGGAGACAGGGTCTGAGGGATGTTCCTGTCTACAGTGTCTGGGAGACAGGGTCTGAGGGATGTTCCTGTCTACAGTGTCTGGGGAGACAGGGTCTGAGGGATGTTCCTGTCTACAGTGTCTGGGGAGACAGGGTCTGAGGGATGTTCCTGTCTACAGTGTCTGGGAGACAGGGTCTGAGGGATGTTCCTGTCTACACTGTCTGGGGAGACAGGGTCTGAGGGATGTTCCTGTCTACAGTGTCTGGGGAGACAGGGTCTGAGGGATGTTCCTGTCGACAGTGTCTGGGAGACAGGGTCTGAGAGATGTTCCTGTCTACAGTGTCTGGGGAGACAGGGTCTGAGGGATGTTCCTGTCTACACTGTCTGGGAGACAGGGTCTGAGGGATGTTCCTGTCGACAGTGTCTGGGAGACAGGGTCTGAGAGATGTTCCTGTCTACACTGTCTGGGGAGACAGGATCTGAGGGATGTTCCTGTCGACACTGTCTGGGGAGACAGGGTCTGAGGGATGTTCCTGTCTACAGTGTCTGGGGAGACAGGGTCTGAGGGATGTTCCTGTCTACAGTGTCTGGGGAGACAGGGTCTGAGGGATGTTCCTGTCTACACTGTCTGGGGAGACAGGGTCTGAGGGATGTTCCTGTCTACAGTGTCTGGGGAGACAGGGTCTGAGGGATGTTCCTGTCTACAGTGTCTGGGGAGACAGGGTCTGAGGGATGTTCCTGTCTACAGTGTCTGGGGAGACAGGGTCTGAGGGATGTTCCTGTCTACACTGTCTGGGGAGACAGGGTCTGAGGGATGTTCCTGTCTACAGTGTCTGGGGAGACAGGGTCTGAGGGATGTTCCTGTCTACAGTGTCTGGGGAGACAGGGTCTGAGGGATGTTCCTGTCTACACTGTCTGGGGAGACAGGGTCTGAGGAATCTTACATTGTTACATAAGAACAGCGGTTTACTTGTACTTCTTTCAATTTACTACACTGTATTCACTGCTCACAATGCGGTCTCTCTACACTGGGGAGATCAAACGCAGATTGGGTGATCGCTTTGTTGAACACCTCCACTCTGTCCGCAAGTGTGACTCTGACCTGCCGGTCACTCGCCATTTTAATTCCCCGTCCCACTCTGACCTCTCTGTCCTCGGCCTCTTACACTGTTCCAATGCAGCTCAACGGAAGCTCGAGGAACAGCACCTCATCTTTCGATTAGGCACTTTACAACCTTCCAGACTCAACACTGATTTCAATAACTTCAGATCATAACCACTGCTCCCATTTTTTCGGTCAGCAGGTGCTGGTAATGGTTCTGCTGCTGCTGATCAATCTTTTGTTTCTTAACCTGTCCCATTCCCACCCTCCTTGCCTTGCACCATCATCCCTTTTGTCATTTAATCACTCTTGCCCTCCACCCTATCACAGACCTTCCCTTTTGTTCTTTCCCTCCTCCCTCCCTTTCCCTGGCTCTGTACTTGCTTAAAAACTTTAACTTTTTAACATCTTCCAGTTCTGACGAAAGGTCTTCGACCTGAAACGTTAACTCTGTTTCTTTCTCCACAGATGCTGCCTGATTTGCTGAGCTTCTCCAGCATTTTCTGTTTTTATTTCAGATTTCCAGCATCCACAGTGTTTTGCTTACAATAAGAACATAAGAAATAGGAGCAGGAGTAGGCCATACGGCCCCTCGAGCCTGCTGCACCATTCAATCAGATCATGGCTGATCTTCTACCTGAACTCCACTTTCCTGCCTGATCCCCATATCCCTTGGTTCCCCTAGAATCCAAAAATCTATTGATCTCAGTCTTGAATATACTCAACGACTCAGCATCCACAGCCCTCTGGGGTCAAGAATTCCAAAGATTCACAACCCTCTGAGTGAAGAAATTTCTCCTCATCTCAGTCTTAAATGGCCGACCCCTTATCCTGAGACAATGCCCCCTAGTTCTGGACTCTCCAGCCAGGGGAAACAACCTCTCAGCATCGACCCTGTCAAACCCCCTCAGAATCTTACATGTTTTAATGAGATCACCTCTCATTCTTCTAAACTCTAGAGAGTATAGGCTCATTCTACTCAATCTTTCCTCACAGGGCAACCCTCTCATCCCAGGAATCAATTTAGTGAACTTTCGTTGCACCATCTCTATGGTGAGTATATCCTTCCTTAGGTAAGGAGACCAAAACTGTACACAGTACTCCAGGTGTGGCTTCACCAGAGCCCTACTCTTGTACTCCAACCCCCTTGCAATAAAGGCCAACACACCATTTGCCTTCCTAATTGCTTGCTGTACCTGCATGTTAACTTTTGGTGTTTCATGTACAAGGACACCCAAATCCCTCTGAACGCAAACATTTAATAGTTCCTCACCATTTAAAAAATATTCTGTTTTTCTATTCTTCCTACCAAAGTGAATAACCTCACATTTCCCCACATTATACTCCATCAGCCACCTTCTTGCCCACCCATTTACCCTGTCCATATCTCTTTGCAGACTCTGTGTCCTCCTCACTGTTTACTTTCCCACCTAGCTTTGTATCGTCAGCAAACTTGGATACATTACACTCGGTCCCTTCATCTAAGTCATTAATATAGATTGTAAATAGCTCAGGCCCAAGCACCGATCCCTGTGGCACCCCACTAGTTACAGCCTGCCAACCTGAAAATGACCAGTTTATTCCCTTTCTCTATTTTCTGTCCGATAATCAATCCTCTGTCCATGCTAATATATTACCCCAAACCCCATGAGCCCTTATCTTGTGTAACAACCTTTTATGAGGTACCTCATCGAATGCCTTTTGAAAATCTAAATCTACTATATCCACTGGTTCCCCTTTATCTACCATGATAGTTACATCCTCAAAAAGCTCTAATAAATTTGTCAAATAACTATTTCCCTTTCATAAAACCATGTTGACTCTGCCTAATCATATTATGATTTTCAAAGTGCCCTGTTACCACTTCCTTAATAATGGATTCCAGCATTTTCCCCAGTTACATTGAGTCTACAGCACAGAAACAGGCCATTCGGCCCAACTGGTCTGTGTCAGCTTTTATTATCCACACAAGCTCCTCCATCCCTATTTCATCTAACCCTATCTAACTTCTATCCCTTCCTCGCTCGTGTGCTTATCTAGCCTCCCCTTAAATGCATCTATGCTAGTCACCTCAACTATCCTGTGGTAGCAAGTTCCACATTCTGACCACTCTCTGGGTAAAGATAATTCTCCTGAATTCTCTATTGGATTTATTAGAGATCTTATATTTATGACCTCTAGTTTTGGACTCCCCACAAATGGAAACATTTTCTCTATGTCTACTCTATCAAACCCTTTCATTATTTTAAAGACCTCTATCGGGTCACCCCTCAGTCTCCTCTTTTCTGGAGAAAAGAGCCCCAGCCTGTTCAGCCTTTCCTGATAAGTATATCCTCTCAATTCTGGTATCATCCTGGTATATCTTTTTTGCACCTTTTCATTATATGAAGACCAGAACTGTGCACAATACTCCAAGTGTGGTCCAACCAAGTTTAACGTCTGCTTTTCAATTCTATCCCACTAGAAATGAACCCCAGTGCTTGATTTCCCTTTTTTATGGCCTTATTAACCTGCATCGTTACTTTTAGTGATTTGTGTATCTGTACCCCCCCCGATCCCTTTGCTCCTCTACCCCCATTCAGACTCTTATTATCCAAGCAATTTGTGGCCTCCTTATTCTTCCTACCAAAATGCAAACCTTCACAGTTACCTATATTGAAATTAATTTGCCAATTACATGCCCATTCTGCAAGTTTATTAATGTCCCCTAATGTATTTTGTAGCAGTCCTCCTCAGTATTAATTATACCGCCCAATTTGGTCTCGTTCGCAAATTTTGAAATTGTAATTCCGATTCCCAGATCCAAATCGTTAATATAAATTGTGAACAACTGTGGTCCCAGCACCGATCCCTGTGGAACATCACTTCCCACCTTTTGCCAGTCTGAGTAACTACCCTTAACCCCTACTCTCAGTTTTCTGTTTTGTAGCCAGGCTCCTGTTTATAGTGTCTGGAGAGACAAGGCCCGAGGCATCAACAACAACAACTTGCATTTATATAGCGCCTTTAACATAGTAAAATGTCCCAAGAAGCTTCACAGGAGTGATAATCAAACAAAATTTGATACCAAGTCACATAAGGAGATATTAGGATAGGTGACCAAAAGCTTGGTCAAAGAGGTAGGTTTTAAGAAGCGTCTTAAAGGAGGAGAGAGAGGTAGAGAGGCGGAGAGGTTTAGGGAGGGAATTCCAGAGCTTAGGGCCCAGGCAGCTGAAGGTGCGGCCGCCATTGGTGGAGTGATTAAAATCAAGGATGCGCAAGAGGCCAGAATTGGAGGAGCACAGAGATCTCGGAGGGTTGTAGGGAGGAGGTTGCAGAGATAGGGAGGGGCGAGGCCATGGAGGGATTTGAAAACAAGAATGAGAATTTTAAAATCGAGGCATTGCCAGACCGGGATCCAATGTAGGTCAGCGAGCACAGGGGTGATGGGAGAACGGGACTTGGTGCGAGTTAGAATACGGGCAGCAGAGCTTTGGAGGCGATCTGTTATTCTATATATAAACCACCTGAACTCCTCAATTAGATTCCAGGCTGTAACTTACTCCATAGTATCTGAAAGAAAGGCTCCTCCTATTCTACCTTACTATTCCTAATAGATGGGATAGAGTGGATGGAAGCAAACTGTTTTCAGTGGTTGAGGGGTCCAGAACGGGAGGACATAGATGTAGGATTAAATGTGAAAGATTTAGGACAGAGAGCAGGATAAACTTTCTCACACAGAGAGTTGTGGAATTCATTACCAGAGTTAGTGGTTAAAACAAAGACCATGTGACGATTTAAGAATTGGTTAGATTGGTGGTTGAAGGAAAGGGGGAATAAAGGGATGTGGGAACTGGGCAGGCACATGGGATTAGGATACTGCTTGTGTGGAGGATGAACACCAGCACGGACTGGTGGGTCGAATGGCCAGTTTCCACCTTGTAAACTCTATGCCATACCAGGCTATGCTAATGGGGGATTGGCCTGAGATTCTCACACAGGGGGATTCAGTTGGATCTTTGAACTGCAGGGAGTGGGAGTACTGAATCAAACGATGGGGTCCTAGAGAATAGGCATTGAGAACAGTGAGTTGTGACAGCTCTGCCCTCATCTCTCTTCCACCATGTGTTGGTACATTTCGTGCAAACAAAGTGTAGAGAGGGAAAGGAGGAGCCGAATCAATGAGCCAACTCTTTTATGGCCGAGCACCAGTCATGGCACAAGAGCTTACCTTCGGGACTTTGGCATACTTTCCGATTCTTGTGTCATGGATAGTGGTGATGTCCAGGAAGTCCACATGCTAGAGAAAGAAACAGGAGTGTGTGACGATCAGGAGTCACCTTCAGCCCATTACAGCCATCAGACCAGACACAGAAAGTGGTGAAAAGCAGCGTCCATCCCTCTCCTCCCTGCTCTTTGTCGTCACTCTGGGCACTGTCCTATTGTCATAGTTGCATTTCTGATCTACCATTCATTCTGTGTGGATCAGCTCTCTTTCCATTCGTTAAACTGAATGCAACTGTCCCTGTAACAAAGGCCTCCCAACAACACTGGCAGAAATATCACAGGCCCCGAGAGACGACAGGCCCCGAGAGATGACAGCCCCAGAGAGACCACAGGCCCAGAGAGACCACAGCCCCAGAGAGACCACAGCCCCAGAGAGACCACAGGCCCAGAGAGACCACAGCCCCAGAGAGACCACAGGCCCCGAGAGACGACAGGCCCCGAGAGATGACAGCCCCAGAGAGACCACAGGCCCAGAGAGAGACCACAGCCCCAGAGAGACCACAGTCCCCGAGAGACCACAGTCCCAGAGAGACCACAGCCCCAGAGAGACCACAGGCCCAGAGAGACCACAGTCCCCGAGAGACCACAGGCCCAGAGAGACCACAGTCCCAGAGAGACCACAGCCCCAGAGAGACCACAGGCCCAGAGAGACCACAGTCCCCGAGAGACCACAGGCCCAGAGAGACCACAGCCCCAGAGAGACCACAGGCCCAGAGAGAGACCACAGCTCCAGAGAGACCACAGGCCCCGAGAGACCACAGCCCCAGAGAGACCACAGGCCCAGAGAGACCACAGTCCCCGAGAGACCACAGGCCCAGAGAGAGACCACAGGCCCAGAGAGACCATAGCCTCAGACAGACCACAGGCCCCGAGAGACCACAGGCCCAGACAGACCACAGCCCCAGAGTGACCACAGGCCCCGAGAGACCACAGCCCCAGACAGACCACAGGCCCCGAGAGAGACCACAGGCCCCGAGAGACCCCACAGGCCCAGACAGACCACAGCCCCAGACAGACCTCAGCCCCAGAGAGAGACCCTCAGCCCCAGAGAGACCACAGCCCCAGAGAGACCACAGCCCCAGAGAGAGACCACAGTCCCCGAGAGACCACAGGCCCCGAGAGACCACAGGCCCAGACAGACCTCAGCCCCAGAGAGACCACAGGCCCCAAGAGACCACAGGCCCAGAGAGACCACAGGCTCAGACAGACCACAGGCCCCGAGAGACCACAGGCCCCAAGACCACAGCCCCAGAGAGACCACAGGCCCCGAGAGACCACAGGCCCCGAGAGACCACAGCCCCAGAGAGACCACAGCCCCAGAGAGACCACAGCCAGAGAGACCACAGCCCCAGAGAGACCACAGGCCCTGGGAGAAACCACAAGCCCCAAAAAAAGATCACAGGCCCAAAGAAACCACAGGCCCAGAGAGACCATTGACCCAACAAGCCCACCTACCTACCCACCATATCCTTCAATCCCACCTACCCACCTTCTCACCATATCCTTCAATCCCACCTACCCACCTTCTCACCATATCCCTCAATCCCACCTACCCACCATTTCTCAGATTAAACTCTGGATAGATATGCCCTGATTTAACTCTGGTTAAGCATGCCTAATATATCTCTGGTTAAACATACCCTAATATACCCCAGAGAGTGTCATAAGAACATAAGAAATAGGAGCAGGAGGAGGCCATACGGCCCCTCGAGCCTGCTCCGCCGTTCAATAAGATCATGGCTGATCTTCGACCTCAACTCCACTTTCCCGCCCTTTCCCCATAATCCCTTGATTCCTCTAGAGTCCAAAATCGATCGATCTCAGCCTTGAATAAATTCAACGAATGAGCATCCACAGCCCAGAGAGACAGTGGCTGTGGAACATGTGCCCCAGGGAGAGTCAGTGCCTTCAGGAGTTGAGTGTAGGAGATTGAGGGGTGATCTGATAAAGGTGTTTAAAATGATAAAATGATTCGATAGGGTAGATACGGATACATTATTTCCTCTGGTGGTAGAATCCAGAACAAGGGGGCATAATCTTAATCTTACAAAGGGGAGTGGAAATCTGGAACTCTCTCCCTCAGAAGGCTGTGGATGCTGGGGGTCAGTTGGACCTTTCAAGATTGAGATTGATAAATTTTTGTTGGGTAAGGGTATCAAGGGATATGGAACCAAGGAGGGTAAATGGAATTGAGGTGCAGATCAGCCATGATCTGTGAGTGGAGAGAAATGCGGAAATGTTTGGCCCTAAAGGGCCTGACCATTTGCCTTACCTTATTCTGGTAGGTCCAGTACAGGAAGTGTCCATGGGAATCCACACGTAGAATCACTGGCGATCCAACTCCTGTATCCTGAAGACACAAAATAACACAACATTGGCTTAAATATTACACAGTTCATATCTGCCTTGGGAACCCTTGTTATAGTGAGAACTGCATTATAGAGCTGTGCATTCAGTGGTTTCTGGCTTGAAGGAGTCACATAGTGAGGGAGGGCTAGAGAGAGAAAGAGAGAAAGAAGAGTGAGAAAGAAGGGGGACGAGACCGAGAGAAAAGGAAAGACCAAAAGACAGACTTGCATTTTTACAGCGCCTTTCAAGACCTCAGGACGTCCCAAAGCGTCAAAGATGTACTTTGGAAGTGTAGTCACTGTTGTAATGTAGGAAACGCAGCAGCCAGTTTGCGCACAGCAAGATCCCACAAACAGTAATGTGATAATGACCAGATAATCTGTTCTTAGTGATGTTGGTTGAGGGATAAATATTGGCCAGGACACCGGGGAGAACTCCCCCACTCTTCTACAAAATAGCTCCATGGGATCTTTTACATCCACCTGAGAGGGCAGACGGGGCCTTGGTTTAACGTCTCATCTCTCCTCCGAGAGAGGCCGAGAGAGTGACAAAGAGAGAGAGAGACACATAGACAAAGAGATAGACAGAAAGAGAGATAGACAGAAAGACAGACACAATCATAGAGAGAAACAAGAGAGAAAGAAAGTCAGAGAGAGAGACAGAAAGAGAGATGGAGCCAAGGAGAGAGGTACAGAGATGGAGAGAGACAGGGAAGGAGAGAGAGAGAGACAGGGAGAGAGACCTCACTGCACCTCACTGTTCCTTGCTGAACCTCACCATTCCACAATACACCTCATCGTAGCTTACTGTATCTTACCATAACTCCACTGATCCGTACCATACCTCACCGTCTCTTACCATACTTCCCTGTATCATACTATATCTCGCTATATCTTACCATACCTCACCGTACTTTAACATACCTCACCGTACTTTAACATATCTCACTCAATCTCACTGTACCTCACCATTTCTCACTCAACCTCACCATTCCTCACTCAACCTCACCATTCCTCACTCAACCTCACCATTCCTCACTGTTCTCACCATTCCTCACTGTACTCACCATTCCTCACTGTACCTCACCATTCCTCACTGTACCTCACCATTCCTCACTGTACTCACCATTCCTCACTGGACCTCACTGTACCTTACTATTCCTCACTGAAACTCACCATTCCTCACCATTCCTCACTGTACCTTACTGTTCCTCACTGTACCTCACCATTCCTCACTGTTGTTCACCATTCCTCACTGTACTCACCATTCCTCACTGTACTCATCATTCCTCACTGTACCTCACCATTCCTCACTGAAACTCACCATTCCTCACTGTTACTCACCATTTCTCACTGTACCTCACTGTACCTTATCATTCCTCACTGTACTCACCATTCCTCACTGTTCCTCACCATTCCTCACTGTACTCACCATTCCTCACTGTACTCACCATTCCTCACTGTTCCTCACCATTCCTCACTGTACTCACCATTCCTCACTGTTCCTCACCATTCCTCACTGTACCTCACCATTCCTCACTGTACTCACCATTCCTCACTGTTCCTCACCATTCCTCACTGTACTCACCATTCCTCACTGTACCTCACCATTCCTCACTGTACTCACCATTCCTCACTGTACTCACCATTCCTCACTGTACCTCACCATTCCTCACTGTACTCACCATTCCTCACTGTTCCTCACTGTTCCTCACCATTCCTCACCATTCCTCACTGTACCTCACCATTCCTCACCATTCCTCACTGTACCTTACTGTTCCTCACTGTACTCACCATTCCTCACTGTTGCTCACCATTCCTCACTGTACTCACCATTCCTCACTGTACCTCACTGTTCCTTACCGTTCCTCACTGTACTCACCATTCCTCACTGTTGCTCACCATTCCTCACTGTACCTCACCATTCCTCACTGTACTCACCATTCCTCACTGTACTCACCATTCCTCACTGAAACTCACCATTCCTCACTGTACCTTACTATTCCTCACTGAAACTCACCATTCCTCACCATTCCTCACTGTACCTTACTGTTCCTCACTGTACCTCACCATTCCTCACTGTTGTTCACCATTCCTCACTGTACTCACCATTCCTCACTGTACTCATCATTCCTCACTGTACCTCACCATTCCTCACTGAAACTCACCATTCCTCACTGTAACTCACCATTTCTCACTGTACCTCACTGTACCTTATCATTCCTCACTGTACTCACCATTCCTCACTGTTCCTCACCATTCCTCACTGTACTCACCATTCCTCACTGTACCTCACCATTCCTCACTGTACTCACCATTCCTCACTGTTCCTCACCATTCCTCACTGTACTCACCATTCCTCACTGTACCTCACCATTCCTCACCGTACTCACCATTCCTCACTGTACTCACCATTCCTCACTGTACTCACCATTCCTCACTGTACCTCACCATTCCTCACTGTACTCACCATTCCTCACTGTTCCTCACTGTTCCTCACCATTCCTCACCATTCCTCACTGTACCTCACCATTCCTCACCATTCCTCACTGTACCTTACTGTTCCTCACTGTACTCACCATTCCTCACTGTTGCTCACCATTCCTCACTGTACTCACCATTCCTCACTGTACCTCACTGTTCCTTACCGTTCCTCACTGTACTCACCATTCCTCACTGTTGCTCACCATTCCTCACTGTACCTCACCATTCCTCACTGTACCTCACTGTTCCTTACCATTCCTCACTGTACTCACCATTCCTCACTGTTCCTTACCATTCCTCACTGTACTCACCATTCCTCACTGTTCCTCACCATTCCTCACTGTACTCACCATTCCTCACTGTTCCTTACCATTCCTCACTGTACTCACCATTCCTCACTGTTCCTCACCATTCCTCACTGTACTCACCATTCCTCATTGTACCTCACCATTCCTCACTGTTCCTCACCATTCCTCACTGTACTCACCATTCCTCATTGTACCTCACCATTCCTCACTGTTGCTCACCATTCCTCATTGTACCTCACCATTCCTCACTGTACTCACCATTCCTCATTGTACCTCACCATTCCTCACTGTTGCTCACCATTCCTCACTGTACTCACCATTCCTCACTGTACCTCACCATTCCTCACTGTACTCACCATTCCTCACTGTACCTCACTGTTCCTGACCATTCCTCACTGGACCTCACCATTCCTCACTGTTGCTCACCATTCCTCATTGTACCTCACCATTCCTCATTGTACCTCACCATTCCTCACTGTACCTCACTGTTCCTGACCATTCCTCACTGGACCTCACCATTCCTCACTGTACTCACCATTCCTCACTGTACTCACCATTCCTCATTGTACCTCACCATTCCTCACTGTACCTCACCATTCCTCACTGTTCCTTACCATTCCTCACTGTACTCACCATTCCTCACTGTTCCTCACCATTCCTCACTGTACTCACCATTCCTCACTGTTCCTTACCATTCCTCACTGTACTCACCATTCCTCACTGTTCCTCACCATTCCTCACTGTACTCACCATTCCTCATTGTACCTCACCATTCCTCACTGTTCCTCACCATTCCTCACTGTACTCACCATTCCTCATTGTACCTCACCATTCCTCACTGTTGCTCACCATTCCTCATTGTACCTCACCATTCCTCACTGTACTCACCATTCCTCATTGTACCTCACCATTCCTCACTGTTGCTCACCATTCCTCACTGTACTCACCATTCCTCACTGTACCTCACCATTCCTCACTGTACTCACCATTCCTCACTGTACCTCACTGTTCCTGACCATTCCTCACTGGACCTCACCATTCCTCACTGTTGCTCACCATTCCTCATTGTACCTCACCATTCCTCATTGTACCTCACCATTCCTCACTGTACCTCACTGTTCCTGACCATTCCTCACTGGACCTCACCATTCCTCACTGTACTCACCATTCCTCACTGTACTCACCATTCCTCATTGTACCTCACCATTCCTCACTGTACCTCACCATTCCTCACTGTTGCTCACCATTCCTCACTGGACCTCACCATTCCTCACTGTACCTCACCATTCCTCACTGTTGCTCACCATTCCTCACTGGACCTCACCATTCCTCACTGTACCTCACCATTCCTCACTGTACCTCACCATTCCTCACTGTTGCTCACCATTCCTCATTGTACCTCACCATTCCTCACTGTACCTCACCATTCCTCACTGTTGCTCACCATTCCTCACTGGACCTCACCATTCCTCACTGTACCTCACCATTCCTCACTGTACCTCACCATTCCTCACTGTTGCTCACCATTCCTCACTGGACCTCACCATTCCTCACTGTACCTCACCATTCCTCACTGTTGCTCACCATTCCTCACTGTACCTCACCATTCCTCACTGTACCTCACCATTCCTCACTGTACCTCACCATTCCTCACCATTCCTCACTGTACCTTACTGTTCCTCACTGTACTCACCATTCCTCACTGTTGCTCACCATTCCTCACTGTACTCACCATTCCTCACTGTTCCTTACCATTCCTCACTGTACTCACCATTCCTCATTGTACCTCACCATTCCTCACTGTTCCTTACCATTCCTCACTGTACTCACCATTCCTCACTGTTCCTTACCATTCCTCACTGTACTCACCATTCCTCACTGTTCCTTACCATTCCTCACTGTACTCACCATTCCTCACTGTTCCTCACCATTCCTCACTGTACTCACCATTCCTCATTGTACCTCACCATTCCTCACTGTTGCTCACCATTCCTCATTGTACCTCACCATTCCTCACTGTACCTCACTGTTCCTGACCATTCCTCACTGGACCTCACCATTCCTCACTGTACCTCACCATTCCTCACTGTTGCTCACCATTTCTCACCGTACCTCACTGTTCCTCACTGTACTCACCATTCTTCACTGTTCCTCACTATACCTCACCGTTCCTCATTGTTCCTCACCATTCCTCACTGTACCTCCATTTGTAATGTTCTAGAAAAAGTTCACTCAGAGTTATAGCCTGGTATGGCAAGTATTAATGCTAGTTTTAGCATTAATTGATACTACAATGATGCAGCAATGTTTCGGTGACTTTAGCACTCTGTCTGTTGCGTGCCACAATTACTTACATCATCCCATTTAATGAACTTCTCTCCGTGGACCATTGAAGGCTTCACCGTGATCTCAGTCAGTAAAGGAACTTCCTCCGCCATTCTCAGCTAAATAAAAAGCATTGACGTGTCTGAGCAGGGTATTTGAAGGGGCTGAGAGGCAGCAGAGCACGCTGACGAGAACTGCAGCAAGCTCAAGGCACGAGTCCTGGAAGCGAAATAACAACACTCTCATTTATAGTCAACCATCAGTCCTGAGTCAAATGAAAACTAGCAGCATGTAAAGTGAAATGCAAATCAGGGCAAACGGCAGGCACACTGAGACAAATACACAGGCTGTTAATCACGACAGACGGAAGTAGCTGCTCATTTCACAGCCCAGTCTCTCAGTACTGCCCACGCCTTGCTCCTTTTTAAATTTGGTGATGTTTCAAGACTTTTCACAGGTTTAAACCTTGCTGCGGCAGTTGTACAATTTACCTCTACATGATGCATGTGACAAACACTTCATTGCACTTACCGCTATAGTAGTGGTATACATTTTAATACACAATTGGGCAATTGTATTTACCGCTGTAGTTGTGTTACACACGTTAATAAACTACTGAGCCGATTGTACATACTGCTGTAGTAGTGTCACACACTTTATACACTACTGGGCCGATTATATTTACCGCTGTAGTAGTGTTACACACATTAATACATTATTGAGCTGATTGTACTTATCACTGTAGTAGTGTTACACACTTTAATAAACTATTGAGCCAATTGTACTTACTGCTTTAGTAGTGCTACTCACTTTAATACACTATGGGCTGATTGTACTTACCATTATAATAGTGCTACACATTTTAATACATTATTGGGCCAATTATATTTACTGCTGTAGTAGTGCCACTCACTTTCATACACTATTGGGCTGATTGTACTAACCACTGTAGTAATGTTACAAACTTTAATACATTACTGAGCTGATTGCACGTGCAGCTGTAGTAGTGTTACACACTTTAATACATTATTGGGCCAATGGTACTTACCGCTGTAGTTAGTATCATGAGGGTTCAGAGGGCATTTTGTCCAGTTCGTATCAGCAGGGGTCAGAGAGCACTTTGTCCAGTAAGCATCACCAGGGGTCAGAGGGCACTTTGTCCAGTTAGTATCACCGGGGGTCAGAGGGCACTTTGTCCAGTTAGTATCACCGGGGGTCAGAGGGCACTTTGTCCAGTTCGTGCGCTTCTCCAGGTCGATGGGGAACCGTTTCTCTTTCTTAGGACTCACCATCATCTTGTAGACTCTGGGGCTTCCCTTGTCCACTAACGAATGTGGCCCCTGGAATGCAACGGGAAAGGCACCAGTTTGAAAGCTTTGAGCGTTACTTGTTGGCCCACATCCCACTCGGTGGGGTGCGTTTTCACGGGGAGTTACCTTGGTCGTTCAGGAGGGGGCGATCGTATACCTACTCGAGCTAATGGTAAGACTTGGTCCCAAGTCTTAGAGGACCGAGTCACCAATTTCTTTAACATTGTTTTTAGAGTGCAATTCATTTGCTCCACGATGGCTGGTGAAGTGGGATTGTGGGGGATATGAAATCGCATTTTTATTCCCAGCAATTGCATGGTGTATTGCATGACCCTTCCTGTAAAGTGACTTCCTCAGTCCAAATCCTATGGATCTGGGCAGTCCCCATCTGGTGAATACATGATTTACCAGAATCTTTGCTGCGGCCTAGGCAGTGGCATTGGGAACTGTAACATACTTATTCCCTCTTGACAAAGGTGCGAAGGGTTCCATGTAGTCAATTTGTGTGGTCTGGTGTGTCTAAATAGGGCCTTCTTGGACCTTGAATCTGAGTTGTGCTGTACACATATCATAGAATCATAGAATGGTTACAGCACGGAAGGAGGCCATTCAGCCCATTGACTCCATGCCGGCTTTCTGCAAGAGCAATCCAACTAGCCCCAATCCCCCGCCCTTTCCCCATAGCCCTGCAAATTTTTTCCCTTATCCAATTCCCTTTTGAAAGCCACGATTGAATCTGCCTCCACCACCCCATTCCAGATCCTAACCACTCGCTGTGTAAAAAAGTTTTTCCTCATGTCATCTTTGGTTCTTTTGCCAATCACCTTAAATCTATGTCCTCTGGTTCTTGAACTTTCCACCAATGGGAACAGTTTCTCTCTATCTACTCTGTCTAGACCCTTCATGATTTTGAATACCTCTGTCAAATCTCCTGTTAACCTTCTCTACTCTAAGGAGTTACGGAAGTAATGATCTACATCCCCTCATTAACCAGGCCACCAAGTCATGTCCTGTAGGATGGGGGTGTTCTATAGAACTGGAATATCCTGCAGGACTGGGGTGTCCCAGACTGGGGTGTCCCAGAGGACTGGGGTGTCCCAGACTGGGGTGTCACAGAGGACTAGGGTGTCACAGAGGACTAGGGTGTCACAGAGGACTAGGGTGTCCTGTAGTAGGAGTGTCCCGCAGTAGGGGTGTCCCAGAATGTGATGTCCCAGACTGAGGTGTCCTGGACCGGGGTGTCCCGGACCGAGGTGCCCCGGACCGAGGTGCCCCGTTGTAGGGGTGTCCTGCAGAACCGGGGTGTCCCGATGTAGGGGTGTCCTGGAGGACCAGAGTGTCCCGGACCAGGGTACCCCACTGTAGGGGTGTCCTGCAGAACTGGGGTGTCCCGATGTAGGGGTGTCCCGTACCAGGGTACCCCACTGTAGGGGTGTCCTGCAGGACTGGGGTGTCCCGATGTAGGGGTGTCCTGCAGGACTGGGGTGTCCCGATGTAGGGGTGTCATCTGCCTGATATAGGAACTGGTTCTGGAGGATTTCTGGGATAATGCAGCGCTCCCCATAGAACAGGTCGTCTCGAATGTTCAGGAGGGATGCTTTGTTCACTTATGCATCTGGAAGGACCTGACCATCCTCAAGGGCTTTGATCTTTTGTTGGATCGGGTATCCTCTGCCTGGTCCTTTTTAAGATCGAGGGGCACCGGTGGCCTTTTCTGGTCTGCCATTGCATTAATAGAAGTAGCACAGGTCTCAGATCCCATTCTTGACCAGCCTCCCCTCCCTTCTTTGCCCTGATACAGGAGATTACCCGCTTGGCATGGCAGACCTTGGGGATGTTTCATTGTGAGATCTCTCCCTTGTTGTAGAAACGTCCACCTAGCAAGTCGGACATTTGAGACAAAACCATCTTTCAGTCGACCGTCAAGTAACAACCCAGTTGGCATGGGGCACGTGAACAAGTGGCGAGGAGCTAGCCTTATTATGTGTGTATGTGGAATGTTGTGCCACCCAGAAAGTGGCACGTGGGTGTAATTCACAAGCAGAATAGTTCACTTTGACGGGAGTTTGGACCTGGGAGTCAGACGCTATGGGATATAATTTCCCATTTGTATGTTGCAGGAGGACTGCAGACTACATGAGCTCTGTGGCAGCCACCTCGAGGTAGAAAGGCTTTTCAGGATCAGCCGCCTGTAGGACGGGTGCCGAGTGCACAACAATTTTGATTTCTCCACCGCCTCTGTACATGCCAGTGCCCATTCCCATGGCGCCTCCTTCTTTAGTAAGGCATATAGTGCCACGCTTAAGGTTGCAAAATTCTCTATAAAGTCCCTCCGGTATCCCAGCAAGCACCGCTTTAACCGAGGTTGGCATTGTTAGGTCTTGTACTGCTTTGATCTTGTGCTTATCAATACACCTCTGCCTTCATTTATTGTTACTCCTAAAAAGGACATCTCTTGACGCTGGAATCCATTATTAAGGAAGTGGTAACAGGGCACTTAGAAAATCATAATATGATTAGGCAGAGTCAGCATGGTTTTATGAAAGGGAAATAGTGTTTGACAAATTTATGAGAGGTTTTTTTGAGGATGTAACTAGCAGGGTAGATAAAGGGGAACCAGTGGATGGAGTATATTTGGATTTTCAAAAGGCGTTCGATTAGGTGCCACATAAAAGGTTGTTACGCAATTTAAGGGCTCATGGGGTTGAGGTAACATATTAGCATGGATAGAGGATTGATTAACGGACAGAAAATAGAGATAAACTGGTCATTTTCAGGCTGGCAGGCTGTAACTAGTGGGGTGCCACAAGGATCAGTGCTTGGGCCTCAGCTATTTACAATCTATATTAATGACTTAGATGAAGGGACCGAGTGTAATGTATCCACGTTTGCTGACGATACAAAGCTAGGTGGGAAAGTAAGCTGTGAGGAGGACACAGAGTCACACAGGGATATAGACGGGTTAAGTGAGTGGGCAAGAAGTTGGCAGATGGAGTATAATGTGGGGAAATGTGAAGTTATTCACTTTGGTAGGAAGAATAGAAAAATGGAATATTTTTTAAATGGTGAGAAACTATTAAATGTTGGTGTTCAGAGAGATTTGGGTGTCCTCGTACAAGTAACACAAAAAGTTAGCGTGCAGGTACAGCAAGCAATTAGGAAAGCAAATGGCATGTTGGCCTTTAGTGCAAAGGGGGTTAGAGTACAAAAGTAAGGAAGTCTTACCACAATTGTACAGGGCATTAGTGAGACCTCACCTGGAGTACTGTGTTCAGTTTTGGTCTCCTTATCTAAGGAAGGATATACTTGCCTTAGAGGCACTGCAGTGAAGGTTCACTAGATTAATTCCTGGGATGAGAAGGTTGTCCTATGAGGAGAGATTGAGTAGAATGGGCCTATACTCTCTGGAGTTTAGAAGAATGAGAGGTGATCTCATTGAAACATATAAGATTCTGAAGGGGCTTGACAGGGTAGATGCTGAGAGGTTGTTTCCCCTGGCTGGAGAGTCTAGAACTAGAGGGCAGAGTCGCAGGATAAGGGGTCGGCCATTTAAGACTGAGATGAGGAGGAATTTCTTCACTCAGAGGGTTGTGAATCTTTGGAATTCTCTACCGCCAGAGGGCTGTGGATGCTGAGTCGTTGAGTATATTCAAGGCTAAGATAGATAGATTTTTGGAGTCTAGGGAAATCAAGGGATATGGGGATCAGGCAGGGAAGCGGAGTTGAGGTTGAAGATCAGCCATGATCTAATGAATGGCGGAGCAGGCTCGAGGGGTCTACTCCTGCTCCTATGTCTTATGTTCTTATGTTGCGCTTTCTTTGGATTTACCTTCAACCACTGTTCTTTCAGTAACTTCAGCAACTCATCCAACAAGCGCAGAGAAGTATCCATATCGGGATGGTGGGGTAAGAAATCATCCAGATATTGGACCAGAGCCCCTTGCTGAGCAAAGTTTGACGGTGCTTTTGCCATTCTTTGGTGGAATATTGAAGGTGAATTGTGGAATCCCTGTTGCAGACACATCCAAGTTGGTCCTTAAACGTGAATGGAAATTTATATTGGTGGTCTGGATGTAATGGGATAGACTGAGACCCGCTTGAGATGTTCAGTACTGTAAACACTCTTGATGCAGGTGTCGGTTGTCTCAGTATCTCGAGGGTTGGTGCAACAGTCAGGCTGATCTTATTCAGCTGTCTATAATCTATTGTTAGGAGCCATGACCCACCTGGTTTTCTTACTGGCCAGGTTGATGAATCTGTTTCTGTCGCTATAGTTCTCGAGACGCTTTGTTGCGCCAGGGAATCGATTGCCATGTGGATGCGATCATTCACCTCTCGTGGGAAACGGTATTGTTTCAGGGAGTGGGCCACAGCTGGTCCTTCTGCCTCGACCACCCCTCTCAAGTCATGCTTGTGGCTCACAAAAGCCTGTTTATTGGCCCACCCCTCCATCTGCACTCCTGGAGGAAGGCCTCCAAAAAGCTCTTCCAGATTGTAATTCCTTGAACCCCTGTATAAGGCACATCTCCCCCCATTGAGGAATAACAATCGGGGACTCTTTGACTTCCTCCTCTACCTTGCAGAGTGCCCCTTTAGTTGGGTCTATTACAATACCCGTCTTGCAAGGATGTCCGCCCCTCTAACCCCTTGACCTCCTCGCATATTCATTAACACACATGAGCAGGTGAACTCCTAGGGACCTAATTTAAACGATAACGGTCGAGATTCCATCCCTACCTGTGTGTTACCAGTGAATCCGCTCAGTTGAGAGGGGACCAGAAAGGTGCCATGGCGGCTTCTAGCTGTCTAGCTGAGACACAAGCACGTGTGTACCCATCGAACTGTAGCGGGCATGGGTAATTTACCCAGGTCAGACCCGTCATTGCCACAGGGGAAGCTGCCTACTGTACAAACAGGTGTCGGGGGAGGGGGGGATAACCTCTTTGAGCTGTGGTCAGATAATCCTTAAATACCTCCATTAGATCTGGGTACAAGTTGGTTGCTGGTCCTTTCTGGTTGGGCTGATTATTTTGGCGGCACGCCTTGCTTTATGGCCCAGCTTTCCACAATTATAGCATTTAACCATGTCACCTCCTGACCTTCTGCCCTGGCCCCATGACTGGTTTCCTTTTCTCTACCCTGATTCCAGTTACCTTTGGTCCCTCAGTCTTCCACGTTGTTTCTACTAGGCAATCGATGGGAGCTTTCCCTGACATTTTCCTATTTTCCCATTTAAGCACCATTTTCCTGAGCTTCACCCATATTATAGTCCTCCGTGTCAAACCCCTCTAGGGTGGGGCGCGACTAATTAGGGTTCTTAACCATCGGACTCCCTGCCGATCTCCCAACTTCTGCCTATCCAGATCTAGCCTGTACACTCTGTCATAATAACGCCATTGTCGATCAGTATAAATGTTGGGATTATCGTTGGGCTCCTGGCTGCCTCAGTTGGGTCTTCCCTGTTAAACCCTATCACTCTTAACACTGAGTCCTGAGGAAATTGCCACATTGCCCTTCTGTGTATTCTATCTTGTGGAAGGGCCCCGTAAACCAACAGGCTTAACTTTCACAACGATAGCGTCACCTTTTCCGCCACGTCCATCCTACTAACATCAACCGTCTGTTCCACCTCAGTAAAGTGTTTCATTACATCTTCTTTCCTATCAAATTTCGATATGTGCTGAGCCATTTCCTGTAATGCTTGAGGACTATAAGGGACCATGTATCTGTGGACAAAGGTGCCTTTTTCTTCTTCTGCTCCTGGGGGATAGTACTTTTCCTGAATCATGGGAGCCATGATTATGTATCTGCCATGTATCTGCCCTGGGCCGTAGGTATAACCCTCACTATGGTATCAGGCCTTTTCTGCCAAGTTTCCCAATCTACCTCTTCTAGGTCATCATCACCATCCCTATCCCCTTCTACCATCGTACAGATGATACCCTGTTTCACCAGCAATGCTTTCTCCAATCATTCTATTTGCCTTTTACAGTGTACGTGGGACACTGTATCACCCTGCCTACTTTCTCCACTTAATTCCATTGGGTCTTTAAGGTTTAAGCTCTCCTGTTTTTCCAATTCCATTATGCGCTCTTCTTGGTCTGCAATAAATGCCCTACCATTGTCCAGGTCGCTCTCTTTACTAATTGCCTGACTTTGGAAATATTCAACGTGTCCCTCCAATGTCTGGTCGCACTGACCTGCCAGTTCATTTTCCTTTCACACTCCTTTTCACATTAGTTTCTGTCTCCTTTCATTAACTCTTCCACTGGTCTACTTCTTTTAGAACTTCTTTTATTCTTTTCTGATTTTTGGATTCTTCTTGTAATTTATATCTCGTGACCAAAAGCCATACTGTTTTGTATTGTTTCTTTTCCAACTTCTTTGATTTGCTCAATTCTTCCTATCTCGATTCACATGCCCCAGTTAGGTTCTCATGTATTCAAGACTCTCCAAACTGCTCCCTCTTCTTTGGCCGTTCATCTTCTATATTCTCCAATATTGTTCTCTCCATTGTTATTGTTTCTCCTATTTCTGTTGTTACACTAGCCAGAAATTCCTATTTATTTGTTTTATTTATTTATTTCTCCTTAGAACAGGGAAGGTTAAAGGGAGATTTGATCGAGGTGTTCAAAATCATGAATGGTTTTGACAGAGTAAATAAGGAGAAACTGTTTCCAGTGGCAGAAGGGTCGGTGACCAGAGAACACAGATTTAAGGTGATCGGCAAAAGAGCCAGAGGCGACATGTGGAAAAAAATTTTACGCAGCGAGTTCTGATCCAGAATGCTCTGCCTGAAAGGGCGATGGAAGCAGATTCACTAGTAACTTTCAAAAGGGAATTGGATAAATACTTGGAAAAATACTAAGGGAAAAAATTTACAGGGCTATGGGGAAAGAGCAGGGGAATGGGACTAATTGGATAGCTCTTTCAAAGAGCCGGCACAGGCACAATGGGCCGAATGGCCTCCTTCTGTGCTGTATCATTCTATGATTCTATGACTTCTGTGTACGACTGATAATACCACTTCCAGGCTGCTTTTCGGGCGCCAATAAGCCAAGGTCCCCTCGCAATCAACCTATTGATCCTTGCCTTTCTTCAAACAAGGGTGCATTGTCTGAGGATGAAGCTGTCGTGCCAGCTGACAGGGAATCTTGGCACTCACCTGCCAGTGATCGCAAGCTAGCTGAACCTTTTGATTCACACAAGGGCAATCCCCTCCGCTGCAGCCCAGAGGCCCACACGGGTCCCGTCAATCACGCCCTGTATCCTGAGTCAGTAAAAGCCAATGGCACGTGCCTGCTGCACCCTGGTATCGATGGAGAAGCCAATGCATTGACCTGTGGCGGCTCGAGACTGGGGGGGGGTTTTCAGATCCTCGGCCAGTAGGTGACACAACTCTTTGACAACCTCCCTCGTAAATCGCAGCTTCTGGAGGGATGGCTCCTCACTCAGGTCCAGGAATGTCCACCGAGATCTACAAACCCGCTCAGCTGCGTCCCTCCGGGCTGCTGCTCCGCTCCTCTGCCGCTGCCTCACCTTGGACGGGGGTCCTCACTGCAGCCAAACCTTGCAGGAGGCACAGTCCCTCCAGTGGGCACGTTCACAGCAGCTCACGGCTCTCATCTCCGTCCCTGTGAAGTCCCTCTGCGATCTTCACTGTCTCGGGCTCACTCCTCACCCTGCTCAAAGTGCTCCTTGTGTTTCTTTTGGTGGATCCCTCTATTAATGCGGGCAGCTTGCACGTGACCAGGACAAAAACCTACACATCAGGTCACCGGTCACCCCGACATCGTAATGGCGATGGATCCTAGTGATCTGAATTCCGGCGCCTGCTTCTGAAGTAGTGATGGGGCCTCCTAACAAACTGGAGGCTCGGGAACAGCTCTGTCTGAGGGCGCAGACCTGCTTACAGCTCTCCGGCCATACTTTAGCAGCCAAACACCTCTCGTTCAGGCACTAAACCCAGGAAACTCCGCCCTCACGGCTCTGCAAGGCTGAGACTTTCTGGTTATTGTCTTGTGAGGTGGGCAGGTTAATTATATAGCAAACCTGATCAGGTCAAAATGCACTTCTGTCACTCTGATGCACACGGTCCACAAACATCCCACTGCATATTGTAAGAAAACTACAAAAATCACAAGTAAACTAGCTTTTAATCCTTACATGGCGGGTTGAGTCGTCTCTATCCTGTACTACACTCTGCTCTGCTCCCTGCTCTACTCCCGCCCCGCCCCGCCCCCCCTGCTCCGCCCCGCCCCCCCTGCTCCGCCCCCTGCTCCGCCCCCTGCTCCGCCCCGCCCCGCCCCCCCGCTCCACCCCGCCCCGCCCCGCCCCCCCGCTCCACCCCGCGCCGCCCCCCCTGCTCCGCCCCCTGCTCCGCCCCGCCCCGCCCCCCCGCTCCACCCCGCCCCGCCCCCCCGCTCCACCCCGCGCCGCCCCCCCTGCTCCGCCCCCTGCTCCGCCCCGCCCCGCCCCCCCGCTCCACCCCGCGCCGCCCCCCCCGCTCCCCCGCTCCGCCCCCCCGCTCCACCCCGCCCCGCCCCGCCCCCCCGCTCCACCCCGCGCCGCCCCCCCCGCTCCGCCGCTCCACCCCCCCGCTCCACCCCGCGCCGCCCCCCCCCGCTCCGCCGCTCCGCCCCCTGCTCCGCCCCGCCCCGCCCCGCCCCCCCGCTCCACCCCGCGCCGCCCCCCCCCGCTCCGCCGCTCCGCCCCCCCGCTCCACCCCGCGCCGCCCCCCCCCGCTCCGCCGCTCCGCCCCCCCGCTCCACCCCGCGCCGCCCCCCCACGCTCCGCCGCCCCGCCCCCCCGCTCCACCCCGCGCCGCCCCCCCTGCTCCGCCCCGCCCCGCTCCGCCCCCCCGCTCCACCCCGCGCCGCCCCCCCCCGCTCCGCCGCTCCACCCCCCCGCTCCACCCCGCGCCGCCCCCCCACGCTCCGCCGCCCCGCCCCCACGCTCCACCCCGCTCCGCCCCCTGCTCCGCCCCGCTCCGCCCCCTGCTCCGCCCCGCGCCGCCCCCTGTGCCGCCCCCTGCTCTCTCCTACCTCTTGCACCCTTGCTGCTGGCAGCCGTTGCTTTCCTGCTTTGGCTTCTAGTTTTGACAGTTCACCCTCACCACATGTCCAACTTCACATCTGTATCCCATCCAGGTTTTACAGACTCATTCAATTAATATATTTATTTACAATTAAATAGAAATATAAAAACACAAATGTTCAGCAAACACTAGAAGTACAATAGATGAAATACAATGAGCCTAAAAGTCTATAGTGAGCTTGTGACCCTTTGTAAAAACTTCTGCAGGAAAGTGAAAGCCTCTGGTTGTGGGAGACAAAAGACTTGATTGTTGGTAAGGGCAATTCAGTCGGTTGTGTTATGTGGTGTCACGTTGCTGTATCGCAAGAAGAGATTTCACACGCAGTCGTCAGCTGAGTAAATCACCAGCTTTTCAGAAATACTTTTCGAAGCACTTGTTTTAACCTCTTCATTCTCTTGGAGTCAGGTTTTCAAATGAACTTGTTATTTCATGCGCATCACGTCATGGGCTGTGGAGGGTCTTTGGAACGTCCTGAGGTTGTGAACGTCTCGATAGAAATGCAAGTCTTTCTTCTTTACCTATAGAATACTCTGTACAGAACTACAATCAGAAAATACCTTTCTGTCTGCAAAGATGGCCCCAGTTCACTCCTTTCCAGACAACTGGGTTCATTCACCAAGTGTAACAAGAAATTCACAGTGAACCAACATCAGTTCCTCAAGATCACTGGAAACCACTTTGCTGTTTATAGCGACGCTACCACCTGCAAATTAAACCTACAAACCAAACTGATCGAAGACCAAAGACCTTGTCCGCTCTTTCAGTAAATATTAAACACATGAAATTTGAGGCAGGGCTCTCGATCCTTGTCCAATGGGCACTGCGAGGAAATGCATGTCTGCGCACCAGATGACACCTTCCCACATTAGGTCCACCCCTAGTCTTTGGGACAATTGGTCCGACTTGCAACCCATTGGCCCCGAGAGCCCGACCTCTGGCCCCCGAAGCCCAGGCCATCCAGTCTTACTTGTGCTTATATGTCGTACTCACTGGCTCGTCCTGTTTGAATTTCATGAGCCCGGAGGTTGACATAGGGCTGTTCATGGTCAGAAATCAGAACCCCAAGATCTGCTGGTATCAGAAACTGGGGAGAGATGCAAATTAACAGGGACATGGATTTAAAGACTCCCCGTGGGCCCAGGACTTGGTGGCACGAACCCATGAGCTTCTCGGAGACCAAAAGCTGGGATGCTCCTCTGTGAGCTCGTTATTTCTAGACCATGGTACGAACAGAATGAACACCCTGTGTGAGGGGCAGTTTACTGAGTTCATCCCATCGATTTCCTGCAATGTGTGGCTGGTGAGTGAGGCTTTGCGTTGGTAGCGGACGGGACTGACCCCAGTGAGAGTCAGTGCCTGTGGAACTGTACCCAGAAACGGTCCTCATCATTAGGCTGTGTCTGCATCACATTGGAGTTCTTAGATTCGGCAATGAGCATGTAGTATATGTGCTTGTATTTATATAGGACCTTCTCACACGGTCAGGGCATCGCAGTGAATGACTGGGAATTCAGTGACTGTTGTGCGTTTAAAATTCTTATCATTGAAGTTTCAGGTCAGCAAGAGCACAATACCCAAGGAGCAGCCTGTGAATCCAGCTATACACGGCCGCCTACTGGGAAACTGGATCAAGAGTTGAGATATCCTGACATGCTTCCACAGTGTTCACGAGTTTTCTGAACAACCATTCCACAGGGAGCAGGCCTCAAACTTACCACAGGAGCACTGCGCAGGCTCCACAATGCCTGAAACTATCGTGTGGACAAAGCCAAAACAGGCAGAGCGGAGGGCAGCCTGCAACCATGGAACTGTACCCCAGTGAGAGTCAGTGCCCGGGGAACCGTTCCCCAGTGAGAGTCAGTGCCCGGGGAACCTGTACCCCAGTGAGAGTCAGTGCCCGGGGAACTATACCCCAGTGAGAGTCAGTGCCCGGGGAACCTGTACCCCAGTGAGAGTCAGTGCCCGGGGAACTATACCCCAGTGAGAGTCAGTGCCCGGGAAACCTGTACCCCAGTGAGAGTCAGTGCCCGGGGAACTATACCCCAGTGAGAGTCAGTGCCCGGGGAACTATACCCCAGTGAGAGTCAGTGCCCGGGGAACCTGTACCCCAGTGAGAGTCAGTGCCCGGGGAACTATACCCCAGTGAGAGTCAGTGCCCGGGGAACCTGTACCCCAGTGAGAGTCAGTGCCTGTGGAACTGTACCCCAGTGAGAGTCAGAGCCCAGGGAACCCGTACCCCAGTGAGAGTCAGTGCCCGGGGAACCTGTACCCCAGTGAGAGTCAGTGCCCGGGGAACCTGTACCCCAGTGAGAGTCAGCGCCCGGGGAACCTGTACCCCAGTGAGAGTCAGTGCCCGGGGAACCTGTACCCCAGTGAGAGTCAGTGCCCGGGGAACTGTACCCCAGTGAGAGTCAGTGCCCGGGGAACCTGTACCCCAGTGAGAGTCAGTGCCTGTGGAACTGTACACCAGTGAGAGTCAGTGCCCGGGGAACTGTACCCCAGTGAGAGTCAGTGCCCAGGGAACCTGTACCCCAGTGAGAGTCAGTGCCCGGGGAACTGTACCCCAGTGAGAGTCAGTGCCCGGGGAACCTGTACCCCAGTGAGAGTCAGTGCCCAGGGAACCTGTACCCCAGTGAGTGTCAGTGCCTGGGGAATCTGTACCCCAGTGAGAGTCAGTGCCCGGGGAACCTGTACCCCAGTGAGAGTCAGTGCCCGGGGAACTGTACCCCAGTGAGAGTCAGTGCCCGGGGAACCTGTACCCCAGTGAGAGTCAGTGCCCGGGGAACTGTACCCCAGTGAGAGTCAGTGCCCGGGGAACCTGTACCCCAGTGAGAGTCAGTGCCCGGGGAACCTGTACCCCAGTGAGAGTCAGTGCCCGGGGAACCTGTACCCCAGTGAGAGTCAGTGCCCGGGGAACCTGTACCCCAGTGAGAGTCAGTGCCCGGGGAACCTGTACCCCAGTGAGAGTCAGTGCCCGGGGAACTGTACCCCAGTGAGAGTCAGTGCCCGGGGAACCTGTACCCCAGTGAGAGTCAGTGCCCGGGGAACCTGTACCCCAGTGAGAGTCAGTGCCTGTGGAACCGTTCCCCAGTGAGAGTCAGTGCCTGTGGAACTGTACCCCAGTGAGAGTCAGTGCCTGTGGAACTGTACCCCAGTGAGAGTCAGTGCCCGGGGAACCCGTACCCCAGTGAGAGTCAGTGCCAATGGAACTGTACCCCAGTGAGAATCAGCGCCAGGGAACTGTACCCCAGTGAGAATCAGCGCCAGGGAACTGTACCCCAGTGAGAGTCAGCACCCAGGGATCTGTACCCCAGTGAGAATCAGTGTCCATGGAATTGTACCTGGAGTGCTGTGGGATCCCAGTGTCTCACACCGTGTCCAGGGGTCAGACAGTGCAGTGAGCTCCTCTCGGTGTAACCCACCAAACGATGTGAGGTATGCCAGACGGCCCAGGAGGTCAGCATTATCCAGGGTCAGGCCTACGATTCGCCTCTGGGAATGTGTGTCCTCTGCGTGGTCCCTCCCCGATATAAAGCTTGAATCCGTGTGTAATCTCAGTCAGCAATTCAGCCCCCACCTCTTGTCTCAACACAGAAGAGGGACCTGGGCCATTACACATCAGGATCTCCAAGGTCAATGTGAAGCCTCTCTGTGGAACTCTTCCTGTCTACATCATTGCTGTCTACACTCCTGAATAAGAGAGAGAATGCAGTCAGGGGGTCCGGCCTGGAGCAGGAATGGGTGGTCCAGCAGGTCAATGGATGTAGCTCTCTGTGTCACTTCCCGGATCAGTATCCTGCCCAGGAAATCCCTCAGGATTGGAGAGACCTGTGGCAAGAGAGACATTACTCACCGTCAATGAGCTGGGAGAAACCAGAAGCAAAAACTGAGGAGAAGGGGCCCAGTCCGATTATCCCATCAAAAACTCCCCCTCCCCCTCCCCCCAGGGCTCAGTCCGATAATCCCATCAAAAACTCCCCCTCCCCCCAGGGCCCAGTCCGATTATACCATCATAGACTCCCCCCGCCCCCAGGGCCCAGTCTGATTATCCCATCATAGACTCCCCCTCCCCCAGGGCCCAGTCTGATTATCCCATCATAAACTCCCCCTCCCCCCAGGGCCCAGTCTGATTATCCCATCAAAAACTCCCCCTCCCCCCAGGGCCCAGTCTGATTATCCCATCATAGACTCCCCCCGCCCCCAGGGCCCAGTCTGATTATCCCATCATAGACTCCCCCTCCCCCAGGGCCCAGTCTGATTATCCCATCATAGACTCCCCCCCCCCCAGGGCCCAGTCTGATTATCCCATCATAGACTCCCCCTCCCCCAGGGCCCAGTCTGATTATCCCATCATAGACTCCCCCTCCCCCAGGGCCCAGTCTGATTATCCCATCATAGACTCCCCCTCCCCCAGGGCCCAGTCTGATTATCCCATCATAGACTCCCCCTCCCCCAGGGCCCAGTCTGATTATCCCATCATAGACTCCCCCCCCCCCAGGGCCCAGTCTGATTATCCCATCATAGACTCCCTCCCCCCAGGGCCCAGTCTGATTATCCCATCACAGACTCCCCCCCCCCCCAGGGCCCAGTCTGATTATCCCATCATAGACTCCCCTCCCCCCAGGGCCCAGTCTGATTATCCCATCATAGACTCCCCCCCCCAGGGCCCAGTCTGATTATCCCATCATAGACTCCCCCTCCCCCAGGGCCCAGTCTGATTATCCCATCATAGACTCCCCCTCCCCCCAGGGCCCAGTCTGATTATCCCATCATAGACTCCCCCTCCCCCCAGGGCCCAGTCTGATTATCCCATCATAGACTCCCCCCCCCCCCAGGGCCCAGTCTGATTATCCCATCATAGACTCCCCCTCCCCCAGGGCCCAGTCTGATTATCCCATCATAGACTCCCCCTCCCCCCAGGGCCCAGTCTGATTATCCCATCATAGACTCCCCCCCCCCAGGGCCCAGTCTGATTATCCCATCATAGACTCCCCCTCCCCCCAGGGCCCAGTCTGATTATCCCATCATAGACTCCCCCCCCCCCAGGGCCCAGTCTGATTATCCCATCAAAGACTCCCCCCCCCAGGGCCCAGTCTGATTATCCCATCATAGACTCCCCCTCCCCCCAGGGCCCAGTCTGATTATCCCATCATAGACTCCCCCTCCCCCAGGGCCCAGTCTGATTATCCCATCATAGACTCCCCCTCCCCCAGGGCCCAGTCTGATTATCCCATCATAGACTCCCCCTCCCCCCAGGGCCCAGTCTGATTATCCCATCATAGACTCCCCCCCCCCCCAGGGCCCAGTCTGATTATCCCATCATAGACTCCCCCCCCCCCCCCAGGGCCCAGTCTGATTATCCCATCATAGACTCCCCTCCCCCAGGGCCCAGTCTGATTATCCCATCATAGACTCCCCCCCCCCAGGGCCCAGTCTGATTATCCCATCATAGACTCCCCCTCCCCCCAGGGCCCAGTCTGATTATCCCATCATAGACTCCCCCTCCCCCGAGGGCCCAGTCTGATTATCCCATCATAGACTCCCCCCTCCCCCCAGGGCCCAGTCTGATTATCCCATCATAGACTCCCCCCTCCCCCCAGGGCCCAGTCTGATTATCCCATCATAGACTCCCCCCCCGCCCCCAGGGCCCAGTCTGATTATCCCATCATAGACTCCCCCTCCCCCCAGGGCCCAGTCTGATTATCCCATCATAGACTCCCCCCCCCCAGGGCCCAGTCTGATTATCCCATCATAGACTCCCCCTCCCCCCAGGGCCCAGTCTGATTATCCCATCATAGACTCCCCCCCCCCCAGGGCCCAGTCTGATTATCCCATCAAAGACTCCCCCCCCCAGGGCCCAGTCTGATTATCCCATCATAGACTCCCCCTCCCCCCAGGGCCCAGTCTGATTATCCCATCATAGACTCCCCCTCCCCCAGGGCCCAGTCTGATTATCCCATCATAGACTCCCCCTCCCCCAGGGCCCAGTCTGATTATCCCATCATAGACTCCCCCTCCCCCCAGGGCCCAGTCTGATTATCCCATCATAGACTCCCCCTCCCCCCAGGGCCCAGTCTGATTATCCCATCATAGACTCCCCCTCCCCCGAGGGCCCAGTCTGATTATCCCATCATAGACTCCCCCCTCCCCCCAGGGCCCAGTCTGATTATCCCATCATAGACTCCCCCCTCCCCCCAGGGCCCAGTCTGATTATCCCATCATAGACTCCCCCCCCGCCCCCAGGGCCCAGTCTGATTATCCCATCATAGACTCCCCCCCCCCCAGGGCCCAGTCTGATTATCCCATCATAGACTCCCCCCCCCCAGGGCCCAGTCTGATTATCCCATCATAGACTCCCCCCCCCCAGGGCCCAGTCTGATTATCCCATCATAGACTCCCCCCCCCCAGGGCCCAGTCTGATTATCCCATCATAGACTCCCCCCCCCCCAGGGCCCAGTCTGATTATCCCATCATAGACTCCCCCCCCCCCAGGGCCCAGTCTGATTATCCCATCATAGACTCCCCCCCCCCAGGGCCCAGTCTGATTATCCCATCATAGACTCCCCCCCCCAGGGCCCAGTCTGATTATCCCATCATAGACTCCCCCCCCCCAGGGCCCAGTCTGATTATCCCATCATAAACTCCCCCTCCCCCCAGGGCCCAGTCTGATTATCCCATCATAGACTCCCCCCCCCCAGGGCCCAGTCTGATTATCCCATCATAGACTCCCCCCCCCCCAGGGCCCAGTCTGATTATCCCATCATAGACTCCCCCCCCCCAGGGCCCAGTCTGATTATCCCATCATAGACTCCCCCCCCCCAGGGCCCAGTCTGATTATCCCATCATAGACTCCCCCTCCCCCGAGGGCCCAGTCTTATTATCCCATCATAGACTCCCCCTCCCCCCAGGGCCCAGTCTGATTATCCCATCATAGACTCCCCCCCCCCAGGGCCCAGTCTGATTATCCCATCATAGACTCCCCCTCCCCCAGGGCCCAGTCTGATTATCCCATCATAAACTCCCCCTCCCCCCAGGGCCCAGTCTGATTATCCCATCATAGACTCCCCCCTCCCCCAGGGCCCAGTCTGATTATCCCATCATAGACTCCCCCTCCCCCCAGGGCCCAGTCTGATTATCCCATCATAGACTCCCCCCCCCCGAGGGCCCAGTCTGATTATCCCATCATAAACGCCCCCTCCCCCAGGGCCCAGTCTGATTATCCCATCATAGACTCCCCCTCCCCCCAGGGCCCAGTCTGATTATCCCATCATAGACTCCCCCTCCCCCAGGGCCCAGTCTGATTATCCCATCATAGACTCCCCCTCCCCAGGGCCCAGTCTGATTATCCCCATCATAGACTCCCCCTCCCCCAGGGCCCAGTCTGATTATCCCATCATAGACTCCCCCCCCCAGGGCCCAGTCTGATTATCCCCATCATAGACTCCCCCTCCCCCCAGGGCCCAGTCTGATTATCCCATCATAGACTCCCCCCCCCAGGGCCCAGTCTGATTATCCCCATCATAGACTCCCCCCCCCCCAGGGCCCAGTCTGATTATCCCATCATAGACTCCCCCTCCCCCCAGGGCCCAGTCTGATTATCCCATCATAGACTCCCCCCCCCCCAGGGCCCAGTCTGATTATCCCATCATAGACTCCCCCTCCCCCCAGGGCCCAGTCTGATTATCCCATCATAGACTCCCCCTCCCCCCAGGGCCCAGTCTGATTATCCCATCATAGACTCCCCCCCCCCCAGGGCCCAGTCTGATTATCCCATCATGGACTCCCCCCCCCCAGGGCCCAGTCTGATTATCCCATCATAGACTCCCCCCCCCCCAGGGCCCAGTCTGATTATCCCATCATAGACTCCCCCTCCCCCCAGGGCCCAGTCTGATTATCCCATCATAGACTCCCCCTCCCCCAGGGCCCAGTCTGATTATCCCATCATAGACTCCCCCCCCCCCAGGGCCCAGTCTGATTATCCCATCATAGACTCCCCCTCCCCCCAGGGCCCAGTCTGATTATCCCATCATAGACTCCCCCCCCCCAGGGCCCAGTCTGATTATCCCATCATAGACTCCCCCCCCCCAGGGCCCAGTCTGATTATCCCATCATAGACTCCCCCCCCCCCAGGGCCCAGTCTGATTATCCCATCATAGACACCCCCTCCCCCCCCAGGGCCCAGTCTGATTATCCCATCATAGACTCCCCCCCCCAGGGCCCAGTCTGATTATCCCATCATAGACTCCCCCTCCCCCCAGGGCCCAGTCTGATTATCCCATCATAGACTCCCCCTCCCCCAGGGCCCAATCTGATTATCCCATCATAGACTCCCCCCCCCCAGGGCCCAGTCCGATTATCCCATCATAGACTCCCGCCCCCCCCCAGGGCCCAGTCTGATTATCCCATCATAGACTCCCCCTCCCCCAGGGCCCAGTCTGATTATCCCATCATAGACTCCCCCTCCCCCCAGGGCCCAGTCTGATTATCCCATCATAGACTCCCCCTCCCCCAGGGCCCAGTCTGATTATCCCATCATAGACTCCCCCCCCCCAGGGCCCAGTCTGATTATCCCATCATAGACTCCCCCCCCCCAGGGCCCAGTCTGATTATCCCATCATAGACTCCCCCCCCCCAGGGCCCAGTCTGATTATCCCATCATAGACTCCCCCCCCCCAGGGCCCAGTCTGATTATCCCATCATAGACTCCCCCCCCCCCAGGGCCCAGTCTGATTATCCCATCATAGACTCCCCCCCCCCCCAGGGCCCAGTCTGATTATCCCATCATAGACTCCCCCTCCCCCCAGGGCCCAGTCTGATTATCCCATCATAGACTCCCCCCCCCCCAGGGCCCAGTCTGATTATCCCATCATAGACTCCCCCCCCCCAGGGCCCAGTCTGATTATCCCATCATAGACTCCCCCCCCCCCAGGGCCCAGTCTGATTATCCCATCATAGACTCCCCCCCCCCAGGGCCCAGTCTGATTATCCCATCATAGACTCCCCCCCCCCAGGGCCCAGTCTGATTATCCCATCATAGACTCCCCCTCCCCCCAGGGCCCAGTCTGATTATCCCATCATAGACTCCCCCCCCCCCAGGGCCCAGTCTGATTATCCCATCATAAACTCCCCTCCCCCCAGGGCCCAGTCTGATTATCCCATCATAGACTCCCCCCTCCCCCAGGGCCCAGTCTGATTATCCCATCATAGACTCCCCCCCCCCAGGGCCCAGTCTGATTATCCCATCATAGACTCCCCCCCCCCAGGGCCCAGTCTGATTATCCCATCATAGACTCCCCCTCCCCAGGGCCCAGTCTCATTATCCCATCATAGACTCCCCCCCCTCCCCCAGGGCCCAGTCTGATTATCCCATCATAGACTCCCCCTCCCCCCAGGGCCCAGTCTGATTATCCCATCATAGACTCCCCCCCCTCCCCCAGGGCCCAGTCTGATTATCCCCATCATAGACTCCCCCTCCCCCCAGGGCCCAGTCTGATTATCCCATCATAGACTCCCCCCCCCCCAGGGCCCAGTCTGATTATCCCATCATAGACTCCCCCCCCCCCAGGGCCCAGTCTGATTATCCCATCATAGACTCCCCTCCCCCAGGGCCCAGTCTGATTATCCCATCATAGACTCCCCCCGCCAGGGCCCAGTCTGATTATCCCATCATAGACTCCCCCTCCCCCAGGGCCCAGTCTGATTATCCCATCATAGACTCCCCCCGCCAGGGCCCAGTCTGATTATCCCATCATAGACTCCCCCCCCCCCCAGGGCCCAGTCTGATTATCCCATCATAAACTCCCCTCCCCCCAGGGCCCAGTCTGATTATCCCATCATAGACTCCCCCCTCCCCCAGGGCCCAGTCTGATTATCCCATCATAGACTCCCCCCCCCCAGGGCCCAGTCTGATTATCCCATCATAAACTCCCCTCCCCCCAGGGCCCAGTCTGATTATCCCATCATAGACTCCCCCTCCCCCCAGGGCCCAGTCTGATTATCCCATCATAGACTCCCCCCCCCAGGGCCCAGTCTGATTATCCCATCATAGACTCCCCCCCCCCCAGGGCCCAGTCTGATTATCCCATCATAGACTCCCCCCCCCCCAGGGCCCAGACTGATTATCCCATCATAGACTCCCCCCCCCAGGGCCCAGTCTGATTATCCCATCATAGACTCCCCCCCCCCAGGGCCCAGTCTGATTATCCCATCATAGACTCCCCCTCCCCCCAGGGCCCAGTCTGATTATCCCATCATAGACTCCCCCCCCCCAGGGCCCAGTCTGATTATCCCATCATAGACTCCCCCCCCCCCAGGGCCCAGTCTGATTATCCCATCATAGACTCCCCCTCCCCCCAGGGCCCAGTCTGATTATCCCATCATAGACTCCCCCCCCCCCAGGGCCCAGTCTGATTATCCCATCATAGACTCCCCCCTCCCCCCAGGGCCCAGTCTGATTATCCCATCATAGACTCCCCCTCCCCCCAGGGCCCAGTCTGATTATCCCATCATAGACTCCCCCTCCCCCCAGGGCCCAGTCTGATTATCCCATCATAGACTCCCCCTCCCCCCAGGGCCCAGTCTGATTATCCCATCATAGACTCCCCCCCCCCCCAGGGCCCAGTCTGATTATCCCAACATAGACTCCCCCTCCCCCCAGGGCCCAGTCTGATTATCCCATCATAGACTCCCCCTCCCCCCAGGGCCCAGTCTGATTATCCCAACATAGACTCCCCCCCCCCCAGGGCCCAGTCTGATTATCCCATCATAGACTCGCCCTCCCCCCAGGGCCCAGTCTGATTATCCCATCATAGACTCCCCCTCCCCCCAGGGCCCAGTCTGATTATCCCATCATAGACTCCCCCTCCCCCCAGGGCCCAGTCTGATTATCCCATCATAGACTCCCCCTCCCCCCAGGGCCCAGTCTGATTATCCCATCATAGACTCCCCCCCACCAGGGCCCAGTCTGATTATCCCATCATAGACTCCCTCCCCCCAGGGCCCAGTCTGATTATCCCATCATAGACTCCCCCCCCCAGGGCCCAGTCTGATTATCCCATCATAGACTCCCCCTCCCCCCAGGGCCCAGTCTGATTATCCCATCATAGACTCCCCTCCCCCCAGGGCCCAGTCTGATTATCCCATCATAGACTCCCCCTCCCCCAGGGCCCAGTCTGATTATCCCATCATAGACTCCCCCCCCCCAGGGCCCAGTCTGATTATCCCCATCATAGACTCCCCCTCCCCCCAGGGCCCAGTCTGATTATCCCATCATAGACTCCCCCCCCCCCAGGGCCCAGTCTGATTATCCCATCATAGACTCCCCCTCCCCCAGGGCCCAGTCTGATTATCCCATCATAGACTCCCCCCCCCCAGGGCCCAGTCTGATTATCCCATCATAGACTCCCCCCCCCCAGGGCCCAGTCTGATTATCCCATCATAGACTCCCCTCCCCCAGGGCCCAGTCTGATTATCCCATCATAGACTCCCCCCCCCCAGGGCCCAGTCTGATTATCCCATCATAGACTCCCCCTCCCCCAGGGCCCAGTCTGATTATCCCATCATAGACTCCCCCTCCCCCAGGGCCCAGTCTGATTATCCCATCATAGACTCCCCCCCCCCCAGGGCCCAGTCTGATTATCCCATCATAGACTCCCCCTCCCCCCAGGGCCCAGTCTGATTATCCCATCATAGACTCCCCCCCCCCCAGGGCCCAGTCTGATTATCCCATCATAGACTCCCCCTCCCCCAGGGCCCAGTCTGATTAACCCATCATAGACTCCACCCCCCCCAGGGCCCAGTCTGATTATCCCATCATAGACTCCCCCTCCCCCCAGGGCCCAGTCTGATTATCCCATCATAGACTCCCCCTCCCCCCAGGGCCCAGTCTGATTATCCCATCATAGACTCCCCCCCCCCAGGGCCCAGTCTGATTATCCCATCATAGACTCCCCCTCCCCCCAGGGCCCAGTCTGATTATCCCATCATAGACTCCCCCCCCCCCAGGGCCCAGTCTGATTATCCCATCATAGACTCCCCCTCCCCCCAGGGCCCAGTCTGATTATCCCATCATAGACTCCCCCTCCCCCAGGGCCCAGTCTGATTATCCCATCATAGACTCCCCCCCCCCCCAGGGCCCAGTCTGATTATCCCATCATAGACTCCCCCTCCCCCCAGGGCCCAGTCTGATTATCCCATCATAGACTCCCCCTCCCCCCAGGGCCCAGTCTGATTATCCCATCATAGACTCCCCCTCCCCCCAGGGCCCAGTCTGATTATCCCATCATAGACTCCCCCTCCCCCCAGGGCCCAGTCTGATTATCCCATCATAAACTCCCCCTCCCCCCAGGGCCCAGTCTGATTATCCCATCATAAACTCCCCCTCCCCCCAGGGCCCAGTCTGATTATCCCATCATAAACTCCCCCTCCCCCCAGGGCCCAGTCTGATTATCCCATCATAGACTCCCCCCCCCCCCAGGGCCCAGTCTGATTATCCCATCATAGACTCCCCCTCCCCCCAGGGCCCAGTCTGATTATCCCATCATAGACTCCCCCCCCCCAGGGCCCAGTCTGATTATCCCATCATAGACTCCCCCCCCCAGGGCCCAGTCTGATTATCCCATCATAAACTCCCCCTCCCCCCAGGGCCCAGTCTGATTATCCCATCATAGACTCCCCCCCCCCCAGGGCCCAGTCTGATTATCCCATCATAGACTCCCCCTCCCCCAGGGCCCAGTCTGATTATCCCATCATAAACTCCCCCTCCCCAGGGCCCAGTCTGATTATCCCATCATAAACTCCCCCTCCCCCCAGGGCCCAGTCTGATTATCCCATCATAAACTCCCCCTCCCCCCAGGGCCCAGTCTGATTATCCCATCATAGACTCCCCCTCCCCCCAGGGCCCAGTCTGATTATCCCATCATAGACTCCCCCTCCCCCAGGGCCCAGTCTGATTATCCCATCATAGACTCCCCCTCCCCCCAGGGCCCAGTCTGATTATCCCATCATAGACTCCCCCTCCCCCCAGGGCCCAGTCTGATTATCCCATCATAGACTCCCCCTCCCCCAGGGCCCAGTCTGATTATCCCATCATAGACTCCCCCTCCCCCCAGGGCCCAGTCTGATTATCCCATCATAGACTCCCCCTCCCCCAGGGCCCAGTCTGATTATCCCCATCATAGACTCCCCCTCCCCCAGGGCCCAGTCTGATTATCCCATCATAGACTCCCCCCCCCCCAGGGCCCAGTCTGATTATCCATCATAGACTCCCCCCCCCCAGGGCCCAGTCTGATTATCCCATCATAGACTCCCCCTCCCCCAGGGCCCAGTCTGATTATCCCATCATAGACTCCCCCTCCCCCCAGGGCCCAGTCTGATTATCCCATCATAGACTCCCCCTCCCCCCAGGGCCCAGTCTGATTATCCCATCATAGACACCCCCCCCCAGGGCCCAGTCTGATTATCCCATCATAGACTCCCCCTCCCCCCAGGGCCCAGTCTGATTATCCCATCATAGACTCCCCCCCCCCCAGGGCCCAGTCTGATTATCCCATCATAGACTCCCCCTCCCCCCAGGGCCCAGTCTGATTATCCCATCATAGACTCCCCCCCCCCAGGGCCCAGTCTGATTATCCCATCATAGACTCCCCCCCCCCCAGGGCCCAGTCTGATTATCCCATCATAGACTCCCCCTCCCCCAGGGCCCAGTCTGATTATCCCATCATAGACTCCCCCCCCCAGGGCCCAGTCTGATTATCCCATCATAAACTCCCCCCCCCCCAGGGCCCAGTCTGATTATCCCATCATAGACTCCCCCTCCCCCCAGGCCCAGTCCGATTATCCCATCATAGACTCCCCCCCCCCCCCAGGGCCCAGTCTGATTATCCCATCATAGACTCCCCCTCCCCCCAGGGCCCAGTCTGATTATCCCATCATAGACTCCCCCCTCCCCCAGGGCCCAGTCTGATTATCCCATCATTGACTCCCCCCCCCCCAGGGCCCAGTCTGATTATCCCATCATAGACTCCCCCCCCCCCAGGGCCCAGTCTGATTATCCCATCATAGACTCCCCCCCCCCAGGGCCCAGTCTGATTATCCCATCATAGACTCCCCCCCCCCAGGGCCCAGTCTGATTATCCCATCATAGACTCCCCCCCCCCAGGGCCCAGTCTGATTATCCCATCATAGACTCCCCCTCCCCCCAGGGCCCAGTCTGATTATCCCATCATAGACTCCCCCCCCCGCAGGGCCCAGTCTGATTATCCCATCATAGACTCCCCCCCCCCCCAGGGCCCAGTCTGATTATCCCATCATAGACTCCCCCCCCCCCAGGGCCCAGTCTGATTATCCCATCATAGACTCCCCCCCCCCCAGGGCCCAGTCTGATTATCCCATCATAGACTCCCCCTCCCCCAGGGCCCAGTCTGATTATCCCATCATAGACTCCCCCCCCCAGGGCCCAGTCTGATTATCCCATCATAGACTCCCCCCCCCCCAGGGCCCAGTCTGATTATCCCATCATAGACTCCCCCTCCCCCCAGGGCCCAGTCTGATTATCCCATCATAGACTCCCCCTCCCCCCAGGGCCCAGTCTGATTATCCCATCATAGACTCCCCCCCCCCAGGGCCCAGTCTGATTATCCCATCATAGACTCCCCCCCCCAGGGCCCAGTCTGATTATCCCATCATAGACTCCCCCTCCCCCCAGGGCCCAGTCTGATTATCCCATCATAGACTCCCCCCCCCAGGGCCCAGTCTGATTATCCCATCATAGACTCCCCCCCCCAGGGCCCAGTCTGATTATCCCATCATAGACTCCCCCTCCCCCAGGGCCCAGTCTGATTATCCCATCATAGACTCCCCCCCCCCCAGGGCCCAGTCTGATTATCCCATCATAAACTCCCCCTCCCCCAGGGCCCAGTCTGATTATCCCATCATAGACTCCCCCTCCCCCCCAGGGCCCAGTCTGATTATCCCATCATAGACTCCCCCCCCCCCCCAGGGCCCAGTCTGATTATCCCATCATAGACTCCCCCCCCGCCCCCAGGGCCCAGTCTGATTATCCCATCATAGACTCCCCCTCCCCCCAGGGCCCAGTCTGATTATCCCATCATAGACTCCCCCTCCCCCAGGGCCCAGTCTGATTATCCCATCATAGACTCCCCCTCCCCCAGGGCCCAGTCTGATTATCCCATCATAGACTCCCCCTCCCCAGGGCCCAGTCTGATTATCCATCATAGACTCCCCCTCCCCCCAGGGCCCAGTCTGATTATCCCATCATAGACTCCCCCTCCCCCCAGGGCCCAGTCTGATTATCCCATCATAGACTCCCCCCCCCCAGGGCCCAGTCTGATTATCCCATCATAGACTCCCCCTCCCCCAGGGCCCAGTCTGATTATCCCATCATAGACTCCCCCTCCCCCAGGGCCCAGTCTGATTATCCCATCATAGACTCCCCCTCCCCCCAGGGCCCAGTCTGATTATCCCATCATAGACTCCCCCCCCCCCAGGGCCCAGTCTGATTATCCCATCATAGACTCCCCCCCCCCCCAGGGCCCAGTCTGATTATCCCATCATAGACTCCCCCCCCCCCAGGGCCCAGTCTGATTATCCCATCATAGACTCCCCCCCCCCCAGGGCCCAGTCTGATTATCCCATCATAGACTCCCCCCCCCCAGGGCCCAGTCTGATTATCCCATCATAGACTCCCCCCCCCAGGGCCCAGTCTGATTATCCCATCATAGACTCCCCCCCCCCAGGGCCCAGTCTGATTATCCCATCATAGACTCCCCCCCCCCAGGGCCCAGTCTGATTATCCCATCATAGACTCCCCCCTCCCCCAGGGCCCAGTCTGATTATCCCATCATAGACTCCCCCCACCCCCAGGGCCCAGTCTGATTATCCCATCATAGACTCCCCCCCCCCCAGGGCCCAGTCTGATTATCCCATCATAGACTCCCCCCTCCCCCCAGGGCCAGTCTGATTATCCCATCATCGACTCCCCCCCCCCCAGGGCCCAGTCTGATTATCCCATCATAGACTCCCCCCCCCCCCAGGGCCCAGTCTGATTATCCCATCATAGACTCCCCCCACCCCCAGGGCCCAGTCTGATTATCCCATCATAGACTCCCCCCCCCCCAGGGCCCAGTCTGATTATCCCATCATAGACTCCCCCTCCCCCAGGGCCCAGTCTGATTATCCCATCATAGACTCCCCCCCCCCCCAGGGCCCAGTCTGATTATCCCATCATAGACTCCCCCTCCCCCCAGGGCCCAGTCTGATTATCCCATCATAGACTCCCCCCCCCCCCAGGGCCCAGTCTGATTATCCCATCATAGACTCCCCCTCCCCCCAGGGCCCAGTCTGATTATCCCATCATAGACTCCCCCCCCCCCCAGGGCCCAGTCTGATTATCCCATCATAGACTCCCCCCCCCCAGGGCCCAGTCTGATTATCCCATCATAGACTCCCCCCCCCCCAGGGCCCAGTCTGATTATCCCATCATAGACTCCCCCCCCCCCCAGGCCCAGTCTGATTATCCCATCATAGACTCCCCCCCCCCCAGGGCCCAGTCTGATTATCCCATCATAGACTCCCCCCTCCCCCCAGGGCCCAGTCTGATTATCCCATCATAGACTCCCCCTCCCCCCAGGGCCCAGTCTGATTATCCCATCATAGACTCCCCCTCCCCCAGGGCCCAGTCTGATTATCCCATCATAGACTCCCCTCCCCCCCAGGCCCAGACTGATTATCCCATCATAGACTCCCCCCCCCCCAGGGCCCAGTCTGATTATCCCATCATAGACTCCCCCCCCCCAGGGCCCAGTCTGATTATCCCATCATAGACTCCCCCTCCCCCCAGGGCCCAGTCTGATTATCCCATCATAGACTCCCCCCCCCCCCAGGGCCCAGTCTGATTATCCCATCATAGACTCCCCCTCCCCCCAGGGCCCAGTCTGATTATCCCATCATAGACTCCCCCTCCCCCAGGGCCCAGTCTGATTATCCCATCATAGACTCCCCCTCCCCCAGGGCCCAGTCTGATTATCCCATCATAGACTCCCCCTCCCCCCCAGGCCCAGACTGATTATCCCATCATAGACTCCCCCCCCCCAGGGCCCAGTCTGATTATCCCATCATAGACTCCCCCCCCCCAGGGCCCAGTCTGATTATCCCATCATAGACTCCCCCTCCCCCCAGGCCCAGACTGATTATCCCATCATAGACTCCCCCTCCCCCAGGGCCCAGTCTGATTATCCCATCATAGACTCCCCCTCCCCCAGGGCCCAGTCTGATTATCCCATCATAGACTCCCCCCCCCCCCAGGGCCCAGTCTGATTATCCCATCATAGACTCCCCCTCCCCCAGGCCCAGACTGATTATCCCATCATAGACTCCCCCTCCCCCCAGGCCCAGACTGATTATCCCATCATAGACTCCCCCCCCCCCCCAGGGCCCAGTCTGATTATCCCATCATAGACTCCCCCTCCCCCCAGGCCCAGACTGATTATCCCATCATAGACTCCCCCTCCCCCCAGGCCCAGACTGATTATCCCATCATAGACTCCCCCTCCCCCCAGGGCCCAGTCTGATTATCCCATCATAGACTCCCCCTCCCCCAGGGCCCAGTCTGATTATCCCATCATAGACTCCCCCTCCCCCAGGGCCCAGTCTGATTATCCCATCATAGACTCCCCCCCCCCCAGGGCCCAGTCTGATTATCCCATCATAGACTCCCCCTCCCCCCAGGGCCCAGTCTGATTATCCCATCATAGACTCCCCCTCCCCCCAGGGCCCAGTCTGATTATCCCATCATAGACTCCCCCTCCCCCCAGGGCCCAGTCTGATTATCCCATCATAGACTCCCCCTCCCCCCAGGGCCCAGTCTGATTATCCCATCATAGACTCCCCCTCCCCCAGGGCCCAGTCTGATTATCCCATCATAGACTCCCCCTCCCCCAGGGCCCAGTCTGATTATCCCATCATCGACTCCCCCCCCCCCAGGGCCCAGTCTGATTATCCCATCATAGACTCCCCCCCCCCCCAGGGCCCAGTCTGATTATCCCATCATAGACTCCCCCTCCCCCAGGGCCCAGTCTGATTATCCCATCATAGACTCCCCCTCCCCAGGGCCCAGTCTGATTATCCCATCATAGACTCCCCCCCCCCCCAGGGCCCAGTCTGATTATCCCATCATAGACTCCCCCCCCCCCAGGCCCAGTCTGATTATCCCATCATAGACTCCCCCCCCCCCCAGGGCCCAGTCTGATTATCCCATCATAGACTCCCCCTCCCCCCCCAGGGCCCAGTCTGATTATCCCATCATAGACTCCCCCTCCCCCCCCAGGGCCCAGTCTGATTATCCCATCATAGACTCCCCCTCCCCCAGGGCCCAGTCTGATTATCCCATCATAGACTCCCCCTCCCCAGGGCCCAGTCTGATTATCCCATCATAGACTCCCCCCCCCCCCCAGGGCCCAGTCTGATTATCCCATCATAGACTCCCCCTCCCCCCAGGGCCCAGTCTGATTATCCCATCATAGACTCCCCCCCCCCAGGGCCCAGTCTGATTATCCCATCATAGACTCCCCCCCCCAGGGCCCAGTCTGATTATCCCATCATAGACTCCCCCTCCCCCAGGGCCCAGTCTGATTATCCCATCATAGACTCCCCCTCCCCCAGGGCCCAGTCTGATTATCCCATCATAGACTCCCCCCCCCCAGGGCCCAGTCTGATTATCCCATCATAGACTCCCCCTCCCCCAGGGCCCAGTCTGATTATCCCATCATAGACTCCCCCTCCCCCAGGGCCCAGTCTGATTATCCCATCATAGACTCCCCCCCCCCAGGGCCCAGTCTGATTATCCCATCATAGACTCCCCCTCCCCCAGGGCCCAGTCTGATTATCCCATCATAGACTCCCCCCCCCCCCAGGGCCCAGTCTGATTATCCCATCATAAACCCCCCCCCCCAGGGCCCAGTCTGATTATCCCATCATAGACTCCCCCCCCCCCAGGGCCCAGTCTGATTATCCCATCATAGACTCCCCCTCCCCCCAGGGCCCAGTCTGATTATCCCATCATAGACTCCCCCCCCCCCAGGGCCCAGTCTGATTATCCCATCATAAACTCCCCCCCCCCAGGGCCCAGTCTGATTATCCCATCATAGACTCCCCCCCCCCCCAGGGCCCAGTCTGATTATCCCATCATAGACTCCCCCTCCCCCAGGGCCCAGTCTGATTATCCCATCATAGACTCCCCTCCCCCCAGGGCCCAGTCTGATTATCCCATCATAGACTCCCCCCCCCCAGGGCCCAGTCTGATTATCCCATCATAGACTCCCCCCCCCCCCAGGGCCCAGTCTGATTATCCCATCATAGACTCCCCCTCCCCCAGGGCCCAGTCTGATTATCCCATCATAGACTCCCCCCCCCCCCAGGGCCCAGTCTGATTATCCCATCATAGACTCCCCCCCCCCCAGGGCCCAGTCTGATTATCCCATCATAGACTCCCCCCCCCCCAGGGCCCAGTCTGATTATCCCATCATAGACTCCCCCCCCCCCAGGGCCCAGTCTGATTATCCCATCATAGACTCCCCCTCCCCCCAGGGCCCAGTCTGATTATCCCATCATAGACTCCCCCCCCCAGGGCCCAGTCTGATTATCCCATCATAGACTCCCCCCCCCCCCCCAGGGCCCAGTCTGATTATCCCATCATAGACTCCCCCCCCCAGGGCCCAGTCTGATTATCCCATCATAGACTCCCCCCCCCCCAGGGCCCAGTCTGATTATCCCATCATAGACTCCCCCCCCCCCAGGGCCCAGTCTGATTATCCCATCATAGACTCCCCCCCCCCCAGGGCCCAGTCTGATTATCCCATCATAGACTCCCCCTCCCCCCAGGGCCCAGTCTGATTATCCCATCATAAACTCCCCCCCCCCAGGGCCCAGTCTGATTATCCCATCATAGACTCCCCCTCCCCCCAGGGCCCAGTCTGATTATCCCTTCATAGACTCCCCCTCCCCCCAGGGCCCAGTCTGATTATCCCATCATAAACTCCCCCCCCCCAGGGCCCAGTCTGATTGTCCCATCATAGACTCCCCCCCCCCAGGGCCCAGTCTGATTATCCCATCATAGACTCCCCCTCCCCCCAGGGCCCAGTCTGATTATCCCATCATAGACTCCCCCCCCGCAGGGCCCAGTCTGATTATCCCATCATAGACTCCCCCCCCCCCAGGGCCCAGTCTGATTATCCCATCATAGACTCCCCCCCCCCAGGGCCCAGTCTGATTATCCCATCATAGACTCCCCCCCCCAGGGCCCAGTCTGATTATCCCATCATAGACTCCCCCTCCCCCAGGGCCCAGACTGATTATCCCATCATAGACTCCCCCCCCCCCAGGGCCCAGTCTGATTATCCCATCATAGACTCCCCCCCCCCCAGGGCCCAGTCTGATTATCCCATCATAGACTCCCCCCCCCCCCAGGGCCCAGTCTGATTATCCCATCATAGACTCCCCCTCCCCCCCAGGGCCCAGTCTGATTATCCCATCATAGACTCCCCCCCCCCCCAGGGCCCAGTCTGATTATCCCATCATAGACTCCCCCTCCCCCAGGGCCCAGTCTGATTATCCCATCATAGACTCCCCCTCCCCAGGGCCCAGTCTGATTATCCCATCATAGACTCCCCCCCCCCCAGGGCCCAGTCTGATTATCCCATCATAGACTCCCCCTCCCCCCAGGGCCCAGTCTGATTATCCCATCATAGACTCCCCCCCCCCAGGGCCCAGTCTGATTATCCCATCATAGACTCCCCCTCCCCCAGGGCCCAGTCTGATTATCCCATCATAGACTCCCCCTCCCCCAGGGCCCAGTCTGATTATCCCATCATAGACTCCCCCTCCCCCAGGGCCCAGTCTGATTATCCCATCATAGACTCCCCCCCCCCAGGGCCCAGTCTGATTATCCCATCATAGACTCCCCCTCCCCCAGGGCCCAGTCTGATTATCCCATCATGGACTCCCCCTCCCCCCAGGGCCCAGTCTGATTATCCCATCATAGACTCCCCCTCCCCCCCAGGGCCCAGTCTGATTATCCCATCATAGACTCCCCCCCCCCCCCAGGGCCCAGTCTGATTATCCCATCATAGACTCCCCCTCCCCCAGGGCCCAGTCTGATTATCCCATCATAGACTCCCCCCCTCCCAGGGCCCAGTCCGATTATCCCATCATAGACTCCCCCTCCCCCAGGGCCCAGTCTGATTATCCCATCATGGACTCCCCCTCCCCCCAGGGCCCAGTCTGATTATCCCATCATAGACTCCCCCTCCCCCCAGGGCCCAGTCTGATTATCCCATCATAGACTCCCCCCCCCCCAGGGCCCAGTCTGATTATCCCATCATAGACTCCCCCTCCCCCAGGGCCCAGTCTGATTATCCCATCATAGACTCCCCCCTCCCCCAGGGCCCAGTCTGATTATCCCATCATAGACTCCCCCTCCCCAGGGCCCAGTCTGATTATCCCATCATAGACTCCCCCCCCCCAGGGCCCAGTCTGATTATCCCATCATAGACTCCCCCTCCCCCCAGGGCCCAGTCTGATTATCCCATCATAGACTCCCCCCCCCCCCAGGGCCCAGTCTGATTATCCCATCATAGACTCCCCCCCCCCAGGGCCCAGTCTGATTATCCCATCATAGACTCCGCCCCCCCAGGGCCCAGTCTGATTATCCCATCATAGACTCCCCCCCCCCCCAGGGCCCAGTCTGATTATCCCATCATAGAACCCCCCCCCCCCCAGGGCCCAGTCTGATTATCCCATCATAGACTCCCCCCCCCCCAGGGCCCAGTCTGATTATCCCATCATAGACTCCCCCTCCCCCCAGGGCCCAGTCTGATTATCCCATCATAGACTCCCCCCCCCCCCAGGGCCCAGTCTGATTATCCCATCATAGACTCCCCCCCA